>NC_087062.1:37640317-37979586 GCF_963678635.1 Symsagittifera roscoffensis
ATTTTGGAACCTGATCTAAACTATATTTTATGATTGGATAAATTAAATGTTTTACCAATGTAAAGTATTTAATATTAACCAATCATGATCCATCTAACTAACAACCCACTTATTTGTAAGTGCTGAAGTTACTTGTAATTTCAGCACCAGAGAGATTTGAATTTAACTTAGAAATTAGTTGGACTCTCCCGAGCACTTCAGCAACCGCAATAAACCAGTATACCCTAGATCTATTGAGCCTAGCAGAGACTAGTTAAACAACCTGAGACTAGATAGTATAAGAGTAAGATTAGGATCGGTATTAGACTAAGAAGTTGCACGAATCTATCCGGCCGAAAATAAGATAGCGTGACGAGCAGACGGTGTACCCTATCCGAAATTACTCTATGAGTTACACTTCGGTCCTAACTCATCTGGTGCGACCATAAGTCTCGAACAAGACCTTACTAGATTAGAATTAACCAAAAATAGATTAGAAATTAGACAAAAACATTTACAAAAAAGTTATACGACAATAATTTAATTGAAATGTCTCTCCGACTCAATAGATCAGAGCCAATATTCCGAACCATAACAGAACTACCCGGAATTGGAAGAAGACCTCGAACCAAAGACGACATACGACAAAGTAGAAACTTGCCGTATAGTTATATGATAGTTCGGCAAAAGCCAGAACAAACTTTTATATTTCGAATACTACTTGCAATGAATTTAGATTTCCATTTGCAAACATAAAACCTTGAAGTTACTCTTCAAAATCATTACAGGCGCTAAACAAAATTAATATTATACAATAACGATTGATAAAAAGATCTAAGATCGTTTTCCTAAAACTCTGCAGTATTATACAAAACATGTTTGAAAAATATTTATTGGAAAATAAAAATAAAAATTAGTAGCATGACAATAAATGGTTAGTAATCATAAATCATCTTGTTGTTCCAGCTTCATCACCTAAAACATAACAGCAATCATCAACTCACTAATATCATCAAAACACTAAATCTTTCCTTTACACACATTTAAAACTTTATAAAAACTTAAAGTCACTTAATTTAAAACCAGATCATCAAGGCTTATCCTTGGATCTTAAATCATTTTCTACTTAATTAAAATTTAAATTTGATCATCAAGGCTTATCCTTGGATCAAACAGAACAACTTTGTTCTCCCCCACCCACTTAATTAGTGTCTAACGACCTCAAACGTCGATTCACTACCCAACCCTTTCTAAAGACCCAAGACTAATAGAACTTTTTAAACAAAACTAATCATTCAAATTAGAATAAACAGTGAAGAACTTCGGTTATTCATCCTTCACTTGACCCCCCCTCTTACCAGACCCAGGATAAATCTTAGACTTAGTAAGTTTAAAATAGTATCTAACGAACTACTCGCGTTCTAATTATACCTGAACCTTGTGGATCGATTTACTATTCTCCAACCCTTGAACACAATCACTACCCCTAAGTAAGATTAAGTAAGTTAACACCTTAGCTTATACTAGTCACGAGAAAGTAAAAATCATTCTTCGGAATCGATATACTTTTCTCTCCAACCCTGAACAAATAGACCCAGGTTAAGCTAACCAAAAAAATCGTAAGAACTAACAGTTTAGGAAAATAGAAATCATTTAACAACCCTTTGCATCCGTCATTCTAAACCTTATGTCATTTAAAAACCTAGGAAATAAACAAACAATCGTTTTACACAATTGTGAAATAGAAAACAAAAAATACGACCTTGTAATCACACCTCATACACAAACAGTTGGATACATTCGAACAAAACGACAAACACTAAAGAGAAAAATAATAACTAAACAAAGACAAATAACACGAAAAAGATTTTCAAAAAATCGAAACGCATTTTCAGAATCAGAAACCAACAGTTTAGACGAACTTTACAAACTAAAAGAATCAATAGATAAAAATTGCCCAATACACGATCAATTATATTTCTCTGACTCAGAAACAACTTCAAATTCATCACAAAGAGGAAAAAGAAGAATAAAAAAGCAGTACAAACACAAACCAGTACATTTATACAATTGGAATCAACCAATTCGACACATTAATAATTACATATTAACAGTCATCGAACGAAAAAATGAGCTCAACGCACACTGCAGGTGAAGAAACTCCAGATGATGATGAAATCTTTCCTTTTATAATAGATGCAGATACCGATAGAGGACAACACATATTTTGTCAAAATTTACTCGTAAATTTATTTGAACCCGGAATTAGTCCATGTAAAACAGAGTTCCCCGATGTAAAAATCAAAAGACAAATCATAGATCACTATCTAAAAGATATATGCAACATAACACAACAGTATGGAATCTACTCTATAGAATTCACTTCCCCAAACCATAATAATAGAACATATACTATTCAAACAGACGATCTTGATTTAGAATTTTCAAAAGTTTTTTCAGAATATATAAAAAGCATCCAATATCATAACTCACAAAGAGCAAACTCCATATTCACCAATGAAGTTTTCGCAATAATATATAGTTATATTTCAATATTAGAAAACGAAATCCCAATAACAAATGTCTCACCAACAGAAACATCTAAACATTTAAGAGTACGACATGAAATCACACTACTCTCTAGTTATTTAAACATCATTAAAGAAAATTTCACGAAAGACGACGTTTCACAACATACCAAACACGATTTACAAAAAATTTTGGCATGGTTCATAATAGATTATTTCACACACAATATTGATTTAATTGCACAAGCAAGAAAAAATTTTAGACCCCAAAATTCGAACGATGATACCGCTATCACAGAACAATCAGATTATGTTTGGGACCCCGAATGGTCTCATCCCGCATTTATAAGCTTTCCACAATCAATCTCAAGTCAAGCAATAGGTACAATATCTTACATAAGAGATTATGTAAGAGTAATACCATTAACAATTGATGCAACACCATTAAACTATAATACATTTTTACCCGATACACAAAATAATAGTTTAAACTCTACAGTCATACACAATGAAAACCTCAATGGAACTAGGAATCTTACTCAACAAGATATCCAGACACCATCACACTTCATAAATGAAGAAATTGTACACACAACAACTACACAACAAAGTATTTCACCAATACGCCCAAATTTAACAACACCAAGAAATACAAATCCTTCACAAACACAGGTAACCTTACAATCAACCGTTAAACCTTCGGTTGCCCCTAAATATTCACATATGGATTACCAAACATACAGACCCATGACAATACCATCAAAGACACGCAAAACATTCACTAGAAACAACTTTGCAGACCATAATTATAATTATACACATCCATCAAAAACAAATAATCAACCACAAAGAAATTTTAATCAATATACAAAACCTCGAAAATGGAATAACCCAACGGCCCAATATAATTCCAAAAATTTTCAACCAAATCCTCCACAGGATCGCAGTGAAAATTACCCATTTTTTCAACAAAATAAAAATAAAAAACAGACATCTTATCAAATGGATTATTTATCCTCAGATGATGATTTCTTACAACCAGATATATTTGCACAAAATACTCAAGAATATCGTAGACAAGGAATACAGAGAACACGTACAAATCATAGAAATTTTTCTCCACAACCAATAGATGCACAACATCAACAACCAATTCAACAACAAAATCTAATTAATACACAATCTTTTCAACCAATTCAACAACAAAATCCAATGACTGCACACTCGTATCAAGCATCACAAATGCAAAATGAAATACCACTCCCATATTATCTCCAACAACATGAAATAACAAGAAACCAACTTTCAAATTTTTCTCAAATGCCAAATGCAGCAGAATCATTACAAATGACAATGAATCCATACCTTATGGGTGGATCATCAATAACATCAAACAAACCTTTAATGGTTTTCACAGGAACAGACCCTGAATATTCTGTAGAAGATTATTTAAATGCAGTAACAGCAAACCTGATTTTAAACATTGGACCTGAACCAATTAATACGCCACTACATCAAAACTGGATACATCGACGCACAGCGTTGATACAAACAACCTTAGATGGCGCAGCCCAAAAATGGTTTTCAGTACTACCTCAAGAAATAAAATCAAATTGGAAAAGATTTACACAAGAATTTTCAAAAATGTTTGACTCCGAAAGAAACAAACAACAACAAAGAGTTTTATGTAATGAAATTCGCAGATTACCAAACGAAACCATCAAGCAAATAGCAGTACGAATCGAAACACTAGTTCGAAAAGCATACTCACTAAATACACATGACTATAAAAACACAAAGATGACAGAAATCTTAATGATGACCTTAACACCACAATTAAGGAAAATAGCAATAAAAAAGAGAGCATCCCATCCTTCTTCAATTCGAGAACCCGATTTAGATTTTCGAAAACTAGTAGACAAATTAGAACAAGCAGAAATCACGATGAAACTAGAAGAAACGGAAAATCTGAAATTACAATACGTTAACAAAATTGAAACGACTCCCACTAATATTAATAATATACAGGAATCAGAGACAGACCTCGTTGAAAAAATCACTGAAATACTCAATATCTACGAAAAGAACCCAAACTTTAAAGGCAAACCATCTTTCAAAAAATGGTGTAATTATTGCCGACGATACGGACATAGTATTTCCGAATGTAGACAAAAACAGCAAGATAGTCAAAATAAACCTCAAAAATACAAAGAACCAAATAAATCATTCTATCAATACATGAAAAAAGATCAAAATCTACCAAACAAAAATGTATACAGCAACAACAGTTCAGGAAAACCACTTCCGAACAATACAAGTTTTACAAGAAATCAATCACCATATAACTCAAGTTATAGAGGAAGATCACCAGAACGAAGAAATACACAAAATTCATCACAAAATCACTACAATAGACCAAATAGTAGAAATAACTACTCCAGATCAAATTCAAATACACAACGATTTGTTTCTAGATCTAATTCCCAATCAAGAAATAACTACTATCCAAACAACCAATCACGAAATTCATCATACAATAGGAATAGAAACTACTCCTATAATCGAAATAGAAGTTATTCAAACAACCGAAACCAGAATTACCCGAACAATCGATCAAGGAATAACTCATATAATAGATCGAACCATAACAGACCAAACAGCAATTATCAAAACAGATCGCGAAATAATTCACAAAATCGACACCCAAGTTATAATAATCGTTATAGAAATTATTCCCAATCACCACACCGGAATAATAATCACTATAATAACTCTAATAATCGTCATAGAAGCAGTACACCTAAACATCAAAGACAAATCAATCAAGTACAAGCTAACCCAGAAACAACATCAGACCCCCCAGGTATTGATGACACAGTAACTGATACGTTACAACTCAATCAAATAAACTGTACATCATCAGATTCAGAAAGTGATACTGAAAACACTCTTTCTATCAATATGATAAAAGTCGAAAATGACTATGAATCTGTCATATATGAACAACCCTTTTCATCACATATATATGAAAATCAATCAGAATTTCTTCAAAATTATTACACTACACCCATAAATTCCACACCAACGACACAAGAAACAAATGAGATTAACACTACAAATCAAACCAATAAAAATACCAAAACAAAATGCTTGAATACAAACCACATTTATCAAAATATACAAAAAGAACAACCCAAAGAAAAAATTTGGACAATACCATTTCTCTTAGAAAGCCCAAGAAATAAAGAATTTCAACCACCAGACCTTGAAATAGAATTTTTAATTGATTCAGGAGCAGAATCAAACATAATAAACATCCCCACATGGAATGAAATAAAAACTTTACATCCAAAGCTAACACCTCTTGAAACCTCCAGCAAACTAGCAACAGCACAAGGATCAACACTGATAAACTACGGAAAAATCCAATTATTTCTCCTCCCTACCAGAACAATGGAGCAAAGCAAAATTTTAAATAAGCCATTTAAACAAATATTCCATATCACTGATATTAAATATAATATCATTGGAATACCATTTATTTCGAAGTATATACCAACAATTAACATCCTAAATAGTAAAATATTAATCAAAGATAAATATACAAAAACAAAAGAAACATCCTTAACATTTTTTCAAAGATTAAATAAACAACCACCATTCTTTTCAAAATTCTATCCGATATTTAACCAACAAAGAAAACACTTGAAACCACTATCAGGAAACATCTATAATTTTTCAATCAAACAAGTTCACCAATATGATAAAGAACAAAACAAACAAAAATTTTATATGTCAGATTTTGAATTCAAACCTATTCATAAATTTTTCAAAATCACAATCTCTTCAATAAAATATTTGAAAAATTCGAATTCAGATATTATTTCCTTACATGTTTATAACAACACACCTTACCAAGTAACATTACCTTTAGGACTTTTAGGATATTGTGAAACCAACGCTACAATATCACCAATACACGAAAAAGCCTATCGCGTAAATAATATACTCCAATTACTAGATATTTGCCAATCTACAATTCTTAATGAAGAATTATCTATAAATAATATAATAAGTAACGAAAACAGAAATACGGATTATTTCACAAAAACTCCATATTTCAAACCTACATTCAATATAAGTAACTACACAGAGGACCAACAGAAATTTTTAACAATGTTTAATTTCCAACATTCACAAATAACACAAGACGAATTTGAAAAATTAGCCAAACAGCTAATAAAATATTCATCAGTCTATGCAACATCCAAATTCGATGTTGGCAAAATCAGTTCATCACTACATCTCCCATTAAAACCAGACGCAGTTTTCAAAAAACAGAGAGCAAGTAAAGTACCAATTCACTTACATGATAAAGTAAACAGATTACTCGATATTTTAGAACAGTACAATATTATATCACCAGTTAATAAAGAAGAACAACCAAAAGGCAACACATTCATCAACCCCGTTATCATTCTAGCCAAAGGAGAATCATTAAAAATCGTTCTCGATGCTAGATACCTCAATTCACTTATAGACGAATCAAAATGTAATTGGCCCATTGAACCAATACAAGTTATTTTAACAAAAATAAACGGCAAATACTTTACAACCGCCGATATGAATAGTGCATACAATCAAATGCCACTAGATGAACAATCACGACGTTTAACACAATTTGTTATCGGAAACCAACAATATGAATTCAACCGCTTATTCTATGGAATATCCATAGGACCAGCAGCATTTTCAGCTTTTATGAGCAAAATTTTTAGACCACTGATACTCAAGAAAAACGCAATCACCTATTTAGACGATGTTTTTATGCAATCACAAACAAAAGACGAAATGTTCAATGTTTTAGAAAAATATCACCAAATACTTCAGAACGAAAATCTGAAGGCCGCCCCCGATAAATCACACTTCTTTTTGACAAGAGTTAAATTCTTAGGACATAACATCGAAAGAAAAACAATCACTCCACTGAAATCACGCATTGACGCTATTCAAAAACTTCAACCACCAACAAATAAAAAGAAAATCCAAGAATTCCTTGGAATGTTAAACTTTTTAAGTAAATATGTTTATAAAATGCAATTATATCTACGACCATTTTACAACATCCTTAGACAACAAAATAATTTTGAATGGAATACAGAACATCAAACACGATTCGATGAAATAAAGAAACTTTTAACTGAACAAATTTCAAACACAATTCCAGATCCTGATCAACCATTTTATGCAATGTGCGATGCTTCGAACTTTGGCATCGGTGCAGCACTATTACAATCACATAATGGTACAAATAAAATGAACCTCATATCAGCAAATTCTCGATTATTCACTCAAGCAGAGCTACGACTCTCAACTCTAATGAGAGAATGTACAGCCATAATATATACGCTGACAGAATATGAATTTCTGATACTTGGATCAAAACATCCAACAGTTCTATTCACAGACCATAAACCAATCATCTTTCTCTTTACACAAAAATCTAACCCAAACCACCGAGTTTACAGATTTCAATTAATTCTAATGAAATTTCCAAACTTACATATAGTTTGGACTGCAGGAAAAAATCTTGCATTACCAGACACCTTAAGTCGAAATACACCACCTGAATTACTTACACGAAAAACAACAGTTGAAATACCCAAAAACATAAAATTCTACCTTGCAGAAAACGAAACATCACCCCGATTGGAATGCAAATATGCAGTTAAAACGGATATTGAACAATCACAAATAAATAATTTACAACATTTTCCACTTTATTTAGATTGTCAAAATAATCATTATGAAGTTGATTTACTTGGAACATCAACTTTCAAACCAATCCCATATTCTCAATGGATAAAAAATAACACTCAACAAAAACGAACAAAACAACACCTGCCTAAGAAAGACCATTTTCCACTAATTGAAAAAGAAGATTTAACTGATAAAATAAATTTATCAGGACCACAAACAAATGATTCAAAATACACAATAAATCAAGTTTTTGACCTTCACGACCCACTTGATACAATACCCTTATCTACATTAGAAATCGAAAACATTTTTCTCCCCCCAACAGAAACAATTACAATTTCAACACTGAAACAATATCAAAACCTTGACCCAGTAATTCGACAACTGAAATCATGGCACAAATATAAAACTAAACCTATCAAAGCAGATTCAACCATTTTAGGAAATAAAACACTCCTCCGATATTTTCGAAAATTCAATAATACAACAATTAACGAAAACACAGACCTTCTAGAATACAAATTAAATGAATCTACAGTTCCATGTCTCCCTTTAAGTATGATTCTTATAGCTTTTAATATTTCACATACACAAAATATTAAAGGACACTCTGGATCAGAAAAAACATATTCAAATTTTATACAAAACTTTTATTTCCCAAATGCACCAATTTGGATAAAAGTACTATGCAATGATTGTATAGTATGTCAACTAAATAAACCTTACCCAAATCAAAAACAAATAGCACAAAAACAAGATTTTAAAGGACAAAGTCTGTACTTTAATCACCGTATCTCATTTGATACTAAAGGACCAATTTCACCCTCATCAGAAGGAAACTCCTACATTATGGTAATTGTTGACGCATTCACACACTATGTAGCACTTAACCCAGTACCACATTGTAATGCTTATTACGCATACACAACACTCTATGAACACTGGATAGCAAAATTTGGACTACCAGAAATTTTAGTCACAGACAATGGTACAGAATTCATAAATAATGAAATAATAACACTATGTCATTTATACAACATAAAACACAAACCACGTACATCTCATGCACCTTGGACAAACGGCTTAGTCGAAGGTATGAACCGTTCACTACAAGAATATCTTAGATGTATCATCAACGGAAATGATACAAAATATACCGAATGGTCAGCAGATGTAAAATTATTTCCCTTAGCATATAATTCACAAATAACGACAACTTTAGGAATGTCACCATATGAAATGGTTTTCAACCAAAAGCCACGCAAACCAATAATGTTTACAGCAAATTCCCATAAAAACGCACAAGGTTATTGTCAACCAAATAAAGACTCAATTTGTTATAACCTCCCAATACATACGCACGATGAAGATCATTTTCATCACCCACAAATTCTTAAACTAGCCTCCGGTACACACACCGAATGGATTTTAAATAGAGATAAGAAACACAATGAAATTTACCAAAAAATAACGAAAAAGTTATTACAAAGACAAAACATAAATGAACAAATCAATTCACGTTTTACACCAGCCTCCGATTTAAAAATTGGAACATTTGTTTTAATACCTAATTTTAATACTCAAAAAGAAATTTCTAAAAAATTACAACCCCTCCGAAAAGGACCCTACCAAATAATTGCAAAACCCACTGATGTCACATATAAAATTACCGACTCAAACAAAAAAGAAATCGTTCAGCACCGAAACAACCTATTACCTTATTACCCAAAAGAATACGCACTCCGCGAATTAACTCAATTATATTCTTTCACAGGATTAAAAATCATTCAAAATGAACCACATCTGAAAAACACAGAACAAAATGATAATCCCACCGAAAATCAAAACACAAAACCAACCGCCACCAAAAACAATACACAAAACCATAAAGAATCTCCAAAACAAAGAAAAAATAGAAAAATGACCGAACAAATAATACCCCAAGAAGAAATAGACAAATCAGAACATAGAAAAACAACAAGACTCCGAAATCAACCACGTAAAAACTACAAAATGTTCATCCCCCAATCTAAAATATTAAAGAAAGTAGAATTTAAAAAGTAATTTTAAGATTTTATACTTCACAATCTTGAAACCCCCGTAACATTTTTCATTTCAATTTTTCAAAATAACATGCTCACAAGTACGCAATAATTCTAGTTCAAAATAGACCAATAGGATTCATCCAATCCGCCACTTTCTCTAACTCAAACTAAGATCAATTAGACGAATAATCTAGAACTCCAGGCACATCTCTAACTATAACTTTACAACCTCCAGGTCAAAAATAAGCAAACCACTCCAACTTGACAGCTAAAATAAATATCACCATAATACCGTACCCCTCCCTTATCTAATAACCCAAAGATCAACAATATTTCCCCAACTCAGACCACGAATACCCCCAAAACAAATTTGATAACTTAGCCTAAAGTAACAAAATGAAGATTTTAATTAGCCTAAAGTATAAAAATCTCACCATACCCCGGATCGTTTGACAAACAAAAATAAAGAAAAAGACGACCTCCCAGTCACCATGAAAATTGCCCCCAACAATTTTTTACAAAACTCAACCCACTTGTCAAAAAACTAATAAATAATTCGACCACACTAGAAAATCGCCTCAAACAGCAAAAAATATTCAACCAAGAGATCATTTCTTAAATGCTCTTCTCTCAAACAGTTGCTCAAATACTTATAAATTTTAAACATTTTTTTTCAATACTTGAAGCCTTTATAATATTTCTTTTTGATATACTTGAATCTTTTCTAATAATCCTAATCATTTTTTGTAACATTTTTTTAATTTTCTATACAATACTCGAACTATTCCTCCAACTTTCCAAAACCCTTGAATATATCCACAGGTACGATTTTAACAACTTGTCTAAATGATACGAACAATTTTCAGTAGAACCGATATTTTTTTATTATTTGTAATTTTCATAGCATTCTTATCATCCCTCATTTTGACCATCTGTAAATGTATAAAGAAAGCAATCCTCACATTTGCCCTAGCAACAGTCCTTCTAATTCTTTTTTTGGAAGAATATTATAATAAACACAAAATTTCTCACTAAAGTAACAATTCAAAAATCCATCAAAAATTGCTACCCAACAGTCACAAAATCAGTCTTCACCGACATCATCCCAAGATAATCCAACACCACCTTCAACTACTCAAAATCCTCAAACATCTACACGAATTTCTTTTCAAGACAATCCATACACTTTTGAAGAACGACACGCTCGTTTATCTGAACCACTAGAACCAGTTCAACGACAAGCATCTCTAAGTGAACCAACATATAATCTTTACCCAACACTACCACAAGAACTAAGTAGAATACGAAACCTTAGTCAAAACCAAAACACAACAGAAATCAATAGACAAATTATACATCCTCGACGAAATAGAAATTTTCAAACTCCCCGAGTTCATTTTGATATACCTCAATCCCCATCACAAACCACTCCAGAAAACACCACTGGTATCACACCAGAAACTCCTACACTTTTTTCACAACGTAGCACCTCAAGCTTACCATCAGATTACTTAGGTTCAACACCAACATCTGAACAAATACGTGAAAATCCTTTTAACCCCCCAAACCTAACATCACGACTGCCATATTGGACTACACATTCCTTTACACAAGGTGAACCAAATTTAGTCAATGACCCCATAGATATTTCTACGGATACAACAACATCCTCATCACTTCCAGAAACATTATCACTACCATCAACACCATCAATAAGCCAGTTTTCACCATCACCCTTTAACTTAAATTTTCCAAATAATCTCGACGCCAGATATCGAGAACAATCATCAATAAATATTCCTTTAAGATTAGATTGGAATACATTCACAGCACCTCCACCATTATTTGGACAGCATCAAGAAAGTAACCGCCTTCATAACTGGGCACTTAATAGATTACAATATCGCCAAGATATACACAACGATATCCGTGATCACAATATTCAAATACTCCAACAAAACAGTTTACAATTAAAGTTTGAAATCACAGTTAAATTAAACAATATTACACAACATCCCTACCCATTAAATCCACCTAACATAACAGCTCAATCACTACCACCACCGTTTATAACTACTGAAGTAATATATAAATACGACAGATACACCAAAAACACAATTGGTTACATTACATTTTATAACCCATACTCAGGATTATCATACACATGTATATTCTAAAATTATTAATTTTTCTTCAACTCCCTTTTCTAGTAACCTCAAATCAAAACATAAACCCTTCCCCTCGTACAGGACCACAAGATTTATTAGTAACACATTACGATTGTGAAGAAAATGAACAAAAAACACTACACAAATATGCAATAAATCAAGTATCACAATGTGAAACAGAACCACAAGCTATAGAAACCACAGATATAATAGCAACACTCTATTCAAAAGCCCGAGCAACAACAGTTACAGGTTATAAATTCACAGCGACATTTTCCGAAAAGAAAGTACATTGTTCACAAGTCTCCAACGGCAACAAAAACCGACTTGACCATGAATCATTCTATCAAAGTAATATAGAACGTCTTTTACATCTCAATCCCGACGATTGTAAAAATGAATTACTTAGACTAAACATCACACAAAATAAAAATTCCCAAAGAAAATTAGTTAATTTTCAAGTTTTTTCAGACTCTGTACACCAATCACAACTTGAAAGACACCAAGGACATATAAAATTAGACGAAAAATACCCGTATAACGGCGCACACGGACGATTAACCTATGACCTACATGATAAACATTGGATACCACACATTGGTATAAATAACCCATCAAACTGCAAAGCAGACACGAAAAATAAAGGATACCAAGAAATAATGTTTTTCGATTGGAAAATACAACTCGAAAAAATACAACTCACACGAGATTTATCTGATAATACAATGATCTATCAAGGAATCCGACTACCTTGTAAAAATGATCAAGGATATTGCGACCCTACAACAAGAACACAAGCAACAATTGTTTGGTTCCCCGAAGATACATGTACAACATTTCAAGTAGCAAAAATACACGCTCGTATGATAAAATTTCACGAAAAATATTTCATACAATCAATTCCTTATGAACAAGTCCATCCATCACGCAAACTAAGTTCCGATTTTAGAAACATAGATAATATAGAAAATAAATTGACACGATTTCAAATATATCAAGAAACAGAACTTGCATGTAAATACAGGAATCCACTTCATAGAACACAATACTCTGAAATATTAGTTGAATACGAAAAAGGATTCGACATGACCACTGGAAAAGTAAAAATCGACCCATATGCCACAGGTCATCCTCTAAACGAAGGAACATCCTATATACCAGTTAATTTTGAAAAAAGCAACGGACAACCTGGTGGACATCTAAAACCTTATGACACCAGAAGCACACGCTTACAAGAATTATCACTAATGAATACTACATATTTCGGTAATATCCACTATGATATTCATTTGGATATGAAACTAGACTATACAATTAGCCGCATTTTTCAAGAAATGTCACTCTCCGAATTAGAAACACTACACCAACTATGCGAATTAGAACGAACACAAATATTACAATCACTTGCACTAGCAGTATTAAAAATACCCTACGCAGGATACTTATTATCAGGAAATAGATCAAATTTTTTAGACTACGAAGGAAACATCTTATGGTTTTATACATGTACTAAAAAAGTATCACCACTATACGTTTTTGAAGATAAACGATGTTATAAAAGAATCCCTATCTTTTATAAGAATAAAGTACATTTCGTGGATACACTTTCACGAAGAACCTATTTCTGGGATACCGCAGTCCCATGTGGATCAGAAAACAGCCACAATGTAGTACAACTAAACCCTGATGAAAATAAATATTATCTTCTCACTCCATATCCCACATTAATGCAATCACTCAAAAAATTTTCACCAGAAAGCATTCGCGCTATCGCTCGAAACCCAAATATAGATTTACAATCAATAGGAATCTATTCAAAATCAGATATTCAACATCACATTAGAACACAACAATTCCAAGAATTATTAACACAAATGGACACTATACAAAGACAATCAATAGACCAAAATTTACGCAAACTTGCAGAAACCGCAGGATTTGCCGATATCTACACGCAAGACTATAGCGGATATTTTAAAGACATTAAAGATTATATATATCTAAACGGCGAAAAATACCGTCCCCAAGATATATCACCAATTAACATTTTTAGCTTTGTTACACTCAAAAATGAAATCCTTGATTTTCTAGGATGGCCCTACTACATCTTAGAAAAATTGACTATTTTATACGCAATGTTTAACTTTATTGGATTTCTTTTCTCACTCTTAAAAGGAATCTACAACACATGTGCTATACACACACAAGTAAACAGACAAGCAAGCGTAGCACGCATACTCTTTGCAGGATTTTTTGGAATCTTTTCTACATCTATAAACAAAATTCTTTTAGACGCACAAATAAAAGAATATAACACAAAAATAACAACACGACAAAATACATACGACGAAGAACATAACAATGTAGACATAACGCCAACGGCACCACAATTACCACCCCTACCAAATAACCATCCACTATCCCTAGTCCCACGAACTTTTCGAAATTTAGCCATCACACATAACCCAAATTTTCGACTCACCACATCACAAAGTCCCATTCAACATTAAATGACACACCAGCCACAAGATGATAATACTTATGAACAAATTATTGAACAACCCCATACCACCGCTTTTCAGTCTCAAAATAATCATTTTTTTAGCCCACGATGAGCCGCCAACTTGGATCACTACACCGATCAAATTCCCACCCAACCAATCTTACCTCTACATTCCCAATAATACCACTTTTTGCTTTCCCACCACCCGATTTTCCATCTAGCAATGTAACATCAGGCATGAATTCCGACACTAATTCACACATCTCAGTTTTATATTCCATCTCACAGCTAAATAACCCGAATATTGAAACCCCCGATGAATTTGCCGACTCAGAACCATCCCCATCCAATAATTTTCATAACCCTTCTAATTTTTCTCAACCCCCTTTTCAACCCATATTATCCAATAACCCTGACCCAATCACCCCCACACCCTCTTATGCTTCCCAAGTTACCCCAACCTATTCCTCATACCATTCTGACCGATCATCTCATTCTCCAGACACCCCCCGAATCTCCTCAGAATTAGATAATTTTATTACCCTCCAACAACAACCCTACCACCTTAACACCCCGACCATAAACCAAATCTCCTCCACTACAAATTCATCCAATCCCCCTACACCCTCTTCAAATTATACTGAATCATTAACACCATCATCCACATCCACTATATCTTCACTCAACACTAATAGAGCTTACCGCACTTTTAAAAGAAAATTCCCCAACCATCCTTTCCCAGCAAAACCAGGAACAGCCCGTGAATACATCAACCACCCCCAGCATACTAACACTAAAGAATTTTTAGCTATCACTTTACCCTCGTTTCCACAATACACCTTAAACACCCCTCACGACGCTAACGAAACACGCAACTTTGTAGATGAATACGTTTTAATGCCCACTCTCTCTTGGACCTCATACTATCATTTCACTAACCCTCTTTGCTTACCTTTATCCAACACTTCCATCGATATAGAACGAAACAAAGACATGCTATATCGACTAACTACACCACTAACCGCTAGACAGTTTACTTACGTTGGATATAAAAAATCACTAAAAATACACACTGCACCTAGAGCTAATGAATATACACTAGAATACTACGATCACAACATCATTAGAGCTAACCAAGATCAATTCTTAGACGACGATCGCTTCGCTAATCCACAAATCACCGAGAAATTTTTCATCAAGACACCATATGTATTTACACTAAACATCTTCGACCGAAAGTTTGATCACATTATTTCAGAAGCACTAACAAACACACAAGCATACGAAAGTTTTAAAGAACGCTTCCAAATCTTTTCACTAACCTTTCATTTCCTTGCACCACACGAAAGAGATTTGCACTGCTCACATGATATTATGTTGCGCACTAAACAAACACATACATACAGTTACTATCGTTTCATCCAAAATCACTTTGACCTCCACACACCCTCTAGACAACCACACCATCGTTTTCAATTCATCAATTCAAAATACACTTCACCGTATTTCCTAAATTTCACATATTGTATTAAAGACACTAACCTCCATGGTATTCTTCGTAATTATGACCCCATAACCCAAATGTACATTTTCTGCCCCATCACCAAGACCTTCAACGCCGAAGAATCCCGACCCTTCCTTATCTCGCACGAGTTTGTACAGCCTATAGAAATCCCAATTTTAGAATTCATCCACAACACGAAATTTAACCACAAATTATATAACTTAATCCAAAACACACCTTATGAGTTTGCAGTAGGCACTGAAGAACTAACCACTATCGAGGCACTTCAATTGCTTTGGCCACTGCTTCAAACTAAAAATATCATCCGCATCTTAGCTAAACTACTAACAACTTCAGAACTAATTCACGACATCTTCCCCCACGGTTTTTTCCCCGACGACTAACAGGTAAGTATGAATTAAATGAATATTACTAACTAATTAAAATATTAAAAAACTCACCATACTTTATTCATGTTTTCTTTAGATTTTTAGCCTTCATCCGACGATCACCTACAAAAACCACAAAAGACAAATAAAAATCGCAAATTTCATCAAACAGATTTCAAAAATTCTATTAATCTCTTACACTTATAAATTTATAAATTTAATACCAATGCAGTAAATTCATTTCTAAAATTTTCCCCCACAAGCAGTAAATCTAATTATGATGAAAATTTGTATCTTAATATTCCCCCATGACTAGCAGTAAATTTCTAAATTCTATGTAGTAAATTAAATAAATGCAAATGCAGTACTAACCTTTTGATATTTTCATTCATTTGCACAGAAATTCTATCCACACTCGCACAGCTCGCCCACGAAGAATTGTTTAAAATAATGAATTTCAGTTTCAAGTTTTCACACTCAATAACTCTAACACACGATAACAAGTTTCAAACTTTCCTTTAACCCGATTGGAAAGGAATCATATACTAAACAAAACTAACCAACGCAGCTTACTAAATACCACAAATCATAGAATAACAGCATGACTAAGAAAAGGAAACCAACGGTACCCAAACCGGATTAACCCAGTTTAAAACTGGATAATTTATTCTTTTGAAGACTATTATAAAGTCTTAGAAAGAAATAATAAAACACAAAAAAGTCGAAAGACAAACCCATACCACAAACAATTTGATTTTTGAAAAAAGGACATAACCAACAAGACATAAGTAAAACCACAACAAACCCAACATAAAACGTTGTCACATAACAGGACCCCTCACAAACACCGCATGAAATCATACTCCCACTCCTGGCCTAACCCACCAGGAAAGGACGTCCTGAGCATGCTCTATAGCCGGCCTAACCCACCGCGCTACATCCACGCTTTGTGACCACACCTTTATTTTTAATAAGAGCTACTCAAGGGTGAGTAACTCTTCAAAATAACCGAACTAAAACAAAAAGCTTTTGTGAAAACAACTAACTAAAATCATGATTAAAAAATATTAAACTAATAAAAGTTTTATAAAATGTAAAATCACATGATGCAATATATAGATCAGAATACAACACCAAGGACGAACATCAAAAGACAAGACGACCTCACTACACTCGAGAGAGAATAACCAACTACAATCGATATGCCGCTCACAATCACAACTCAAAGGATTTAGAGTACGACTTGACTTCGCAGAAAAGGACTTCATTGAACTAGACCAATGACCACCTCGATGTTCAAGTATACGTACAGATCCGAGAAACCAGGCATCCCCTCCACGCACAATCTCCACGCCATTCCCAAGCTAGATCAGACACAAAAGAAGTTCTCCCCGAAGAACAGAAAAACCTGACATAGCCAACCATTCTGAAATCAGAATTGATTTTGTTGCAAAGACTCAGTCGTTGTCACAAGAAGAAGCGGAAGAAAATTATGATGTTCGCCAAATACCAACGTCCATCATCCACCCTTGAATTACAGAAGAACTGTTCTAAAAAACTCTGTAAAACCCGGATGGGTGGAACCTGATCTAAACTATATTTTATGATTGGATAAATTAAATGTTTTACCAATGTAAAGTATTTAATATTAACCAATCATGATCCATCTAACTAACAACCCACTTATTTGTAAGTGCTGAAGTTACTTGTAATTTCAGCACCAGAGAGATTTGAATTTAACTTAGAAATTAGTTGGACTCTCCCGAGCACTTCAGCAACCGCAATAAACCAGTATACCCTAGATCTATTGAGCCTAGCAGAGACTAGTTAAACAACCTGAGACTAGATAGTATAAGAGTAAGATTAGGATCGGTATTAGACTAAGAAGTTGCACGAATCTATCCGGCCGAAAATAAGATAGCGTGACGAGCAGACGGTGTACCCTATCCGAAATTACTCTATGAGTTACACTTCGGTCCTAACTCAATTTCGATATCTTATTGGATTTGAAATGACGGCAAGTGGAAAAAGTTTTGAAACTTCTTTTAGATTTTCAGATTTTTCAAAAAAAGAAAATCACCTCTACCTGTTGTGATTTCTTCTTTGCAATGTCCACAGCTTTTCGTCTTTTCGGTATTTCCGGCAACATGTATGCATTTTGAGCAAAATAGTTTTGCATCTCTCGTGAAGATCGAGTCGTTATTTATTTGAATGTCACAGGAAGAACATCGAACGCATTCGCTGTGATATTTTACTCCATAGAGTGTGACTTCCTGAAAAATTTTCAAAAACTAAAGTATACGAGATGAAATTTCCTTTTAATTGAAACATAAGGTTAGCGTTTTGCGCTATATGTGACATTTATGATGAGATGTATAGTGTATATTTGCTTCTTTTACCTGTTCTTTGATAGGTTGCTCACATCGGATGCAGAGGTCCCATGCATACTCTTGATCTGTTCTGCCCGCCGACTGAAAAATTTTTTAAAACTCGGTGAATGTGAATTACACAAGCGACAAGCAACGTGTTATAATTGGACAAAACAACATTATCTGGCAAACATTTTTTCTTACAGGAAGTTATAGAAGTACTAGATCTAATTTTTCCACCGAATATGGCATGGCAATGGCGCTGAGCCAAGCCAATCTACTTGTAACTGGTTTCTTTGTATTGTTTCGCCAGATTTTTAATTATTACTCTTTTGGTTAAATGGTGCTCAACTTAATATTTATTAGGAAATACTGACTGCTTAATGATTTATAGCATTTTCAGAAAATGTTTTTTTGATTGAATGATTTTTTTAAAGAAAATGAGCATATTTTTCGACACAGGAAATTCAAATATCTTTTGCTTTACAAAAATATATGCTTTTGATCTGGAGTAGGTCATGGCATCGTGGAAACAGTGCTTTATAATCTGTTTTTTCATGAGACAGGTTTGTTATGAAAAAGCTTGTGGAAATGAGTTTATGAAAAAACTTCAGTAAAAATGGTTTCTCAAAAGATCTTAAGAATCAAATTTACTGACGGAAGGATCTCAAGCCTGAAAAATGTTATAAAAAAACACTGTATTAAATTATTTTCCAATATTAAAAATGGCTGACGTGCTTTCGATTTCAACCTCCATAAATTTAGGAGCTCATTAAAAAAATTAATCGATTTTTATTCAGGTATTATTAAACTTGCAAGAGAAAGTGTCTTGTATTTGGGAGCTAGACTTTTTTTCCCGTTAACAACTTTTCTTACAAATCTATAAGTAATTGAGCTTGCTTTATCATTGAACCTTAAGAACTTTAAGGTTCTCTAAGGCTCCTTCACATTTGGCATTGAGATTTTTTTTCCAATTTATCAATTTTAATTATAATTGACAGTCTTCCTGTAGATTTGTCACTTCACCAAATCAATTTTTGATTAAGTTCTAATTTTTTTTTCATTAAAATGGTTTCGGGCTAAAATTTATTGACATAATCAAATTATTTGTGTTTCAGGCTGAAATTTTTAGACTTAGTCAAATTATTTTGGGTCGTTGAAACGCAAAACTTGATATTAATTAGAAAAAAAACTCAAGAGTAATTTCAAATTTTAAACTCATTTGCTCAAAATTTTTGAAGACCACAGTTTTTTTCTTGCCTATTTTTGAAGGCATATTTTTTTTGCTTTCCACTCAACTTCTTCTCTACCCATTTTTCAGTTTAGTGGTTGCTCGTTAAATGATATTTAAAAGTCCTTCAATGCTGGTTGTTGTGTTTCTCATTTGCTTTTGTGAAATTAAACAATTTTGTTTTTCAAAAACTTCCAAAATTGCTTTTTTCAAATATATAAAAAAAATTTCCTAATCGTTGTTTCTGTCTTATTGTTGTGTTTCTTTTTGCTTTTGTAAAATTAAAGGATTTTTTCAAATATACAATTTTTTTAACCGTGTTTTTCATCATTTTGTTGTGTTTCTTTTTTGTTTTTGTGAAATTAAACATTTTTTTTTTCAAAAAAGTTTTAAAACTGATTTTTTTTTCAAAAACATATTTTTTCCTAGCCTTGGTTTATGCACACACGATGAGAAAAGATTATACAATTGTCAGTTGCATTGTATTTTTGTTTTGTTTTGAATATGCTACGCGCGATAGCAGAAACTGAGCTATCATTTGAAAAATGAAATTTGCTAAGTAAAAACGAAACTGGCAAATCATTTTCATAACTATTATCAGTGTATTAAGTTTATTTTTTATGCATGTGATTTTTTAAATACAATGAAGGCAATCAAAATTTTGGAGTATTGAGGTTGTTTTCAAAAGTTGGGAAGTTTTTGGTTGAAGTTAAATTGACTCAGCAGCCTCTAAAAACTTCAGTGCAGTAAAAAAAATGTTGCAATTAAGTTTTCTGGTGTTAATTGGTTTTTTCGCAATGGTAAATAAAAAAACTCAAAAACTCCAGTTTTTTTTGAGTTAATTTTTTTGAGTAAACAAATAAACGAACGCCTAATTAAAGCAATTAGCTAATGCTAATAGGATCACATACTTATCGCTACGCTTCCGTTCAAAAAACCTAAATTATCCAGTGTGCATTTTAAGCGGAATCAACAAAACATAATTTGCGTACACATTGCAACTGTCATCTAGTCGAATTGGAGTGGAGCAAGCGTTCACTGCATGCCTATTCAGCGTTTTAGCTAATTATAACAAAGAAATTCACAAAAAAAAAACACGATAAAAATAAAACACTAAAAGTGAGGATTCGCGCCCATCATGCGATCAATATTCAATCAGTTTCTGTAAATTCAACAATTTTATTCCGATGCAAACTTGATATCTAGTCTGAAACCCAATTTTTTTCAAAATCGTGGTGAAAAAAAACGAACAAAAGTTATAATTAGCGGGACATCTTTTTTCGTCTCACTTACTTAGTAGACGACGGAACATTTATGCTTGTGATGGTTTGTTCAGACCAATTTGTTTTTTCTACTACAATAAAGATATCAAATCATTAAGCTCCAATCCAAAAGAATGTTTTTTTTCTCGCAATCAATTTAATAATTTTCTGATAGTTTGTACAAGGTTAGTTTGGCCATCATCCGGGACTAATTTATGCAAAATAAAAATATCTGCGATGCTGAAAACGTACACAGGAATTGCATATGCGTGGCTCAATCTTGAACTCGAATTCAACTGGTGTAGGGTGTAGTGGTACTGAGTTAATGGAGTTAGTAATTCAGGAAATTAAACAATTTTTAATTTCGATTTTTCTGATTTCGTCCAAACTTCTGTAGGTTTACCTGTCGGGCGTTTTGGTGAAACCAATTTTTTTTACAATTGTTCCACATTTGTTGCACTCATTTTCGAGTAGCAGAATTCATAGTGTTTCAAACATTATATGTTCAAATCAATTCTTTCTTTTTTGGCTGATTTTGTTAGTGTTTATAAATAATTTCAAGCAACTCAGTGTCGTGACTAGGTTTGAGCATTTTTGTAGTATATCGATTCAAGGTGATGGCATATCCTAATATTTTGAATATAATTCTCATCGAGTTCGAATAAACAACATCGAACTCAATGAGACGGTTTTTTTTCTGGTTTAGGCTAAAAAGCCTAAAACTTGGCTAAAAAGCCTATTTTGTAAAACTTGTGTAGTTTTACTTAGCTGAGTACAACGTGTGTCTGATATACGAGGTGTTTCTGGCGTAAATTTTTTGGTCGCACCGGTCGTAAACTGCCAAGATTTGGTCGCTCCGGTCTTAGTTTAAGTGAAAGATCGCGACCAGGTGAAAAACTTACTTGTACAATAGGAAAAGAGGAGACGCTGAATGATAATTTTGAAGTCATTACGAAAGGATGACAGAGCAAGAAAGTATAGTCAAAGAAACTAAATACGCATCTTTTATTTGCTGATGTTGTTTATTCGAACTCAACATTGTAAATTGTGTAGTTTAGAAATACTTTAAAGAGTTGCGTTGAGAAATTTCTAAATAACAAATGTAGCTAATGCATTTGGTTTCAAAAAATGAAGTAATTAGGTCGCAATATTACGCAAGAATTATACCTAAAACATCGATTTTTTTTCTGGTTTAATTAACATTTCAGTTGCTTAAGAACGGTCGCACAAGTTACTTGATATGGCCATGCTATTCTCAAAGCTCGCCAAAAAAGTTTTTGGACAAAACTTTCAAAAAATACTCAAAAATGTCATTTTCATTCGGTTTTTTTTTTTCAAAAAGTGTCATTCCGCATCCCGCTCAAAATGCTAAAAACAAACCCTGTTTTGCATTAAAAAATTATGCGCTGCATGCAAACATTTAAAAAAAATCGGCATAAGTGCTTTTCTAGGAGTTTTTTGGAAGGTTTTGACAAAAAAAAAAACGAATTTTCTGGCGCGCTTCAAGAATACCATGATAACTTCGGGTTTTATTGCAACTGCTATTGAACGATTAAAATTTAAATTTAGCCTAAAAACTACAATATTTTATTTGTTTTTGAAAAGCTTGCAAGATCTCTCTGAAACTTATAAAAAATGTCGACGAAAATATTGAAAAAAGCCAATTTGAAAAACAGTTCCTACAATTATTGCTCTGCGTTTAAAATGTAAACAAGCCCATTACGGTCGCTTTAATTTCCATAGAAATCAAACTTTCCCTTACTTCCAGCATTTTCAATCTGAATGTTTTCAAAGACTTTCACGACTATCATGAAACTAAAGTTCTTTTGTTATGGTCTTTTTCAAATTTTTTTCATAAATAACAGCCCTGTTTGGTTAAAAAAGGTCACAACTATATTACCGAGCTAACAAATATATACCAGTTAGCTGTTTCTGATTAACCATACTTTTCTCATTGAAAAATCTTTCAATTAAGTCAGATATTTGGTACAGTTGTAAAAATACATCAGTTTTTACCAAGTCACAAAATGCACGAACATCCCTGTACCCGCAACCATATTCGTTAGGTAGATTTCGTTAACCCACGTCCACTCGAAAGGTTTTCATTTATATCACAATGGGTCTCATCACTAACTAAGCCTTCCTTAAAAGTTGAGGTTGTTTACGATACTTACCATAGTGCCAAACTTTTACTTAGTTTTCACTATGGACTGGCTCCGAATAAAACTTTTTCAAACCCGCCTTCCCTGCATACATATGGGTGAGGAACAGCTTTTGCTCTTCTAACGAATTTTTTCTCCAGAGCGACATTATTTTTTTATGGCGAGTACAACAAACCTTCGAAGTTTTTTCACTCCACTCTATTGTAAATTAACCAACAGTTTTAATCTTCTGAAATTTGTGAATACCAATTTTACTCTGAATTATATAACTCGTTTTTTAGGACGGCTACTACTAGACCGTTTTAACACTTCACAAAAACGTTTACTGCTTACAACGATGTACAAATCGTCGATGGCGTTTTTGATGAGTAAATCTTCAGTGACGAACTGATCATTATTCTGTTTGTTGGATTTCTGAACGGTGACAAACCCCAACCTGTCCTCATACACTTCATTTGCGATAACCATGACAAGGTTCTTGAAAATCTGAAGACCCCGACGTCACCTTTTTTTGTCAAATCAGAAATTACTAGGGCAAGGAACACAATGGACGAAGTATTACCGTTTGAAGACGACGACGAATAGTTCCCGCAACCACACAATTCTGTTAAAATTTTTTCACGTCCACATTAGTTTTAACGTCAAACTGGCCACTTTCCCCAATTATTCATTTCTACCTTTTGGAGCAATAACAGTGCGACTTGCATTTCTTGAGCGACAACTATTTTCCCCCAATGCATTGCCCGAACTACAGACAAAAATATTACTTCATTTCTAACGAGACCGATGGAAGCCTCGATGGCGAGCTCGATTTTTTCAACAGCTAGGTACCTGAATAACACCCGTTTTATCTATCTCTTCATTCAACAATTTAATCAATCAATCAGTCAACCAATGATTCAACCAATCAACCGTTTCAATACTCTGTGTTGAAAAATCAAAATTTTTCTGGCCTCATCTTCATGTAGCAAATCAACCCTCTTTTCTTACACCTAGCTCTTACTGACTCTCTAATTCTCATTCATTTCACAAAAAGCTAATAGTCACTTGAAAAAAAAAACGTTTTTCTTGTCAGGAAATGTTGATCCGAATCAGCACTGAGAAATTTCGGCAACCCACTTGTGGCCAGTTTTATCAAGCTACTTTTTCCATCCTTTGATTAAACTTCAGTTACGCCCCTTCACCTCAGGGAATGAGCTTCACGCAAAAAGATGAAAATAAAACGGCCTCTAGAACCCTAATTTTGTCAGATTTTTTCTTTTTTAAAATTGGCTAGTTACATTCTCCTTAAAACAGGAATTACTTAAAGTGATCCCAGATATTGTACTTTTTTTTTGCTTTTCATTTCAAAGCTGTTTCTAGCTCTATTCTTCACTTCTAAGAAAAAAGTTTTTTCACGATTTCTTTTAGATTCTTAAGATTACCTTGGCATCACATGCAGAACTACTGTAGTAAGTTCAACGCCTGGAAGGAAAGATTTCAACAAAAATTCCGAAAATTGCCAAATGCCAAATTTTGTATTGTTCGAAATTTTTTGGGCGATACTCAAGCAAAACTCGAGAAAAACAGTTTTCAAGTCCAAAATTCGAAAAGAAATTTTTATGCCCACAACCTATTCGAAGGTTCAAGAAAAAAACATCATTTAACCACACAATTTGGTGCAACAGACACAATTAGCATATTTGAAACCAGCTATTCACGGAAAGATGCATTTTTCAAGGTTTTCCCTGATAAGGTTTTTAAGTTTCTCTCCACGAAACAAGTTTTTCTCCAGACATTTCTGTAGAATTTGGTTTCATGTCACTTCACACAAATCAAAAATACGGAAAAGTTTAAACCTCATTCACAATTGAGCGAAAACTCACTTTTGTACCAGCACGACAAAAGATTCAACGCGGCTTGCCCACAGCACAGGCTGCCTTGAATGAACTCTCGATTTATAATAAAAAACCCAACTACCCTCGTGAATTGTCAAAAACGCTGGTTTTTTTACAATCTCTTGACACTCCCTTTATGAAGGAAAAAAAATGATTTAAAAAAATTTGAGTAAACTGCTGAGATGCGTCCAGCTTAAGAGACACTGAAACTTTAAAGCTGACCTGCCTTATCAATTTTTGGGAGTAGGAAGCTCAGCAATTGCAAATACTCAGCTTCGGCCAGCGCGATCCAACGATTCACCCTGCAGGCACGCAAATGACGATTTGTTATAACAGTGGCAGCATGAAGTGGATGCTTGAAACTTACAGGAGAGTCGTGCACAGCCAACGCCCTTATGACCCACATCCAGCGATGATCCTGTCTCTTGCTCATGTCTCTCAGCCCACGGTTTTGCAAAGCCGTAATCATTTTCTACAAAAAGTTTCTAGGGCTCTTTCACAGCGGATACTAAAACGAATCTTCCTCGGCGCGTAACGATTTTCCTTTCCCATACTACCAACTTTCAAACCACAAGCCTCCCAGCCAAAAACTTGTGCAGGAACACTATTTAAAAAAAAAATCCAACACAGGATGTCCGCAAATCGCAGGCTGGAACAATACTCTCGTTGCCGAAGGGGTGAAAAAACGAAGGCCATCCACGAAACATTCAGGAGGTCTTTGTCTCACTAGAACTAAGAAAAAGCGGGGACAAGTAAGCAATTTTTATGAACGCCCTAGAGCAGTTCCACGCCGAAAAATCAGATAAAGTTTCCCTCCTCTCCTAAGGACATCTTGGAAACATAAACGTCCTCTTCCACTTTCAATTGAGCCTGCGTCCACCAAGCCCGTAGAGATGTCGGACAGTTCCGACATCTCCTCTCGGTCCAGTGTCCCGGTGGAAGTGACAAAATCTTGGCCTTGTTCTACCGGAGTAGATTCATTCGCCAGACTTCTGTTTCCTCTCCCCTCCGGTCCATGTATTTCCCGGTTCTCATTCATGGCCTTTTCGCTTCTAGCATAGCTTTTCGCTCTTCTGAGGACTTTTGACTTTTGCAGGGTTTCATCAAAACCCTTCGCAGTCAACTCGTCGGGAACCTCGCATTTCAAGCTCTCTCAAAATTGTAACGTCCAATGCCGTGACGGGCCCTGCAATTTACTGCTCTGAGAAAATTCTTGATAATTTCTGCTTCTTTTCGATGGCTTGGGTAACGCATCTAAAAATCGCAAAACCTTATAGGCACTCGACACACCGCCTAACTCGTTCAAAAACTCGGGACGGAACTGAGCATCTCCTCCGATTCTATTGACTGAATGTCGAAATACGCTCGCACTTTCCCTTACAAAGCAATTTTACCCGCAAACAAAACCAGTTTTATTCCTGGCGCAGACAAAATCAACCTCGAAAAAATCGGCCCGAAGTTTATCTATTTCAACTAGCAGACCACCTGGGCCGCGGAACCTTCTAGGTGTAGGAAAAAATCCTTCTCTATTAACATTCAATCGGAATCATCAACTATCAACTAAAGATTTACAATAGCTTTTTTAGCTTCTTTCTCATCATTAGCCCCAAACTCATTTACAATTAACTCGAAAAAATTCTGTGATTTCGGTTTTGTAAATAAACTAAACCGTCCAGATATTTTGATAATTAAAACTTAACTAACCTACATCTGTAATTACTTTACAAATACCTTCACAAGTTGTTAGCCAACCTGAGGTTGACAGGCAATCGAAGAAAGCAATCAGAAAACTCAAATATATTTTATATTCTCAAAATACGAATGATATCCCCTGACGGCACAAACCGAACAAACAAAGCTTATTACCATTTCGCCGCATTTTGCTTGACCTCATTAGTGATTTTGTTTCCTATTTTTCTCCTAATTATACCCTTTTACAAAACCCATTTTTATCACTAACAGGCTCTGAAATAAATTCTAAGAAACCATTTTCCACATGCTCGGAGCTGCATTACTATCTACTGTATTGCAATTACTACATAGACTACGGTTGCTTCGGAACAAACCTACGGAACAAACGGACCAAACGGAACAAACCTACGGAACAAACCTCCAGTATAAATGAATCCACTTACCTTACAGCCGGTGTTATTTGATTCAACTCTATCTACTCTCTCTGTTCACTTGTTGTTTACTCTAAAATATGAACTTCGAGATGCCAATCAGCATCCGGATAAATAATCTGCCGGAGTTTCTGATCGGGACGTACTTTTCTTCCCAAGGATCAGCGATTGATATGCTCTTCATGTCATGCACGTAACTAACGGACCCACGTACAATCAGGAGTAGCATGTTCACACCGGCAAGTCCGAGTGGACATTACTTCATTGTGAGATTGCAGGAGCCAGCGAGGCTTGAAGATGCTGCGGTATTTTCTATCTCACTCACCCCAACTGATGGTCATGACAGCGGCTATGACAGAAAAAAAAATTTGAAACTTAAAATTGTTTATTTAATGCTTGTATATATAAAGTTGAGAAAGCATTTCACAATTGTCAACTTAATAATTGTTTTTCATTTCCACAAAATAGTGTTCGCTGTTAGTAAGCAGAACATGCAAAAGCATACGTTGCATTCAAGTATTTGATCAAATTGCCATGTTGTTCGATACACTAAAAAAACTCAGTCACAAAAACTAACGATCGGAAATCTTGGGAATATGCTCAGGGCTCGAAGAATAGCCTTGCGGACAATGCAAGCGCTTTACAATACAAAGACATCGGTTCAAATCCGAAGCAGACAGGTTCCAATTTTCTCAAAAGTTCTCGAAAATCAGCAACCTAAGGTTCCTGGAACCAGACCCAAACTATATATTATTATTGGTTATAAATTAGATATTTTATCCCTATAAAACATTAAAGACTAACCAATCACACTCCATCAAACTAAAAACCTACTTAATTGTAAGTGCTGAAATTACTTGTAATTTCAGCACCAGAGCATTTTGAATTTAACTTACAACTTAGTTGCTTTCTCCAAGAGAACGACTCGTAACTAAACCAGTATACTCTAGATCTATTAAGACTACAAAATATAAGAGTAAGATTAAATCGGTATTAGACTAAGAAGTTGCCCGAATCTATCCGGCCGAAATAAGATAGCGTGAAGAGCAGACGGTGCACCTTATCTAAAATTACTCTATGAGTTGACCTTAGAACATAACTCATCTGGTGCGACCAAAAGTCTCGAACAAGACCTTAAAAAACAAATAAGCTTAGAACTAACCAAATAGATTAGACTTAGACAAAAAACCTTCTCAAAAATGTTATACGACAATAATTTAATTGAAATGTCTCTACGACTCAATAGATCAGAGCCATTATTCCGAACAATACGAGAGCTACCCGGTATTGGAAAAAGACCTCGGACAAAAGACGATATACGACTTTAAAGGAACTTACCCAAAAGTTTCATGGTCGTACGGCAAAAGCCAACACAAACTTTTATATTTAGAATTTTATTAGCAATGAATTTAGATTTTCATGTGCAAACATAGAATCTTTGAAGAAAAATCTTCAACGACAATTACAGGCGCTAAACTTATTATTGTACAATAACGACTGATAAAACACCCCTAGTTGTTCCTTTCAAATCTGCAGTAAATTTAAAAAGATGTCTGGAAAAAATTTTTATTGAAAATAAAATTATAAAAATTAGTCAGTAAACACACAAATTGTTAGTAATATATAAATCATCTCTTCATCCCAGCTTCATCACTTAAAACATAACAGCGAATCATAAACCCACTAACATCATCAGAAATTAATAAACTAAAAATCATAAATTAAAGCTTAAACTTAAATTATAAAGGCCTATCCTATCCTATTTATTATTTTTCATTAATTAAAATTTTAAGACTTAACAGATCATCAAGGCTTTCCTTGGATCCCTAATTCATTTTTACCTAAATTAAATTTAATTTCATTGATTTTCTATCCTGATCATCAAGGCTTATCCTTGGATCAATTAGAACAATTTTGTTCTCCCCTACACGATTAATAAAGTGTCTAACGACCTCAAACGTCGATTCACATCCACATTTTTTTCAAGACTCAGGACTAATAGAAATTTTTCAGTCACAGTAACCGTTATCATTAAGATAAACAGTGAAGAACTTCGGTTATTCATCCTTCACTTGACCACCCCTGACCCAGGATAATACTTAAACTTAGTAAGTTTAAAATAGTACCTACCGAACTACTTGTGTTCTAATTATACCTGAACCTTGTGGATCGATTTACTATTCTCCAACCCTTGAACACAATCACTACCCTTAAGTGAGATTGAGTAAGTTAACACCTTAATTTAGACTAGCCACGAGAAAGTAACAACCATTCTCAGGAATCGATATATACTTTTCTCTCCAACCATGAAATACATGACCCAAAAAAGGCTAACCCGAAAAAATCGTAAGAACTAACAGTTTAAAAACATAAAATCGCTAATCCAAATACTGCATCCGTCATCCTAAACTTTGTGTCACATGACAATTTAGGAAATAAACAAACAATCATACTACACAATTGTGAAATAAACAAAGAAAAATATGACCTCCTAATCACTCCACACACACAGTCAATAGGATATATCAGAACAAATTGACAAACAATCACAAGAAAAATTTTAAGTAAACAAAGACAGATCACACGAAAAAGATTTTCAAAACGAAGAAACGCAGTCTCCGATTCAGAAACGAGTAATTTGGAAGAACTTTACAGATAAAAAGAATCCGTAAACAAAAAATACCAAGTTATTGATACACTAAATTTTTCTGACTCAGAAAGCACATCACAATCATCAATATAAGGAAAACGAAAAAAAGACATACAAAAACAAACCAGTACGTCTATATAACTGGAATCAACCATTAAAACACATTGAAAACTACAAATTGACAATTATAAAACACAAAAATGAGTCAAAATGACGAGAGCGAAGGTGAAAACTCCATCCTCCCATTTTAATCAATTCACTCACTGATGATAGAGGATAAACACAATTTTGTCAAAATTTAATCGCAAATTTATTCGAAAAAGGAGTTTGTCCATGCACAGCAGAATTTCCAGAAGTCAAAATCAAAAGACAATTTATTGATCACTATCTAAAGAAATATGTAATCTAACTTAACAATATGGAATCTATACCATAGAAATCCGTTCACCAAGCAAATTCAATGGTAGATATCTACTTCAAACAGACGACGTAGATATAGAATTTTCAAAAGTATTCACAGAATACATAAAAAATATACAACATCAAAATTCACAAAGAGCAAATTCAATATTCACTAACGAACTATTTAAAATTATTTATAATTATCTATCTATACTAGAAAACCCAAAGAACTTCACCTGTTCAAACATCAAAACATACAACTGTAAGACATGAAATTACAATATTTTCCGAATATTTAAACACAATCCGTGAAAAATTAACCAGTAATGAAGTTTCACAAAATGTTAAATACGATTTACAGAAAATCTTAGCATGATTTATCGTTGATAATTTCACACATAATATTGGTTTAATCTCACATGCAAGAAAAAGGTTTAGACTTCAAAATTCGACTGATGACACTGTATTAGCAGAACAGTCAGATTATATTTGGGACCCTGAATGGTCTCATCCATTATTCTTGAACATACCAACAGATATTTCAAGTCAAGCAATCAGCACAATCTGAGTCAATAAAGAATAAGTTAAATTATATCCACTCACTACTGACGCCACATCTTTAAATTATAATCATTTCTACCCGATAGAATAGGAAATAATAGTTTAAACTCAACCCTTATACAACAAGAAAACCTAAATAGAACTAGAAATCTTACACAACAAGATATTCAAACACTATCACATCTCGCAAATGAAGAAGTAGTTAAAACAGTAACAACAACACAACAAAGTATTTCACCAATACATCCAAATCCTACAACTCCAAGACCTCTAAATCCAGACATCTAGACATCTAAAACTCCCCGTAAAAACCCGCAAAATCCTTTATTTTCACAACGTCAAATTTTCTAACAACCAACATCAAATTGTAATGATAATTTTAACGATAACCCACAAATTTCACAAGCTAAAAGTGAAAATTACCCATTTTTTCAACAAAATAACAAAAATAAACAGCAAAACCAAAATAAACATAAAACACCTTATTATACACCAAATTAACTTTCATCAGATGATGTAGATCTTTATGACCAAAACCATCAACAAATTTTTCAAAACAAAGACTCCACTCTTATCACGTAATTCAACCAGATATTTTTGAACCATCTATACGAGAACAACATATGCGACAACCTAGACCAAATCACGCATCTCAAAATAATAATTTTTATTCACAAAACCCAGTTAATACAGATTATTATCAACCAACGCAACTGCCAAATGAAGTCGCACTACCTTATTATTTACAACAGCTTGAAATCACAAAAAACCAACTTACAAATTTTTCACAAATAACAAATGCCGCAGAATCAGTTCAAATGACCATGAATCCATACCTAATGGGTGGATCATCAATAACATCAAACAAGCCATTGATGGTATTCACCGGTACGGACCATGAATGTTCTGTAGAAGTTTATTCAAATGCAGTCACAGCAAAAGCAAATTTAATCTTAACTATAGGACCTGAACCAATAAATACACCACTTCACCAAAATTGGATACATAGACCTACAGATTTAATACAAATAACACTTGATGGCGCAGCTCAAAAATGATTTTCAGTTTTACCTATAGATAAAAAATCAGACTGGAAGATATTCACACAAGAATTTTCAAAAATGTTTGATTCTGAAAGAAACAAACAAGAACAGAGAGTTTTATGCAATGAAATTCGTAGACTACCAAACGAAACGATCAAACAACTATCAGTAAGGATCGAAACACTAGTCCGAAAAGCATATTAACTAAACACTCATGATAATAAAAATACAAAAATGACAGAGATTCTAATGATGACTCTAACACCGCACTTACGAAAAATAGCAATCAAAAAGAGAGCATCACACCCTTCCTCAATTCGAGAACCAGATTTACATTTTAGAAAACTAGTAAATAAACTAGAACAAGCAGAAATCACCATGAAACTAGAAAAAACAGAAAATCTCAAACTACAATATGTTAATCATATTCAAACCACTACAACACAGATAAATTTTATACACAATTCAGATACAGATTTATCCGAAAAAATCACTGAAATTTTGAATATATATACGAAAAAAAAACAAGTTTTAAAGGTAAGCCATCATTCAAAAAATAGTGTACTTATTGCCGAAGATACGGACATAGCATTGCTGAATGCAGACAAAAACAACAATACAACGAGAATAACCCACAAAAATACAAAACACCAAACAAATAATTTTGTCATTACATGAAAAAAGATCAATATTTACCAAATAAAAACCTTCACAGTAATAATAGCTCTAGAAAACCACTTCCAAACAGCTCAAATTATTCAAGAAATCAATAACCTTATAACTTTAACTACCGAGGTAGATCACCAGACCAAAAAAATTCACGTAATTTTTCACAAAACAGATATAGTCGTTCAAATAGTCGAAATACTCAATATAGAAATAACTATTCACGATCAAACTCAAAAAGACCAAATTATTCGTTTGATACCAGTTCTCATTCACACTCTTGGAATAGACACTATTCAAATGATAGATCAAGAAATTCATCATACAAAAGACATAGAAATTATTCCAACAATAGAAACAGAAGCTATTCGAATAATCGGAATCACCGATATAATAATCGATCACGAGATTATTCAAACAACAGATCAAACCACCAAAGATCTAATCACAATAATTATCAAAATAGATCACGAGATAATTCACACAATAGGAATTCAAACTATAACAGTAGACAAAGGAATTACTCTCAATCATCTCATAGAAATAATACACGTTATCCAGGTTCTCAAAACAAATATAGAAGCGATACACCAAAACATCGAAGAAAAATAAATCAAGTACAAACAACTGAAGAAACCAATTCAGACCCCCTGGTATTGACAACACGGAAACTACTGAATTACAATTAAATCAATTAATTGCGAATCTACAGACAGTGAAAGCGATGCAGGAAACACAATTTTAGTCAACATGATAGAAGTTTAAACTGACTATGAAACCGTTACGTACGAACAAGTTTTTTGTTCACATGTCTATGAAAATCAATTAGAACTTCTTCTAAATTATCACACTAGACCTAGAAGTAATAACATACCAATCGAACAAATCGTAAATGAAGTAACAACATTACACGAACCAGAAAAAGAACAAGTACCATGTTCCAGTACAAATCACATTTATCAAAATATACCAAAAGAACCACCGAAAGAAAAAATTTGGACAATCGCTTTTCTTTTAGAAAGCCCAAAAAGTACAGAATTTTAACCACCAGAACTTGAAATAGATTTTTTAATAGACTCTGGAGCAGAATCGAATATCATTAATTTTCCAACTTGGAAAGAAATCAAAACTCTACACCCGAAATTAACACCTGTAAAAACAGCCTGTAGACTAGCAAAATCACAAGGCTCAACCTTAACAAATTACGGGAAAAATCAATTTTTCTTTGTTCCCACTTGGAAAATGGAACAAAACAAACTCCTAAATAAACCATTTAAACAAACATTCCATATCACAGATATAAAACACAATATTAATGGAATCCCATTCATCACAAAATACGTACCAACTATTAATATATTAGACAGCAAACCTAATATAAAAGATAAATATACAAGAATGCAAAACACCGCTTTAACATTCTTCAAAAGAATGAACAAACAACCACCATTCTTTTCAAAATTTTACCCCATCTATAATAAAGAAAGAAAACATCTCAACCACTCACAGGATACATTTATGAATTCCCGATCAAACAAATTCATCAAAATGACAAAGATCAAACCAGACAACATTTTTATATGTTTGACCTTGAGTTTAGACCAAATCACCAATTTTTTAGAGTAACAATTTCATCCATAAATTACATGAAAAATTCAAACTCGGATATCATTTCTCTACATGTACACAACAATTCACCATATAAAATACCGCTACCTTTAGGACTCCTAGGATATTGTGAAACCAATGCAACAACTTTTCCCACAAAAGAAGTAGCATACAGAGTAAATAATATATTACAACTATTAGATATATGTCAATCAACAAATCTTGATGAAGAATTATCAATAAATAATATAATAAGCAACGAAAAAAAAAACACAGATTGTTTTACAAAAACACCTTATTTTAAAACAACATTCAAAATATCACACTATACAGAATAACAACAAAAATTCTTGACAATATTCAACTTTCAACACTCCAAAATAACACAAAACAAATTTGAAAAATTAGCCGATTTAAAATTAAAATATCCAACAGTTTATGCCATATCTAAAATTGCCGTTGAAAAAAAAATGCACCACTACATCTACCCCTGAAACCTGACGCAGTTTCCAAAAAACAAAGTGAAAGCAAAATACCAATTCACATGACAAAGTTAATAGATTACTTGACATTCTAGAACAATACGAAATCATATCCCCAGTAAATAAGGAAGAACAGCCAACAGGAAACACGTTTATTGACCCTGTTATTATTCTCGCCTAAGGAGAATCACTAAAAATAGTTCTAGACGCTAGATATCTCAATTCACTCATTGATGAATCTAAATCTAATAGGCCCATAGAACCAATTCAAGTAACTTTAACAAAAGTAAACGGTATATACTTCACAACCGCAGATATGAAAAGCGCATATAATCAAATGCTACTAGACGAACAATCACCACTATTAACAAAATTCGTTATCGGAAATCAACAATACGAATTTAATAGATTATTCTATGGCATATCCATAGGACCAGCTGCTTTTTCAGCATTTATGAGTAAAATTTTTAGACCACTTATACTCAAAAAAATTGCAATCACATACTTAGACGATGTCTTTATGCAATCGCAAACAAAAGATGATATGTTCATAGTTCTAGAAAAATATCATCAAATTTTACAGAACGAAAAAATGAAAGCAGTCCCAGATAAACCACTTTTTTTCTTAACACGCGTAAAATTTCTCGGACACATTATAGAGAAAAACACTATGATAACCCCATTGAAATCACAAATAGATGCAATTCAAAAACTCCAACCACCTACAAACAAAAATAAAATCGAAGAATTCTTTGAATTGTTAATTTTCTTAAGTAAATACGTCTATAAAATGCAGTTATACTTAAGACCATTCTATAACATTCTTAGACAACAAAACAATTTTGGATGGACAACAGAACATCAAACACGATTTGAAATAATCAAAAAACTTCTCACCGAACAAATCTCAAAAACAATCCCAGATCCTAATCAACCAATTTATGCTTCAAATTTTGGCATCGGTGGAGCATTACTACAATCCCACAATGGAACAAATAAAATGAATCTTATATCAGCAAACTCTCGCTTACTTACACAAGCTGAATTACGACTCTCTACTCGTATGAGAGAATACACAGCTATCATACATATCCTAACAGAATATGAATTTTTGATACTTGGACCAAAACATCCAACAGTTTTATTTACCGATCATAAACCTATCATATTTCTTTTCACACAAAAATCAAATCCAAACCATAGAGTTTATAGATTTCAACTAATCTTAAGGAAATTTCCAAATTTACACATCGTATGGACAGCAGGAAAAAACCTTGCACTACCTGACACCCTTACTAGAAATACACTACCTGAACTACTAACAAGAAAAAAAACAGTTGAAATACAACAAAATATAAAATTTTATCTCGCTAAAAATGAAACTTCACCACGATTAGAATGTAAATATGCAGTAAAAACTGACATAGAACAATCACAAATAAACAATCTACAACATTTCCCACTCTAGTTTGATTGTCAAAACAACCACTATGAAGTTGATATATTAGACACATCTACATTTAAGCCAATTCCATATTCACATTGGATCAAAAACAATACTCAAAAAGCAAATTAAGCAACAACCACATCAAAAGACCCATTCCGTTTAATAGAAAAATAAAACCTAACGGAAACAATAAATTTATCAGGACCGTTACCAAATGATTCAAAATACACGATAAATCAAGTTTTTAATCTACATGACCCACTTGACACAATACCCCTATCTAAAGTAGAAGTAGAAAACATTTTTATACCAACAACAGGAAAAATCACATTAGAATTATAACAGAAATATCAAAACCTTGATCCCGTCATCAGACAGTTAAAAACATGGCACAAATTTAAAACTAAACCAACCAAAGTTCATACCACAATCTTAGGAAACAAAAGACTCCTTAGATACTTCAGAAAATTCAGTAAAACCACTATAAATGAAAACACAGATATTTCAGAATATCGAACACCTGATTTCAAATTACTTTGCCTACCTTAAAGTATGATGTTAATAGCATTCAATACTTCACATACCCTCACACTAAAGGACACTCAGGAGCAGAAAAGACTCTAAACTTTATCCAAAATTTTTTTTTTCCCAATGCATCAATTTGGATTAAAAAAATATGCAACGAATTCATAATATGTCAATTAAATAAACCCTACCCAAATCAAAAACAAAATGCAGAAAAACAAGATTTTAAAGGACAAAGTCTATATTTCAATCACAGAACATCGTTTGAAACAAAAGGACCAATTTCACCATCCTCAGAAGAAAACTCATAAAGAATGGTCATTGTTGATGCATTTACACACTATGTAGCACTCAACCCAGTACCCCATTGTAATGCTTACTATGCATATACAACACTCTACGAACACTGGATAGCTAAGTTCGGATTACCCGAAATCCTAGTCACAAACAATGGCACTGAATTTATTAATAACGAAACAATTACACTATGCCACTTATACAATAGTAAACATAAACCAAGTATAGCTCATGCACCTTGGACAAATGGACTAGTCGAAGGTATGAACCGTTCATTACAAGAATATCTCAGATGTATCATTAATGGAAATGATACACGATACACCGAATGGTCAACAGATGTAAAATTATTTCCTTATCATATAATTCACAAATTACAACAACACTAGGAATATCACCATACGAAATGGTATTTAACCAAAAGTCACGTAAACCCATTATGTTTACAGCAAACGCACATAAAAATGCACAAAGTTATTGTCAACCAAGTAAAGATTAAATTTGTTACAATTTACCACTCCATACCCATGATGAAGATCACTTTCATCATCAACAAACTTTAAAATTAGCTTTCGGCACACACACTGATTGGATTTTAAAATAGAGATAAGAAACACAACTAAGTTTATCAAAAAATAACAAAAAAATTGTTACAAAGGCAAAACATAAATAATCAAACCAATTCACATTTTACATCAGCAACAGATTTAAAAATCGGAACATTTGTTTCAATTCCAATTTTCACAACACTTAAAAAGGAATTTCTAAAAAGCTACAACCACTCCGAAAAGAACCAAATCAACTAACTGATAAACCCACTGATCTAACATACAAACTTACCGACACAAGTAAAAAAGAAATTGTTCAACATCGAAATAACCTATTACCCTATTACATAAAAGAATACGCACTCCGTGAATTAACTCAATTATATTCTTTCACGGGTTCAGAAATTGAACAGAATCAAAACATAGACCAACAAAGAATCACTTCACCAAACATCTTCTAAACCAAAGACAAAAACACCTCAAAAAGAAAGAAAAAATAGAAAAAAGACAGAAAAAATTCTACCACAGGATCAACAAGAGAAATTTGAACACAGAGAAACATCACGACTTAGAAGTTCACCACGAAAAAAAAATAAAACCTTCATCCCACAATCTAAAATACTGAAAAAAAAATGAATTTCAAAAATAAATTTTATTTTCATTTTTCTTTACCTTCTTTTTATATATTTTGAACATACACATTTTCAAAATAACATGCTAAAAAACACTTAAGTCAACTAGTTCAAAATCAGCCAATAAAAATCATTCCGAATCACCACTTTATTTATCGTGACACGACTTTATTAGCCGACACTTATTCACCTCTAAGCATAACTATAACTATAACTTTATCCCTTTAAACAGTTTCTCATTAATAAAGGCCCCTAAACGAGCCCTGATTAGTTGAAATACATCATCACTTTATTACGGAGTTAACAAATAAATATTCTTTACTGAGCACAAAATTGTAATCTACCTTGCAGAAAACTGAACGTTTTGGACGAACCGAGAAAAAGACTGGGATAATTAAAAGTTTTCTTTAGCAACATAGCAATAACACCAAAATAACAGCTACATTATCATAGTTGCTATTGTTGAATTGGTTAAACTGCTGCGGAACAAATTGCGTAGTTTCAAAATTGGTATTTGGCCAAAACTTTAGTCGTTTCTCCTTTTAAAAAAATTCAATATTTTGAGATAATGGAGTTTTCTCAAGGAAATAATAATTTCTAACCCAAAATTAAGGAGTCGCCTCAAATGCATTAAAATTTTGCCAACCGGTTTTTTTCGTTTTATTTTTTCAAATTTTCCACCTCAGATTTTATAGGGCAGTTTTTCAGAAAAATCAATAAGTTTTTCAAAAAACTTCAAAAACTTGACCTTCTGAAATTTGTTTTTTTTTCTGCAAAAAGCAGGTCGTGGCCGTTAAAGGAGAGAAGATTCCTTAAGCTGAGCTTTATCAACAGTGTATATCAAAAAGCAGGTCGTGGCCGTTTAAGGAGAGAATATTCCTTTAACTGAGCTATATCAACAGCGTATATCAACAGCCATTCAATTTTTGCCGTCATTCAATATTTCCAATCAAAATATTTTACACAAGAAACAACAACCATGCTTTGTTTGGACATTTAAACGCTTGCGAACTCATGCAAGTGATCCGATGAGATATACCGGGAGAGAAAAATAGCCTATTCATTTTCACCCAAGGTGAAGGAATGACTTGCCGAAGTTTCAGTTTGCCTCTCTGTTCATTTTGTGAACTTTAAGCGGATTCCGCAATAAGACGAATTTTAACATTTTTAAAGACTGATATGCACACTTCAAGTTGTTTGCCCATCCAGTGCACAGTTTTGCCTCGTAATGCTGAATTTTAAATCACGTCAATAGTTTGAGGTCAATTTTTTACTGGGCCTTCAAAACTAGGATCTTTCAAAACAACCAAATAACAGATTAGAAGTACTATATAATTTTGGTTCAATTTTTGAACATTTACATTCCGCCCCTACTCAATACCTGGTGACTCTGGTGACTAAGATGACAATCTGATCATTTGGAACATTAATTTAATCACTTCGCCTTTCATGGTCTGACTTAATAATTTTTTGCAGCATTCAAGCTGCGAAATTGTGTGCTTTTAAACAGCGCAGTCGCCACCTGGTCACTTTATTTTGATTAACTTTAACCAAATTCTCCACAGGGGACTTTTAGTGTATCTTTGAACCGAAAAAACAATAATTCGCATACACCAGACCGACGATCATCGAAAAATGAAATAAGGGCAAGTTTGGCTATTTGAATATTTTAAACGAAATTTCCGGTCCAAAATTTGCTTTCCAAACGAAATTTCCGGTCTAAAATTTGCTTTCCAAACGAAATTGTGCACCTAATATTTGCTTTCCATTGCTTTCTACTCTCTGCTGCACGAACAAATTCTCACTATTTTAAAATTTTTCGACCGCAAATTTTAATTTGTTGTGATTTTGTTTTCTTTAGTGGCCATTCTGCGCAGCATTTTTCGTTTTCAGTCTGCCATATTGAGAAGACTCCGACAGTCGATGCGTAGCGGGGAGCTACCATAAACAACATGATGAGCAACTCGATTGCTCTCGAAACCTTCAAGCCGACGCACGGCGTGAAGTAATTGTCACGTTGTAACAACTTTTAATTGAACAGAATATTGACTAGTGATGTTGATTTATATTGGTGTGGTAATCTGTGATGTTGACAAGTTTTAAGTCGTAAAATTTTAATTAGACTATCTATCGCTCAGATCAGTCAGCGCTGAACAACCTGTCCAATCGACTTTAATCAAAGGGTACTTCCGCGACGCCTGAGATGCTTTCGGCACTTCACTCTCACTTGTCGTCGGACAATTTTGACCTGCTGTTAGTGTTGTATCAGTGAAACTTGACGCTTTGTTATCTCGTAATTCAATCAAAAAGTCTTCGATCAAAATCAACAGCCGTGAAATTTATTTATTCTGTATCTGCTCCAGAAAATGAAGATCCTGATGCATTTACTCTACGCGTTCCTCTGCCTTATAGCTGTCTCCAACGTAGACGCTAATAATGACGGTAAGTAATCACTTTGAACTTTCACATGTACGGCCCAGTTTTGGGTCAACGGGTGCTAAAAATGCTACCGAGGATCATCCCAGTTTTCAATAATGAGCATAAAATCAAAGATGTCATTTCTTTCGGTTCAAATGATGAATAGCAACTTAATTTTAAATCTTTCAAGCTATGAGTTTTTAAGTGTATTACGGAACAAATAAATATATAGCTAATCCGCTGCATAGATTTACCCGTATAAACAGATAATATCTTCTATTTCTTGGAATCACTTAAATGGACGCTCTGCCTTAAACACTGATCTTTTAAGATACGCGCACAGTGGTTTGTCATTATGGATAAGAACATCTGTGGCTTGATAAGAATCAACTGGCTTATTCATATCGAAGATGCATGTTCTTATCTGATTAAAAGAAAACAAATCAGTATCATCCACTAATGTTTCTTCTATCTCTAAACTTCTTAGGAATCGACTGTCCATTCTGCAACAAGAGGGAGTGTTTCTCGGCCATGGCTCAGCTGGATTGTGGACCAGCAGGCTATGCCAGGGATGTGTGTGGTTGTTGCTTCAGATGTGCCGCCTCAGAGAACGAAATGTGCGGAGGCTTCCGAAATCTATTCGGTAGTTCACATCATTAATTGCTGTTAAAATACAATCGATAAATCAACAGTTTCACTGAACATGACCTACCGGTCGGTAATAGAGGTTAAGAAAACACGCTTCAAAATTACTTTACAGCTGACCGAAAATGATTCCATTAGAGAAGCTCACATCGAAGAACCGAATTTGAGGAAAACTGTCTTCGTTCGATTTTCAATTAATTTAACGAATTATTTTGATGTCTGTTTTATTTATTGTATCTGGACTCTGAAAACAGGTTAATTCAAAAGAAACCAAATACAGATTTCTCTTTGAACTTTTATCTATTTTTAGGTCAATGTGGATTCGACATGTACTGCAAACCACAGCCGATTCCCTACCAGAGTGACCAACCTATTCCCAGGTACGGATACTGCACCAAACTGGAGGGAGTGAGAAACTTCCAGAACGACCTGATAGAGAGCAAGCAGCTGATGCTGGATGTGATCACTGAGGAACTGCAGCAGCAGATCAAGAACTCTCCAATGGACTATCCTGATATCGGATTCCAAGCAGACCCAAGTCAGTATGGTGCATATTTTTCACATATCATCCAGGGGCGCATATAATATTTTTTAAACCGCTGCGAGTTCAAAATAGTCCTCCCCTTTAAGGCAGTCGATTATAAATTTCGAAATTATTTTTACCTTCAATATACCCACCATTGTCAAATTTTACAATTGATTCCAAGTGCACGATCAAATAAATATATCGACGCATAGCGGAGCTTATCGCCACTTGCAATACACCACAAACAGCATGTCAAGCTAGCCGACTAAATTACGAAAGTTACTAAGCCAAAAAACTGATGTTAGCTTCGAATTGGTAGAAATTGATCAATGGTTGTCAGTCTTGAGCTAAAATGTCTTTTAATTTTTGATTAGGTAATTATGCTAACAAAACCTGGGTAGACGCCCGTTGAATTGAAAAAAAATCTTTGTCATAAATTTTAACCAAAGAAAAGTGCATATATTGAAATGTGAAGCGAATAAGACGACATAAGCGAAACCTTCTAAGCCCAAAAATTCTTTAAACGGAAACACCAAGTGAAACAATAGAAATTCAGTTGGTTTACAACCACCAATAGAATCACAAGATTCGAATAGAACGGGAACTTAAAATGCAGACATGCTCACTTTATGTCTGTTGCAGTAAAATTTTTCACAGAGGCATCCACGAGATGAGTCTTGTTTCCAGTGCGAGGCCTCCAGATGGATCCTGTGATTAAGTTTTTCGCGGAAAAAATCTAGATCCCTGCTGCAATACACTTGCTCTTGCTGCCGTATCAAAAATTCTCGACCAAGTAACTTTTCCATTCAGATTCGTTTCAAATGGACGACAGCAACTACTGGGCAGCTACAGATAGGGGAGTGTTTGGGGAGGGACTGGAGCAGGGGGCGACATTCACGACTGAGAACCAATTGTGGGGCCAGTGTGCCCCTCCCTGCAGCCGCCAGCTGTGTCTCGACTACCCCAGGGCCATATGCTCGGCCAAAAACATACTAAGGTGACAACTATACCTCGCCACTCAAGTATTATATTTTTGTTTAAATAAATGGAGCATTACTATAAATTCTACGGCTTACTCAGTTAATCCAGATTTTTATCGGAGACAGCAAAACTTGAGTAAATTCCAACAAACAATACAGTTTTTTCTTGTTTTCAATCGAAATAGCGACGCGACATACACGCGGAACAAGCTGCCCCCATTATTAAAAAAAATAAGGAGTTTAAACTAGAAACCTCGTTTAAATTCTGAGATGATTTATTTATTTTGTTTTATCTTTAACTCATCAAGTATTTAACTCATATTTTCCAGTCCCACCCACAAGTGTGACGACAACCCCTGTGAGCACACTTCGTGCCTGGCCTGTGGCTATGAGCCAGACACTTCAGTCTGTGGCTATTGCGAAGAGGAGACGAAAACTCTCAAGTATGACAAGTGCATGATCAGATTCGGAAAGTGTGTCAAGACCATGCGCAGAGTTACCAAGAAAAACCCCGACATGTACCTCAAGGTACCTACTTATCAATGTTCAAATTGCTATGGTGTTAATTGGTTCTCACGCGGCGTGCTACAATGCGCATCGAACAAGCATTGGCTGATGTTCAAAATACATGATCTAAAAACACAGGGAGACCATTTATTTTTTCTGGCGCCTACATTTTATCCTCGTTTATTCAAAATCTACCTTTTACTCTAAAGCTTTTTTGCCCCATAATCAAGAAATTCTCTGGCGTTTTCTAGCGCTTTCTCTAAATTTTTTCTGAACACTCAGAAGGAAAACGATAAAAGTAATTCGTATCGTGCAACTGCTGAACATGGCAGTCCTAAAAATGTTGATTGAACTCTTCTTGATATTGTACTTGAAAGTTCAAACTTAACTTGTCTTTGCTTTTAGCAAGGAGTAATCAGCTACGAGTGTGCAGTGCCGAAGTGTGGTACCAGCAATTACCTGAAGATGAAGTGAACAAAGAAACAATCCAATTGATTTGAACTGCAGATTAGGACTAAAAAAGAAGTTCATTCTCCGCCGTTCTTACACAATTTTAATTTTAATGAGCACAATTGCCTAATTTACACTTTCCACTTCGTAGCTAGTTCAAATTGAAATATTTTTGAATTCATATTTCAAAACCCAAGGAAGCAAACTGTAGTGGGTCACAGAAAAAACTGTAGACTTGAAACTTAAATCCAGCAATAAAGTAACTGGTAAACTACAATTGCCTGTCCTCGTCTAAGCTACATTCATCAGTTTTGATAAATTTACAAAAATATATCTATCATTTAGAGTCAATCAATTTTTTCAGTTCGATAGCCTTTTCGACTTCACACTGCGCTTTATGGATATTGGGCCGCGCATCTGCTAGTTCCTGTACTGTCGCCACTGCATAATCTGCATCGAAGTAAGCACCCTGGGCCGACTTATCCGTTTGAATTAAAAGCAGTTTAGCCGAAACCATCTCTTTGGCCGATTTTCTGCAATGTTCTTTGATCCTGTACAAACCCATTGAGGGTTCATTCGCAATCATGTTGATAGTTTGGGACATAAGGTTACATGTTGCGTCACATTTGGATTCAATTTCGGGATGAATATTTGCGGTTAAAGGCATTTTTAGTACGCAACGCAAATTCGTCCTCACATTTCCAAACTGAAGACATTAATAAAACTCTCAGACGCCCAGGATTTCACAGTTTAAGTTATGTTTGCTAGTAAAATTGAATTGCGCGAAAAATAAATTTCTCTCATCCTTATAAATTATCCATGAAACGATGAGCGTTCTCAATTCAAACATAGAAACTTGTGTTATTAAGAACAACAATCAATTCATGTCAACTTCAAAACAGACTATCAATCAAAGCGTCCTTGAAATCAGTCTGGGAAGGTGTCTTCATATCTCCTTCTGCATTTGCTGCAGCAGCCGTACTGACCCCGTTGGCGGGCGTTGGCACAAATGAGTCTGATAGTTTGAACACTTTTTCGATCACTGATATCTCTGTTGCTGTGGAATTGAAGCCTGTGAATGCTATCCAGTCGTTTACAATGAGACCTGAGGATATTTGGTTGCTGCCTCTGTTCACTGTACCTGCCACTAGAGGAACCTGACAATAAAATACATTACCAGATGAACCATCTTCCCACACATATCTATCTAATCGGAAGCTTTAAGCAGCACTCTAGAGAAAACCAATCAGGAACATCCTCTACTTAAGATTTTGTTTACTTCCTTTTTTCTCTACCCTTCCCTTTTGTTATATTTAACGAAATCAACTTTTTTCCGACCAATCTAGAATTTTCATAACAGAATTTAAAGCTAATACAGATTAAGCAAATTTATGTCTAAACTACTGTGAAGAATACAAAACAGAGAAATAAAAAATTGACAAATATGTATAGCAAAGTGAAACCTGATCAGAGAAACAAAACGGCTGGCCCAAAATCCTCTGGTAATTTTCTCTTCAACTTATCGTTGTGTTCAAAACAAGATCCCCTCCCCCCCCCCCCCAAGGGGTGGCAACAAATTATGCGTAGGGTGTTTTTCCCTTCAATTTAAGGTACCTAAGGAAAGCTCGTAGGGGGTCAACAGTAGTATCACTTTTAAGCCCTATTTGTCGTGACTCCGATTCCAAAAAAAAACGTTCTCAGTCTCAAAAGACCTGTCTGAAAATTTTCGTTTTTAAACCAAATTAGATAAAATGATGAGAGATTGACCTCCCCACTTAATTCTACAACAATTTTAAAGTTTGTTCAGCGATGAGTATTTCTCGTTCTTGCAATTTTTCAGTCTAGTCAGATGCCTTTTACCAGAGCAAAATAGCAGGAAATATTAAAAAAACTTCATTTTGGAATTTCTTTTCTTAGATCATTGGTGTCGTAAAATTCTGTGCTCTTCTGAGCTCTCCTTGTTTTATTACGTTTACAACTTAGGTGAGCATCAAAATTAGATACTCTTTCGAAGCAATTAAACCCATATGTCAGCTAATTGGCCAACTGTAACTATATATGGCAATTCAGATCGTACACTGCTCATTACTGAAATTTACTGAAGTTCTATATCCAAACAAAGAAGAGAAGCATTTGAGAAAGACCTCGTAAAACTAAGTTCTGTCAATAAACAATTTCATCTACCTGAAGTAGTGAAGTCAACTCATCCAAATCAGACACAGATGTCTTTGGGTGAATGAGACCGCCTCTGTTGGATATGGTACAATATGTCCCCACAAGTACCTGTCCCGCTACTGTCTGGGGGAACACCTCCACTCCCAACACGTCGGAGATGATCTCTTTCGTCTCAGTATCCAAGTCAGGATGTACAAGTGCCACATGGTCATTGCACACAATTACGTTACCTGAATACAGTTCAAAGAATTGACTACAGAGCGTAAAAGGTTCACGCACTCAAAATCAATCTTCATTAAAAAGTGCGAATGCACTGAAATAAATTCTTATCCGAATTTCACTTCAACAAGCGTGTAGCGCACCACCGGTGCTCCGAATTTTCGGTAATTCAAAAAAAGCATATATTGAAAACAAGATCTCCAACCTCTGTGTGCACTCCCACAGCACGCAATTTCAAAGTAGGCAATTTTATCATTTAAAAAAAAGCGCCCATGGAGGAAAATTTTGCAACTACTGAGAGTAACCTGAAAGCACAAACCTTGTTGGGAATTTTTTTATTTCAATTTTTTCGAAAAACATTGAAAAAATGTCATAATTAGGAAACTTAAAGATTTTAGCCGCCAATTTTGGGCGAAAAATTTGCAACCCCTGCGACTACCCTGACAGCACCCAACTACATGGCTGGGAATTTCGAATATCGTGAACTTTTTAAAACTTAAGTTTCCCGATTTTTTTTTAAAATCATGAGAAACGTCTAATCTCAGAAGCTAAAAAGACTAGAGCACTCATATTTGGAGACAAACTTTGCAACGCCTGAGAGTACCTTGACAATAAAGTTGTCTAACTATAAGGTTAGGAATTTCAAATTTTGTGAAGTTTCTTATAGGTTATTTGAATTTTTTAAACTAATTGAAAAACAGTCACACCTCGGAAACTAAAAGCAATTGAGCAGTCGTATTTGGATGCAAGCTTTGCAATCTTTGACAGTACGCTTATAGTACCCAAGTACAGGTTTAGAAAATTTTGAATCTAAGTTTTCTGAAAACTTGGGAAAAATGACAAAAAAACGTCATATCTCAAAAACTTGAAACATTTGAGCAATCATATTTGGAGGAAAGATTTGCAACTCTTGTCAGTGCCATGACAGCTCCCAATTACAGTTTAAGCATTTTCAAATCTTTTGATTTTTTTGAATATTAATTTTCTGAAAATTTTAGAATAAATCCAAAAAACGTCATTTCTCGAAAACTACTAGGATTTGAGCAGTCAGCTTTGAAGGTATGATTTGCAACCCTGAGAGCACCCAAATACGGGGTGGGGAATTTCACATTTTTTGAAGTTAATTCAAAATAAGTTTTGAAACGATATAGCTTAAACATGACCAAGTTCTTTCGTTAAACAGGCAAAAATAATACGTTGAAAAAGCTTAAACATGGCGAAATAGTGAAGTCCGCAATTAACACAGAGGCGAAATTGCACTTCGCATACAGAAGCAAAAATATGACCGATAACGCTACTGGGAAAAACTGAATGAGTAAAACTTTGAGTCTACAAATTTTTTTAAGTAACGCACGACAATTATGAGTCGACATAATTGCTAAGTGACGCAAGCCAATTATGACCCATTAGCAGTACAAGTCAATTGAAAAAAAAAGACATTTACCAACTAACATGCTACAATTTAACTATTTCGCTAGTATGCGAAAAAACTCATTAAAAACATCCGACCCTACCCAGGTTCGATACCTCTTATTTTCTTGCGGGTCTCCATCCCTACCTCTACGCCACAGATCCATGATAACTTGAAGCTTAAATGCTATTTTTAATATAATAGTCTGTGTTAATATCCTTAGCATTGGCAGTAATTAATTGCTGGTTATAGATAAAAATGAACACTTTCAAAATTAACACATTTTGTCGCAACAATATTTGCGTCGCAACAATATTTGCGACTTAGGTTGGAAAAAAAAGAGTATTCATGCTATAACACAAGCTTTGCTCGTGTAAATATACAACAGAGAACAGATTGCTAAGTATGCCAAAGAGGGGGCGTTATGCTGCCCGATTTGAGACTAGTTTATGAGGCCACATTTGTCATCGAAGGTAAAAGGATTAAACAAGTTTAAATAAACTTCGTCTTTTGATTTCTCGGTTTAAAGAAAAATTGATATATTTATATTTTTTTTTGGTTTCCATTGAGTACTAGAGCTGAACAAATTGTTCGACATTTAGAGTAGGCTGAGTGGGTGTATCCAATCTTTTTGTCTATCTTCTATCTATCTTTCATCAATCTTCTTTTGCTATTTATTATCTATCTTTTTAAGTTAATCTTTTTTATTTTGATTTTTTTTGTGTATTTCAACTTCAACAAAATTTATCTTTCTTTCTTATCTATCTTTTGTAACTATCTTTTTGTCTACCTCCCACCTTTTCTCAATCTTTCTTGGCTTTTTATTATATATGTTTTTAAGTTTATCTTTAATTTCGATTTTTTATTGTATTTCAACTTTATTAAAAGCTATACTTTCACGTTCATGTTATTTTCACGTTCAACCATATATATAAGCACCGGAGGTGCGCGCCATGCGCTAGTAATAGATGTAGAAATTTCTTAATATTTTGGACTGTTCATTTTATTTTAGAGCACATTAAACTATCGTTTAAGAATTACCGGTCCCATAACTAAGTTTTTCGTTTAATTTGCTTGTTTAGATGACCGGTTGACAAACATCCGCATAAATTTTAAGAAGTCCAAATTTACAGAAGTGCACTAATTTTCAAGAACTAGGCCACTGACCTAGTGCATTTAGCTTCTCCTCTATCCTCTGGATCTTGATGTTCTCTGGAAGGGAATTTCTGATGTGTTGCAGCTCCTGGTCAACTGTCGTGTTGGGAACCAACAACCCATTCTTGTTGCCTACTGTCAGATTTCCCACTATTCGGCACCCAGCAATCGAAGAGTGAACAACCGGAATTGCATCTGAGAGTTCGCTCTCGAACGCCGAGTAAAAGTTCTCAGAAGCCCCTTGCGCAACAAGACAATAGGAATTCGTCAATGTTGCGTAGCAGCCGATTTCACTGCTATTTTCAAATTGTATTCTCAATGCCATTATATAAACAAACTTTTCCAATTCTTCTCTCTCCCTTGATTTTGGTATAACAGACGCGTTCGAAGATGTCCTTGCCCCCTTATTTATTTCCAAGTGTAACTATCTAAATCTGAAAAGTTTTTAAAGGATAAAATATGCCAAAAAGTATAGCTAATTGCTACGCAGGACATGAAGAATGTTCCGAACGCGCTGCCAAAATCTTGTTGGAAGAACTTAACTCAAATTGAGTTTGAACAGCAATTAAGACAGCCTTCGCGGCGAAAACTTTTCAATGGAAGATTTTTTTTTGGAATACGCATCACGACTGAAAAGGCTTCTTAATGAAAGCACACTTTACCTAGGACGCTTTTTTGTGGCGACGGTGGGTGTTTGATTTTTGCTTCAAAATATCCGATTCTTTACTTCGTTCCCAACCTCTTGGGGCGTGATAGCCAGGGGCGGATTTAAAGCGGTGGGGCGGACGCTCCCCCCCCCCCCCCTCCCCCGCCTCAGGGATTCGACCCCCTGCCGACCTGAAAACCCGCCACCCCCTCGAGAAAATTCTAGATCCTCCCCCTGGAGATAGCCATAAAAATTTCTTGAAAAACCTGTTGTTTTAGTGCCTCGAACGATTTATTCGTAACTCTAAACCAAACCTAATTTTACGTCGGTTCAAGAAATTTTTTTTAATGGTTAACTCTCTGGCGATATACATAAAGTCAAGTAGGTTACTCGAGGGTTAATTCATTGTTTAAAGTGCTAAGGATGTCATTAGGTTTTGTGTGTTGTACTTCAGTCTTATTCATTCATTCCTCCTCTTCGGCTGGAGCCATCATTTGTCTGTGAAGAATTTCCTTTCTCAAATCATTCCATTGTTTGCCTGCATTCCTCGTATTGATTACGTAGTCTCCGAAAACGTTCAACGTCCTCTCGGCTGCAAAAAGGCCAATAAAACATGTCATCAGCCAGGTCGATTGTCGCCTCAATACATTTCTGTAGAATGATTTCACTATTGGCAGGGTCATTGTGAAAAAACTACAACCAATTTACCTGAAAAAAAAACTACTGCGTAAAATGCTATACGCTATTTGAATAAGTCGAGACCGTCCTTCAACACAAATAAACTTCTCCGTAGACCTCTAGAACATCGACTCCTGTACACTTTTGTTCTGACGCAATCCCCACTAAATTTTTTTATCGCAACGAATTAATGCTCAAGATGAATAAAATATGCTGTTTTTGGAAGCTTAAAAAAACAATTTTCAATCCAAAAAAATGGATTCTGCAATAAATCTTCAATACAAGTTTATGCTTAGTTTTTGGCATGTTTTTCGTCAGAATGGGCCAGAAATTGCGGGACGCACTGGTAATTTTGAACTCACTCACCCACGACAAAAAAAAATAACTTTTTCCGATAAAACTCAACATAGACCCTTTTAATATCTAACCCCCACAAATTAAATGCAGAAGATTTCAGTGCAAAAAAACAGGTTTCTAAACACCTTAATTTACATTGGGTCAGTATCAAACTTTATGATAGAGGTTTTGATATGTAGCTTGTGGCTACAAATAAATGTAAAATAAATTATGCTACAATAAAATCGAAGCTAATAGTACGTTAAGAATAGAAGTTAAGCAGGAAGATTATTCAGCCGTCTGCTCCTGCTTTGCTGAATTTGAACAATATTTCTTGATATTTGTTTCCCATCTAGTGGTCTCTGAGCTACATTAAGGAAATTGTAATTTAATAATAACGATTCATATGAAGGCCTGTCGGAAGGCAAAGGTCTGACGCAATCCCGTACAAAATCCCTGAAGTCCTTTGTCCATTGGTCTCCATTTAGCACTGGACCCTTTTCACTGAGTCTTATATACAATTGGCGGTTCCAATCAGTCTGGTTTTCGATCGAGTTTTCATCTTCGATGTAGTAGGGGTGAAACATTTGAGCAACCTCAATCAATGTTACTCCTAGGCACCACACATCTGAAGAGTACTCGTATACCAACACTTCGGGAACCTCTTGATTTTGCATCTCGTAAAACAATCTACATCTTTCTGGAGGCAAGTAAGATTTGGTGGCTATTTCGGTGTAATTAGAGCAACCCTTGTCCAGAACTCGACTGATGCCGAAGTCACTCAACTTGACTGACCCGTTGCTGTGCAACAAAATATTCGCAGGTTTCACATCTCTGTGCATTATTTCATTTTTCTCTTGCAGGAACTGCAGGGCACTTGTTACAGAAAATGCAATACACCTGACTTCTTCCTCTGATATGGGGGTGCCAATTTTCGATAAGTTTTTGTAATAATCGTTGCAGTTGGTAAGCATGTACTCCATGAAGAAATAAACAGATGATGCGCCAACGCAGCCAAGTAGTTTGACGATGTATTTACACTCTCTAGCGACTGAAAGCACTTCAAACTCCCGTAGCACTCCCGCTGTTTCAGCTGCAGGAACAATTTTGACTGCTACTGTCACCTTTTCAGATTCTGCGACATCAAACTCTCCGAAGCAAGCGGATCCAATAAAGGCCTTGTTAAATACGACTTCACTGATTGGCAGGACTACCCTCTGGACTACTGCAGAGGAACCTATCAAAACACAATTCCACATACAGATACAAGTATAAAAGACTAACCTCTGAATTACTAAAGAGAAACATATCCATAGAAACGGGTTATCGTATCAACTAGAAGTACCACGTAATGTTTTTCCGAAAACTCATTTAATTAAACCCAGGAATGTTCCCTTTAGCCCAGGAATGTCACCAGGAATTAAACCCTTTTAACCACAGGAATTAAAGAAAGACCTTTAACCCCAGTGAGTTATGACCTTTTGGTTATACTCATAGAGTAATTTCAGATAAGGTACACCGTCTGCTCGTCACGCTATCTTATTTTCGGCCGGATACATTCGTGCAACTTCTTAGTCTAATACCAATCTTAATCTTACTCTTATATCTCCTAGTCTCAATAGATCTAGTGTACACCGGTTTATGCGAGTTAGTTCCAGAATGAGAACAACTGTATTCTATGCTTAATTCAAATTGTTCTGGTGTTGAAACTACAAGTAGTTTCAACACTTACAAATAAGTGGGTTGTTAGTTTGATGGAGTATGATTGGTTAGTATTCAATAAATTCTAGTTTAGATCTGGTTCCACCAGGAATGTTCACTGCTTTTCAGGCAAAAGGCTTTCCCCAGGTCGGGGGTGTTCAAAAACAATATTGTCGATGTTGTTAAAAAAAACCTTGAGTTAAAAACAATAGGGAAGACAGTGAAGGGCTATTTAACAGAGAGGCAAAGCGGAGCTTCGTACAACTTGTCGATGAAAACTTCGATTGAAAAATGTGGAAAAAAACTGAGTCTACTAAAATTTCATAAATTTGCCTCGAAAGATGTTAGATTTGAGGAAAACAAAAACTTCGAGAAATACAATCGTTAGCTTAAGAGATTCGCAATAATAAATGGCGTTCAGAAAGTTCAGCGGTTTACCATTGAACTGGAAGTTAAATCTAAAATGCCACTAAACCAACAGATGTAAAAACGAATACCTAAAAAGCCGAAAAAAAAATTTGAACCTATTCTAAAAAGAGTCAATATTAAATGATTAAGCCGATATCATAGAAGCCGAACAAACATCTTAGACAGTAAATTTGAAAAGCAAAGTATATAGAATTAAGGCTGATATATTACAAAAGAAATTTCGCTCAGAACACAAAATACCACGCTGTGGCTACTAAGCCGACAAAAAGTAATCAGATGCACAATACCTGTGTAATGTTCCTTTATACGTTTTTACACAAGAAATCGCATTTGAACAAAATTAACAATTCTGAATATAACCCTACAATTCTTAAGACAACCAAGAAGCCGACAAATAAGCATCATGAAAAACTAATATCGTAACTCATACGAAACTGGTCAGAACTCTAGATATGGCTGAAAAACTAATCGACAGTAAACGAGACAAAAGTGGCAAAAAAAATCGTTTCAAATTTTTTGATCGAAAAAACCATCTACCAAAACTTTCAAATATTTGTCATTAGCTTTCTTTATTTGAAAAAAAAAACATGGCAATTAGGACGATTAACTATTGAGCTAGCGTAGTTTTCAAGTCCCCCACAAAACATTAACCTTTAATATTCATCAAACTACTCAAAAGGAGGCCGTTCAGCTGATATAATATTAGCCGAAAACTTTCGAGCCGAATAAAGAGAAAAACTGATATCGGAATTGGTAAACATCGCCAACATAAAAAGACTGAAAAATAATAGTATTTAAAACTTAGACATGCTCAAAAATTGCCTATTAATTGACAAAAACACTGATTTGGAGATGACCAACTATGTCAGCCATCCTATTAGCCTAATTGTTGTGATTAACTTATAAAAAGAGTTTCAAAGAATCGAAAATTAATAATGACAAGTAAAATGAGAAGCCAACGCTCAAGTACCACAAGGACACACCAGTATCCTGTAACGCTTCCGTCAAGCAAACTTGTATCGAACTGAGTCCATGTGGAGAGAAACCATAGTCGAAGAAAACCTCGCAAAAAAGGTGGAAGCTGCACTATCAGAGTCAATGAATGCATTGATCCCAAGGTTAGTAGAGGATATCAAAACGCAGACGAAGGAAGTATTTAATGTGACGATGAAAGAAGCATTATCGAAATTGAAAGAAGATCTTACCTCAGGGGTGAAAAATGAAATCTCTCACTGTGAAAAGAAAGTAAACCTCACAATAATTTCAGAAGCGGAATTATTGGAGACATATAATTGCAGAGACAATGTGCAAAATTTAGGCCTTAGTGAAACACTACACAGTGGCGAGCAAAGTGAGACGATGGAAACAACTAGGAAAAAAGTTGTTGATGTAAGCAATGCCCTAGAAGCACAAATATCCGAAAACGATATTTCCATTGCACACATCGCTGCCATCTCGAAGTAACAGGAACAAGCCAGTTATTGTGACGTTTCCGAAAAGAATAAAGAAAATACATCTTTTGAAAAAGAAGAAGAATTTATTCAACCACGAGGAGCAGAAAGACACCAAAATATTCGAAAGTCGAATATTCGAAATGTGATCATGAAGAGGAACAGCAGCTAAAACTAATCGAGCAAAAAGGTAATGGTGCTAATGTTCATATATTGCTCTCGAATGTAGGGTCAATGAAAAAAGCATCGTGAAGATCTAGAAGCACTTCTAAGTAGTCTCGAGTCTCCCATAAATGCAATATGTCTAGCAGAAACTCAGCTTAATGAAACGGATGATTTTAATGTTTAAATAAAAAAGCTTTCATACACTATTCAGGAAGATAAGGAAGACTAGATGCGTAGGAACTAAGATACAGAACGGTGACAAAGTTAATTTAATAGACCAGCTTGATAGTACATTATCACAATCCATTTCTATCGTGGTTGTAGTGAGTGGATGTAAGTTTGTAATTGCAATGCTTTATGTACCCCGAGGTATAATGAAGTAAAATTTGTCGAAGAGCTCGATAAGGAGCTAGAGTTTCTTGCGACTTTTTAAAATCCAATTGTTCTGATGGGAGATTTTAATATCGATACATTACGGGAAAAGAATCAAAAACAATCATATTTAGATACAATTACTTCTAATGGTTTCGAGCTATTAATCAAATGCCCTAATCGAGTTAGTGACACATTTGAAACTTGTACAGACCGTGTCATAACCAGGAACTTAGAAATTCTAACCATAAACGTGCTAGATGATGATTGTTTTTCCGATCATTATCCTATCATATTAAAAACTATTTTTGGATTGAAAACGGAACTGTCAAACTATACATATCGTGATATGTCATTCCTTACAAAAGAAGACACACTGAAATATTTCTTGTTAATAATGAAACAAAAGTACGAATTCTCAAATCTAATTAGCGACCACGAGCGGAATAGTGCCCACAAAAATTTCAAACATGGCCTTCTAAAATCATTTAACATTTTGGTGCCAACGGGCAAAATTGTTAAAAAATCTAATACTCATGCTCCTTGCTTTATTAAAAGTTAAAGAACTCCTTACTTAGGAGAGATAAATTGTACAAATTATGGAAGTCAGACAAAGAAAATTCCGACAAGAAATATAATTTCCTGCATCACCGGCGAAAAACAAATAAGATTAGAGAAAAAAGAGTATTACTTTAACACACTTAGTATTGGAATATCGAGACAAGTATTCAATATATTAAATATATCTAACGCTTTCAATGACATTTCTCTTCCCTTTGCACCAACTTAGCTAATAAAACTGACCGCAAAGGACCAGTGGTTCAACAAGCAAACATGATTCAATCAATGTATGTATCTTTTCAACAGCTCTTTCATTGAGACAATTGATGTAAAAATGTCCGAAACTAAAGCATACATATGGTATAGATGAACTAAGTAACCTCTTCCTAATTAAAAGCTTTTATGTGATTGTACCATATTTAACTTTTTCGACTCATATCTGGTTTAATACTGGGGTTTTTCCTAAATATCGCAAGTAAGCAAAAGTTTCACATAGATGATAGTCGAATAAATATGAATAACTATCCTCCGATATCACCCAGTTGTAGTAAAGTGAAGATAATGCACTTACGTTTATACAATTATCTCGGAAAACTTGAGCTAATATTTTATCGTCAATTTGGTTTTAGCGAGAAGTATGCCACGGTGTATGCATTAGCAGAACTGACTGAAAGACTTAGACTAGGCGTTGATAAATATTTAAAAAAGCTTTTTTATGGCTACAAATGATTTGAATGTTATTTTATCTAACAGATATCAGTGTGTACAAGTTGGCAACTGTACATCTTATTGGCTTCCGGTGAAAACGGGAAATTTTCAACGTTCTTTTTGGGTCCGCTTCTTTTCTTTATTTATATTTTTGACATGCAACATGCAGATGCCATTTCTGATCTTTTTTGTTTGCAGACGACACTAACATATCGTGCCAAACTTCGATCTTATAAGAATACCAAAAAACTTTAACGAACAATTCCTCTTGGCTGTGTTCAAACAAAATTACCTTAAACAATGATACCACTACTTAAGTTAGATTTATTAAATATAGAGGTGCTTCTAAACTTAGTATCAATTTACTCAATAATACATTTAAACCCAAATCCTGCTGTAAACACTTAGGTGTTGTTGTCGATGAAAAATTGAATTTTTTCCTCATTTACAAAAATTTAAAGCAAAACTGGGTAGTCATTGTGGCGTTGTTTCAACACTGAGATAATATGTACCTACATCAACCTTACTGAAACACTATCAAACGAAAGTGAATTTAACAATTCAATATGGTTTACTTGTATATGGATGCACGAGTTTTTAATCACTGAACCTACTTTTGATGATGCAACGAAAAAAAATTCGCATGATTTACTTTAACAGAAAGAATGATACCATTTCTAAGGTTTTTTTGAAGACAAAATACTGACAGTCCATGAGCTGTATATCGACGAATTGACAAAAATTTGATTAAGATCATTAAACCGAAAGCACTCAACTTTTTTCTATATTCTATGTTTTCTTTGAAAAGTTTTGCCTACAATACCAGGAACTCAGAATATCGAAATTTTGTTCCACCATTTTGTAATAAACAGAAATCATGTTCGTTAACCATTAGAGGAACAAAGTTACTGAATATTTTGGCTGAGAATAACCTTTTACCTGAAAAATTTGGTTTGATGACAAGAAATGAAACTGTGTTTTTGTCCATAAGTTACGAGATAATTTTATACTTGGAAATCATTGCAGTTAGTGAAACATATTTTCGATTTGGTTTTTAATTTGGAAAAAAAGATACCCGTAGTTAAATGCTAACGAATAACCTTCTGAGGGTTGCAAAAACACCCCGAAAACATGACCCTCTAAATCTTATTAGTTTCCGAGTTATGGTAGTTTTTTTGAAAACTTCGAAAAAAAATTTGGATTCAAAATCATCCGGATTTCTTTGAAGAAACTACCGCACATGGGTCGTGAAACATGTCGAACATAAAAAGTCGAGTCGAAAAAGTTCAGATTATAGCTGGGATCTTTTGGTAACTTGTAGCTCATCAAAACTATGAGCCACAAGTTACCAAAAGTGGTTCAACGGAATAGAATATGTCGAGCAGACATATTTCAGATGATGGCTGGGATCTTTTGGTTACTTGTGGCTCATCGGAACTTATGAGCCACAAGCTACCAAAAGTGGTTCATCGGAATAGAATATGTCGAGCATACATATTTTAGATGATGGCTGGGATCTTTTGGTAACTTGTAGTTCATCGTAACTTGGACAATAAATTGATAGAAAAACTTGGAATGATTTACTATTATTTTTTCAATGTTAAATTATGTTATTTCAGAACATTATGGGTAGACTCTAAGTGGACTTATCTTCTGACCTCCGTCTATCCTCTCCATATTCATGTTAATTTGTTCATTTATGAAAAATCTTTATGAATTTATTTTTCATTTGACGAATGCAATGATTTAATAAATGGAGAAATAAATTCTTTCTTTCTTCTTTTTATACACAAAGTTATTAACGGAAAAAGTCTGAAAATTGGTTGAAAATAGCACCCATCTGAACAAAGGATCTGCTTAGTACTAACTAAAGCACAACGGAACGCAAGAAGATACAAAAAAAATATTGACTCATTTTTTTCAAAACAACTTCAACTTTCAAAACAACTTCAACTTCAAAGAAAAAACATATGGTGTCAAAGCTATTCAAATTTCGCGAACAAGTTAAGTTTGACAATTTTTTGATAAAATTATCCCAACTTGAAAAAAATGAGTCAATAGGTAAATGATTCATTCAGCTGGAAATCTGCAAACTAAAATCCACTTTCGATACCAGAAGTCGATCACGTTTTTCGTGACCTTTTTTTCGTGTTCGATAGTGGAGTTTGTCTTCCTTTCAACAAAGAAAAGCAGTGAGCGTAAAAATAAATCAAAAGTCAAAAATCGTTCATGAAAAGTTTTCGTGATTTTGGATCTAAACAATTAAATTTTGGTTCTTTTTACTTATTCAGCCCATATTTGCAAACCTCAATAGATGTTGTTTGGCTTAAGAGAAGATCTGATGAAAGAAACATGGTTGAATTATGGCATTGACTTGTTTTTTGAAAAATTTGCAACTTTCCAACTTCGAAGAAAAAAATATAGGCCCTTAAGGCCCATTGAATTTCAAGAAACATTTAAAGATTTGCACTTTTTTTGATATTAACTCGATTAGAGAAAACTGGAGTCTTAGGCAAATTTAAAGTTTTTATTCCGCTGGGAACTCTCAAAATAAACTCAACTTTGGTAACTAGACATTGATCACGTTTTTTTGCGCCATTTTCTCTTTTCTAAATGCAGAGCGAGAGTTGCGAAAGAACTTGAATTGAACTCAACAAGTGCAGATATACATATGGCAATCATGATTGCATTAAAAAGTATGAACTCACTTTTTGTAGTTATGAGAGCATTGCTGAAAAAAAATCATCACGACATAGAAAAATCATCACGCATAAGCGGAGAAAAAAAGTTGTTCGTACAACGTGAAACATTCTGAGCGATAAAATTGACTAGCGCATGACTCGCCCTACGGTGCTTCAAATAGATTGTTGAACGTGAAAAGAGCTTCCTAAAAAAAACAGATTGGAACCGTAAATATAATTTGGGCTCACACATCAGGGTTTTCTATTTCAATGAATAAACAATTTTAAACAATCATCTTTCAATTTATTTTTCACCCAAATGGTCATATCTCCAAAAACCACTAAGTTTATTTGATTTATTGAAAACCTCCAGAAAACATTTAAAATTGAAAAAAGACCCTGAAAAGTCTAGAGAATACACATGCCTCTTTCATGTTTTTTTTTATAGAAGCTCAAAAGTTTTCCAATTTTTATTGGAGAAAAACTCTTTAGCTTACTAAAACTATTGGAGAAAATTTGCCTAAGCTTACTGAAAATTTGAAAAAAAAACACATAACCAACTGAAACTTGGAAAAGAGTAATGAACCGACTTTTTTTTTAAATATCTTCAACTTTTGAATCTCGAAGAAAAAAATAAATGGAATTAAAACTCTCTGTTTTTGTAGAACAATTGATGATGGACACTTTCATGGTAAAACTTACCCAATTTGAGAAAACTGGATCAAAAGGGATAACTTTCATTTCGCTGGGAAATCGTGGAGTTTGCCTTCCTTTTAACAATAGAAATGCACTGAAATCACAAGTCAGACTGCGAAAAATCAAAATTGAGCGTGAACAAGTTTTTAGACTTTTTCCTGAAAAAAAAACAATTAAAAATCAGCAAGAATATATAAGAGTACTCACTACGTTCATATATCACGAGAAACAAAATGGAGAAGCTCATTTAGAAGCCAAACTTGCAACCTCTAGGACAGCACCACGATAGATAGTTGAAAACTTCAACTTTGTAATTTTTCAGATCTATGTCTTGAAGAGCAAATTTTCAAAAAGGTAAAATACATATCTCAGCTCTTAAAAGGTTTTGGTCAGTCATTTTAGGATGCCATATTTGTAATTTCTGAGTGCACCCTGAAAGCACCATTACCATAGGTCTGAGAGTTTTAAGTTCTGTTAGTTTTTTTCAAAGCTAAGTGTTCTAAACAAAATTGAAAAATTAAAAACATTCGAAAACCAAAGGAATTTGAGCAGTCATATTATGAGGGCAGAAATGCAACACCAGAAAGAGCTCTGAGAGCACTCCACCATAAGGTTGAGAGTTTCAAGCTCCGTTAGTTTTTTCCATCTATTTTTTGTGAGTATTAATCTAAAGATTTGAGTAGTAAAATTTAGAGGCCAAAAAAGTGAGTGTGAACTGATAACATCCCAGCATATGGTAGAGATTTTAATTTTTTTTTTAGATCTAAAATTTTTGAAACAAAAATTGAAAAAATAAAAATACGCCATATCTCGAACACCAAAGGGCTTTGATCAAAAATAGTGAAAGAGCACAATTGTCTTCCCATAGTGCACCCTGAGCGCACCCTACACAGGGTAGTTTCAACTTCAGTTAACTTTTTTTTCAGATCTATTTCTTTGAACAAAAAAATCATAAAAAACGCCATCTCGGAAACATAAATATGCGAGCAGTAAAATTTGGAGACCAGGTTTGCAACTCCTGACTGTACCCCGATTTTTTTTAGTTTTTACGCTCGCGATTAGGAAGCATTATTAAACCGGAATATAGACTTTTTTCGGTCGAGTTATCATCTAATTTCACAGAATCATTTTACCTTTGACCCATATGAAATCAGAAACAGACGTTAACTCGCGCATATGGCGCTAAGCGATTAATTTGAGTTAATCACAGATCGGACAATCATTCCCCCAAATCCCAGAAGTTCGATTCCAGAGGAGACTGGTTTTTTTTGTGGAAACTGAAGATTTTTCAGTTGCTGATAATCACAGCCATTCATTTTTGTATCGCAAGAATCGCGAAGTAGAGCAAAACCCCGCTTCGCCTGTGTTCAAATTTTTGAAAACAAAATTATAAAAACGCCATATCTAGGAAACCAAACGGATTTGAGCAGAAAAATTTGGAGGCCAGATTTGCAACCCTTGAGTGCGACCTGATAGCACACCACCATACCGTTGAGAATTTCATTTTTGTTAAAAACACTGCAACAAATGTTTTATAATTTGCATTGCGAAATTAGGAAAAAACTACAATTAAAGCATTCACGTTTCAACAGATGAATAGTTAAAAACAATAGATGACCTTGGAAATTTAAAACTTTGAATTCAATAAATCAAATTAAACGTTGGAAAATATTGACAAACTATTAAACAGGCATTTTAATAAAGAAAAAACCTGGATTCGCATTTAATTTTGTCCACTAGCGTATATAAGAGTCTGAACCACGTTCATCGAGTTTTAAAATTCCTGACACGAAAACTGATCACCACGTAAATAGTGACTAAGCCCACTTCGGCGTTTAAATTTCAATACGTATTCAGCTAGCCGGGAAAAAAAAAGTCTTTTTCGGCTATCCAGGAATGCGGCTCCCTGGCGCGCCACCAATTTTAGCCTTGTATTCATTTATTTACGCGGCAAGGTCTCTCTTATTTTGCGCCGTTCAAGTGAAATTATCGTGAAAATACAATATTTATATTGTGACCTAAATATTGTGGATCTTCTTGTCTATAACTTACCGCAACCACTGTCCTCGTTAGAACTGACAATTCTTTCACATTTGTCTGGATCTAAATCATAATCCAGTTTTTCCAAGCGGGTTTTCATAGGCAGTACCTTGAGTGGGCAACTTTCCGAATACAGAATAGGTTCTTCGTGGGTATTGGCCCTGGGCATTCGTATTAGAGATGGAGGCATCATGAGGGTGTGCTACTTATAAATCATTAACTGAAATTATGAAGTGTTTAATATTCGTTCTCATTATAGCCCAGCCCTCCCCTAATACAAAACTCAAATCAATTGAGCAATCATGCCACTAAAAAGAATAGCAATTAGAACTTCGAACTATGTAACAATTGAAGGAAGTGGAAAAACGAGAGAAATAAAAAACAAAAAATGCTCTTTTTTAATGTATTTCAGTTTTTCAAAGAGGTCCTAGTGGGGTTGAACTTTAGAATTCAAAAAATTGGTTCCCGAGTCTTATTGATCTCAAAAATTATACCGGACATTTTAAGAAAAAAGAAACTCACCTTATCTCTAAATTTAATTACCAGAGATTGGTTAACAAGATTATATTGAGATAAGGTGAGTTTCTTGATGGATCAATCTGTGTAGCAATAAAAACAAACAACAAGTTTCAGACCCTGTATTTAACGGCGTCTAATTTCGAGCTAATAAAGTCAGTGTGGGGAGGAAAAATTTCCAATTTAGAACTAATAAAGCGAGCGAGCAGGCCTACAATAGAATATTTATGCTTAATTTAATTGAAATATTTTGTATTTCAAGATATGGCAAGTTATCTCTGGAACCAACTCCACTGCGAAATTCAATAAACATCAAAACAACTAATTGACTCAAGAAGTCTTGTAATGTTTAATATGAAAACTGCACCACAAGGTCAGTTCACTGCAAAGATTCCCCAGCGAAGTTTCACTCTACTCTTGCTCTTCTTGATTGCTTGCCGAAGCCACTCAAAATTCTGTCGGTAAGCAAACAACTCTGCCCTCGCAAAATATCTAGCTACGACAACTGCCATCACCGACTGAACGAGTGAATTTAGGCAGGACTTTCCCGCTATTCCTAATTTGGCTATTGTTGTGAGTAAAACTGGTGATTTTGAGTTGTCGCGAGAAAGTCATACATAACTAGTTCAAATCAAATTTTTAAAAATTCAAATTCCAAATGAAAACTTCTTTCATTATGACCGACTGGCACAACGCAAACGGTTCTCTCATTTAAGTTTTTCATCTCAGTTTTGATTGTGTCATTCTTAGGAAAAGGGCAAAAAAATTTTAAGGAACTCTGCATAAAAATTGGCACGTTCGCTTTCGAGTAAAGTCAAAAAATTTCAAAAATGTCTAAGTTTTAAAACTTTGATTTGTTTGAAGGTGAAAACCTTTTTTAACAATCTGGGCATAGCCAATTATAAATAGAACTTTTCCACAACCCGTTGTTTCGGGTAAACCTATGATATAAGATTTAGCAGGATAAGTAGCAAGAAAAATCCATTGAGAAATAATAGTTAGCGAGAAGGAAATCACGCATACTGTAATTTCGGTTGAGCCTAAAATCTCAGATGTGGGAGTATAGTTCTCGCGAAAAGTCGATAAATTTCAAAAAAGAAATTTTGTCTTTTTGAGGACAATATTTACTCTCGTATACTGGGAACGGCCCGATAGATATTATGAGATACAGATTTGTGAGACTGCTAGCTTTTGGCACAAATAAAATCCTAGTTTAAACTTTCAGTCGAAGGCTGTCCTGCGCTACTGAATAGGACAGCTCAGACATTTCCAGGACAGATGATAGACGACCTCGATGATTCCAATAGCCGCAGATCAGTTATTGAAAACGCAAACAAATTAATTGACAGCAAATGAGTCTTTGTTCATTTGGACGGCTCCATTGGGCGGTGTATTTTTTAGGTAGTCACTCTAGACTTCTCTTACATAAAGTAAAACTTTTTTTTCAAAAATTTCGATTTTATCCAAGCAGTGCTTTGATAAACTTTCCGCGGAATATTGATACTGGTACAAAACAAATGCTGCCACTTATAGAGTAACTGGGCGCTCTGTTGTTTTTTGTCGTGTGCTGTTAGGTAAAATTGTGTTATTGGTAACCTTGTGTGTTTTTGAAATTATTGTTTGCATTGCGTTGATTCCAAAAGACTAAAACAAGGCTAACATCATTTTTTCAAATTTAATTTGAGCAGAGTTTTGATAAATTAACTGTGGAACCTTGGTACTGGTACAAAAAAAACGCTTCCACTTATGGGATTACTGAGTGCGTTGTCATTTTTTGTCGTATGCTGGCTGTTATACACAGTTGTGTGTTATTGGCAACCTTGTGTTATTGGAAATGATGTTTGCATTGTATTAAGTTCCGAAGACCAAGCACTAACACTTGGTTCCTAACTTTTAGCTACCGGGCAGACACGGTTGTCTTAGTCTTTTGCGTACGCACATCGCCAGCTAAATATGGATCGAAAGGACTGATTTGATCATGCAAAAAGAAAATTTAGGCTACGCACATGTTGTACACGGAAGTTTAAGGCGAAAAAACGTCAGTCCTTGGTGAGCAGGCAGTGCCTCAAAATGCTGACCCTGTTGCACAACAAAAAAGGAGAGCGGGCTATCTTTCAGTGATCGGAATGAAATGTGGACAGCGACGCAGGGTGAATCTCCTTCCTCAACCGAAACGACTAACCCGACTCAACCTGGCCCTTTCTAGTAAGTGAAAAAGAAGTTGGTTCTAAGAGAAAGAGAAGTAGATCTAGGAAAGAAAACAGAAGTTGGTCCAGGGTGATGATTCTGGCAATGCGTTTGGATAAAACAGACTGCAAAAAAGAGCCTTGAAGGAAAAATAGGGCAAGTAACGGTCCCAAGCCAACCAAAGTGAGAACTCTCGAAATGGAATTTCATCGAAATCAGCAACCAAAAGCAACAATCAGCTAAAAAAAGCCGTCTCCTCTGGTCAAAAAAAGAACAACACATTGATGGCCAGCTTCAGTCCAAAACATGACGAATCGAAGAAAAAAGACAAGCTTTAAGTCCAGGTATGAAGAATTTGGCTCGGTGGAATGGGTCCCCGGAGCTGATTAAATTTTCAGCGGTCACCACGTCAGACTACCGTTTCGATTTTTTTAATTCGACCACTTCAGACCTGAATTTCACTCCAAGCCATAGAAACGACAAGTATAAGAGGCCCCTGTCTGACAGAATCACACTGGGATCTTCTTCAGCATATGATAGATTAGTGTCAGTGGGAACACAAAAATATGGAGCATCATCAAGTATTAGGCTGCAGACTCCAGTGACAGCTGCGACACTGAGCTTAACGCCAATGATGAGCTGGAGAGAAAAAAGACGACCGATTTTTCCTGAGAAGACATGATGGCGGGGTTTGATGACTTGCGGCAAGAAAGGCCTTGAAGGGTTGACAGGATGGATAAAGAGTCAGGCAAAGAAAAGCTGAGTACTGGTTGAAGTATGAGCAAGCTTCCTAACAGATAACCTATATGAGCAAGCAGCGAGGTAGGAGGAAGCACGCGCAGACAGGGAAGCTTTCGAGAACCATAGCGTGCGAAGCACAACCAGGACTGAAGTTTTTAGCCAGGAAACGAGGGTCCGCCCAGAGCGGCTCCTCCTAGCTCAAGCTGGAAGGACCCCAAACGTTCATTCTTAGGGGTTTCTTCAGGATTAAACTTACCAAGCAGGTCCCAAACGAGATCTAAACCAGATCTGAAGAGGAGAGTCTATCGAAAAGGCAAGATTGCAGTCAAGTGAATTCTAGTGTACAGCCCTGTATTGTGTTATGGCAAAAAAAGAAAAATGCGAGTGACAGTGCCAAAATTTTTTCGAGTTTTTAATAATGTTTTCTAAATTTTTGTTTTGTCTCGGGATTGCAAGGTTTTCAGGCAATAATGAAATTCAAGAAGAGGCGTCAGCGCGATGAAGAGTCGATTGAAAATTTCAAAGGCAATTGAATTGGGAAGGAAATACAAACATGGCAAATTGACTTTGGAGATACATGTAGTCATGTCGTCCAACATTCAAGGACGGTGTGAAGAGCTTAAAAAGATGCTGGCCACTCACATCACCTTGCCGGCGAACTGTGTACCCACTAATCAGACCTATAGCCAAGGTCGTTATAACAGTTATGACATTTGTAGTTGGATCAGCTTCTCCCAGATACTATTTAATGGGACTCGACAGATGAAGATCTTGAGCTTACTTCAAGGTCTTTGTAACCTTGTGGAACACTTAAGTCGGAATGCACTTAATTCTGGGAAGCATTAGCTGTTACAGAACACCCCAGGCGTGATGAGGCGTTGTCAAGAGTAAAGTTAACAAGAGGAAATTTGATGAATGATGTCAAAACTAGTAAAAATGAAGGCGCACACTTGAAGTTTGCGGCGCAAAAACAAACAGTGACCGGGGTTTCAACCACGTCGGCTTGGAATAGAGTGACTTCAGCAGCAACTAAAGTGGCTTATGGTCTAGCAACTATGACTTGTCAGCGGTACACAAAATGCAGCAAGAACTGGCAAGGAAAGAGTTAGAGCATTAGGTAAAGACTGAGTTAAAAAAAAAACAGTGGACAATATGAACGACTCGATATCATGGAGAAGGCTATAAAAACAGATTTGAATGCCGTGCCCGAGATAAGGAGTTTGAAATTAAACGTGATTTTAGGGAAAAACGTTTGCTATCACAAAAGAAGGAAGCAAGATTATGTCAGCCATATCATCGGCAGGTCATTATGCGGTTAAAATAAGAGCAAATCGGCTAGAATAACGTTAGTCCAGTTTGATTTCTACGGGATTATTCACTCAAGAAAAACCCAAACCTGGATTCAAAAAAATGAGAGCACTACTTGTAACAGGAAGCATAAGCTTGATGAATGTGGATGGACAACACATAGAAACTGATGGCTTATATCTCATCTCGATTATTGCAGATGGTTTTTTGATATATACCACAGCCTATACAATGAGAGCGAACAACCAAGTGCGACGTACTCGCAAAGGGCAGATTGAGTTGAAAGGCAGGCGCATTGGAGATAACGCCTTGATTGAACCGACTGCTGTTCACAAGACTATGAGGCTGATTAAGCTGCGCAAGTGTTGGACTCACAGGGCCGATAAATTGCGGTAAAAGGTTTATTGGACACTTGCGCGGTAGTTAGTGTCATGCTTTTCACCATTTGGACGGACATGGGCTTCGACCGACCGGATTTGTTACCGATCTTGTCCAATTCTTTGTGGCTGGATTGACATCATTTATCTCACTGCAGTTGGGAATTATGACGTCATATTTCTGAGAAACGTCAGAGACGGCCATTTTAGCTAAAATAGCAGAAAGGAACAGAACAACTTTATCTGCGATTACGAACAGTACGAAAATCGAGACTAAAAAACAACAACGAACTACCGAACAGCAGAGGACGTTCCGAGTTGCAACTATTGTGCTGTTACAATAGTTGCAAGGCCGTTGCGAGCAACGGTGAAGGGTAAAACCCAGCCTTCCGAGTTATTGTGAACTGGATATTAAGAAGCTTGATTCACCGGATTCAAGAATCCGGAAGGGTCTCGGGACGTGGACTTTTATGAACTTATATTGAATTTTGGCATCCGTCATGTCCTGACTTGAATTTAATTAAGATCTTAATTCGTTTTGACAAGAATGAGGAGCTAGAAGTAGAGGGGGAAGGGTTGATCCATCTTCGATGGAGATGATGATTTTTATCTACTGAACAAAAACAATAGTAATATAATAAGTAGTAGCCCTGTTTTTAGGAGTGACCTCGTGGTCTGGGGATACAGAGACCCAGCCATGAGCTCACTAATTTTGCATGTAATTCAGTTAATTTGAGCGTTCTGGTCGAAGCCGGAGAGCAGTAACGTTTTTGTCGACCCGATGTAAGAAAGACCACCGAAAAGTACTGGCTTGGTAGAGACGGTGAAAAGCATGCAAAGCTCTGTTTGGACGCTAGCCAGTCGTCTTAAGACTTAGTTTTGTTATCCGCCAATGATGAGCTGGAGAGAAAAAAGACGACCGATTTTTCCTGAGAAGACATGATGGCGGGGTTTGATGACTTGCGGCAAGAAAGGCCTTGAAGGGTTGACAGGATGGATAAAGAGTCAGGCAAAGAAAAGCTGAGTACTGGTTGAAGTATGAGCAAGCTTCCTAACAGATAACCTATATGAGCAAGCAGCGAGGTAGGAGGAAGCACGCGCAGACAGGGAAGCTTTCGAGAACCATAGCGTGCGAAGCACAACCAGGACTGAAGTTTTTAGCCAGGAAACGAGGGTCCGCCCAGAGCGGCTCCTCCTAGCTCAAGCTGGAAGGACCCCAAACGTTCATTCTTAGGGGTTTCTTCAGGATTAAACTTACCAAGCAGGTCCCAAACGAGATCTAAACCAGATCTGAAGAGGAGAGTCTATCGAAAAGGCAAGATTGCAGTCAAGTGAATTCTAGTGTACAGCCCTGTATTGTGTTATGGCAAAAAAAGAAAAATGCGAGTGACAGTGCCAAAATTTTTTCGAGTTTTTAATAATGTTTTCTAAATTTTTGTTTTGTCTCGGGATTGCAAGGTTTTCAGGCAATAATGAAATTCAAGAAGAGGCGTCAGCGCGATGAAGAGTCGATTGAAAATTTCAAAGGCAATTGAATTGGGAAGGAAATACAAACATGGCAAATTGACTTTGGAGATACATGTAGTCATGTCGTCCAACATTCAAGGACGGTGTGAAGAGCTTAAAAAGATGCTGGCCACTCACATCACCTTGCCGGCGAACTGTGTACCCACTAATCAGACCTATAGCCAAGGTCGTTATAACAGTTATGACATTTGTAGTTGGATCAGCTTCTCCCAGATACTATTTAATGGGACTCGACAGATGAAGATCTTGAGCTTACTTCAAGGTCTTTGTAACCTTGTGGAACACTTAAGTCGGAATGCGCTTAATTCTGGGAAGCATTAGCTGTTACAGAACACCCCAGGCGTGATGAGGCGTTGTCAAGAGTAAAGTTAACAAGAGGAAATTTGATGAATGATGTCAAAACTAGTAAAAATGAAGGAGCACACTTGAAGTTTGCGGCGCATAAACAAACAGTGACCGGGGTTTCAACCACGTCGGCTTGGAATAGAGTGACTTCAGCAGCAACTAAAGTGGCTTATGGTCTAGCAACTATGACTTGTCAGCGGTACACAAAATGCAGCAAGAACTGGCAAGGAAAGAGTTAGAGCATTAGGTAAAGACTGAGTTAAAAAAAAACAGTGGACAATATGAACGACTCGATATCATGGAGAAGGCTATAAAAACAGATTTGAATGCCGTGCCCGAGATAAGGAGTTTGAAATTAAACGTGATTTTAGGGAAAAACGTTTGCTATCACAAAAGAAGGAAGCAAGATTATGTCAGCCATATCATCGGCAGGTCATTTTGCGGTTAAAATAAGAGCAAATCGGCTAGAATAACGTTAGTCCAGTTTGATTTCTACGGGATTATTCACTCAAGAAAAACCCAAACCTGGATTCAAAAAAATGAGAGCACTACTTGTAACAGGAAGCATAAGCTTGATGAATGTGGATGGACAACACATAGAAACTGATGGCTTATATCTCATCTCGATTATTGCAGATGGTTTTTTGATATATACCACAGCCTATACAATGAGAGCGAACAACCAAGTGCGACGTACTCGCAAAGGGCAGATTGAGTTGAAAGGCAGGCGCATTGGAGATAACGCCTTGATTGAACCGACTGCTGTTCACAAGACTATGAGGCTGATTAAGCTGCGCAAGTGTTGGACTCACAGGGCCGATAAATTGCGGTAAAAGGTTTATTGGACACTTGCGCGGTAGTTAGTGTCATGCTTTTCACCATTTGGACGGACATGGGCTTCGACCGACCGGATTTGTTACCGATCTTGTCCAATTCTTTGTGGCTGGATTGACATCATTTATCTCACTGCAGTTGGGAGACAGACATCTCTGGATGAGCTTCCCATTGTTCGCCAATTCTGGTCAATTAACCAATTCATTCTGGAGCGTTCATTCTGGACCAATTCATTCGCAAAATTTGACATAACCCTTAATTTGAATAACGGGATGACTTGAATGAAATATTCCAAAGCAAACATGGTTTTGGGATTGTAACATTCGCCCGGAAGTACATATCGAAGGAAAATACAGCTAAGTTCTAAAACGACTGGCTAGCGTCTTACACAGCTCTACATGCTTTTCACCGTCTCTGCCAAAGCCAGTTCTTTTGGTGGTTTTCCTAACATCGGGTCTACAAAACGTTACTCTTTTCCGGCTTCGACCAGAACGCTCAAACTAACTTAATTACATGCAAAAATAATGAGCTCATGGCTGGGTCTCAATATCCCCAGACCACGAGGTCACTCCTAAAAACAGGGCTACTACTATTTATTGAATTATTATTGTTTTTGCTCAGTAGATAAAAATCATCATCTCCATCGAAGATGGATCAACCCTTCCCCCCAACTCTTAGCTTCTCATCCTTGCAAAATGAATTCAGATGTTAATTAATTTCAACTCAGGACATAATAGGGAAGCTAAAAGTTTATGTAAAAAAGTTTCAGTCCAAATCCCGAGACCCCTCCGGATTCTTGAATCCGGGGAAATAAGACTCTTATTCTCCTTCCGGAAGGCTGTCTTCCACCCTTCACCGTTGCTCGCAACGGCCTTTCAACTATTGTAGCGGCACAATAGTTGCAACTCGGAGCGGTCTCTGCTTCTTCTACTTTTTCTTTGATTCCGATCCTCAGTTTTTTTCGTTGTTGTCGTCGTCGCAACTACCGTTGTTGTTCTGTCTATATTTTGGTTTTTCTCCCAAAATGGCTGTTTTTGACGTTTCTTAGAATTATTACGTCATCAATTCGAATTTTTAAAATTTAGGAATTTCCGAATCCTTCAGCCTTCACGATTTGTTCAATCATCCGGATAACGCTCTTATTTCTTCAAAACCGCCAATTCGGAACAGGGATGTCGAATACTCGGATTTTTTGATATTCGTTATTCGCCGCGGCCCAACTATTCGATATTCGACTTCGGCCGAATAGTGCCCTTACTATTCGGATTCGGCTTCGGCCAAATGTTACTACTCGAACAACTATTCGGATATTTGGTTATTTTCCCAAAAAACTTAGCATAAAAGTTTGATACAACAAATTCTATAAAAAGTATTGAACATAGCATTTTTCAAGTAGAATTGGCTGGGACTTGCGTAATAATGTAAAAACTATTTAAAAAAGAGACCGTAATTTTAAAACAAGTTTGCTAATGAACAGTTTGCAATCTACATTAGCCATCTTAAAAAAAAACAGAAAAATATTGTGAAACAAAACAGTAAACCAATATTCGGAATATTCGGGTTTTTTAGCAGTGGACCCTGGATTATTCGGTATTCGGCAAAAAAAAAAACATTCGGTGTGACATTCGACCAGAATGGCCAAAATGCAGTCTCTGCAGAATTCGGTATTTTAGCAGCAAGCCTTCCGAATTGGCGATTTAGAACGGATAAGGACGTTATTTGAACGATTGGCCAAACGGTGAAGGCTAGAAGATTCTGGAATTCTAATTTTTAAAAATTCGAATTATGACGTCATATTTCTGAGAAACGTCAGAGACGGCCATTTTAGCTAAAATAGCAGAAAGGAACAGAACAACTTTATCTGCGATTACGAACAGTACGAAAATCGAGACTAAAAAACAACAACGAACTACCGAACAGCAGAGGACGTTCCGAGTTGCAACTATTGTGCTGTTACAATAGTTGCAAGGCCGTTGCGAGCAACGGTGAAGGGTAAAACCCAGCCTTCCGAGTTATTGTGAACTGGATATTAAGAAGCTTGATTCACCGGATTCAAGAATCCGGAAGGGTCTCGGGACGTGGACTTTTATGAACTTATATTGAATTTTGGCATCCGTCATGTCCTGACTTGAATTTAATTAAGATCTTAATTCGTTTTGACAAGAATGAGGAGCTAGAAGTAGAGGGGGAAGGGTTGATCCATCTTCGATGGAGATGATGATTTTTATCTACTGAACAAAAACAATAGTAATATAATAAGTAGTAGCCCTGTTTTTAGGAGTGACCTCGTGGTCTGGGGATACAGAGACCCAGCCATGAGCTCACTAATTTTGCATTTAATTCAGTTAATTTGAGCGTTCTGGTCGAAGCCGGAGAGCAGTAACGTTTTTGTCGACCCGATGTAAGAAAGACCACCGAAAAGTACTGGCTTGGTAGAGACGGTGAAAAGCATGCAAAGCTCTGTTTGGACGCTAGCCAGTCGTCTTAAGACTTAGTTTTGTTATCCGTCGATATGTATCTTCCGGGCGAATGTTACATGTATGTTTTTATGGCGCTCCTGGGTGTTATTCTTTTTTAACATCATGATCGGCAGAACCGTTAACGAGCACTCCGCGCCGAGCGGATGCTCACATTAACGCCCTTATTAGGCCTAAACCGCCGGGGCGGAAGGGTAGTTCGGAACGCGGAGGCCTTCCGGATTGCCGTGAATAGTTTTTTAACCTAGTTAAGACCGAAAATTCACAAACCAGGAAGGGTGGGGGGATCGGCCGTCCCCTCGTCCCCTGAGCGGTTGGTGACCAAAAACAATTAAAGATATAAGTAAAACCAAACAAAAAGTAGTATAGTACCCAAGAAAAACAAAAAACATAAAAAAATAACCGAAAAAACCAAAAACAGTAAAAAAGTAAAAAATCAGTAGAAATCATCCCCCCAGACAAGATGTGATTCAACCCCCCCGTTTGTTGTTGATAGATATATTGTTGTTACAGGCATTTATATCAGTCAGGATCGTTACGATCAATTTTGTGGCCCGTTTGTGAGGCTTGTACTGTAGGGTTATTTGAGCATTTAAGCACGTTAATGATAAATTGCGCCCAATCCGGAAGGGTCAGCTGATTTGCGCTCAATTCGGAAGGGTCCGGGGTGAAGACCGATCCGGCAAGCAGTACAGGGAACAACAGGAAGAGGCTCAACGACAACTACAATCGACTGTTGGGTATCGTTAACAAGTTTTGTATCCCTTTTGGTACAAAAAGTAGGATAGTAATCTGTGGGGGGCTCGACAGTGCTGCACTGTAGTGACCCTTCACCGAACTGCGAATATCCGAGTTAAGCACCTTAATTCGGAGATTAAACAAACCCGGAGGGGTATAGTATTACTAATATTATTACTTATATAGCCTATATTAATAGTCTTATATCATTTTTCAGTGAAAAACAACGAAAACAGACCGGTTTTTAGGGTCAAAATAGCGATATTTTGATCCCCCCACAAGTCGCGATTTTTGAGATATCGATATTTTTTGAAACGGAAAAAAGCGCTAAGTTAGTGTGTTACATCGTAACTGCACTACTGTAACAAGTAGAACCGGTTAACTTTAGTTCGGAAGTGGTTGGAACTAGTTTGGTACCAAAAACCAAATTTTCCCAATTTTTGATAGTAAGAAACACTAAAAATTTAGAAAATTTTTTGAAATTTTTGAGGTAGGACAGTAAAAATAGTTGTTCGGACAACGTCCACTAGTGAATCTACAAGTCTTAAAATCCGCTACCCGAAAGCCTTCCGGGTTGCAGAGAAATCGAACACAACGTGTTTGATTTGGTGGATTCATCAATCCGGAGGGGTCCAGGTAGCATAGTTTTTCGCAAAATTTTTCTACAATAGCGTTTTAGATCGGGTCTTTTGCATTGAACTAGAAGAGTATAGGCCTTCTGAGCTCAGATCAATAGTTTTTAGGTCGAAAGGACCAGATTTGCGGAAAAAGTTAGGCGGAACCTATAAGAGAGAAAATTTTTGAGTTCGGAAAAAAAAGACGTTTTGGTTAATAACTTTGGGACTACTGATCATATCGAGTTGATCTTGGTACCAATAGATCAGAAATCAGCTGAGGTTACTAATAGGATCAGAAATTTTTCGGAAAAGCGAGCGAGAAAATTTTTTGAGATTGTTTTTAGCAAATTACACAAATCCGGAGGGGTACACCCTTCACGTTTTATAAATTTTTCTGAAAAACCCTTATACCCCTACCAAAAGTTGATAGCGATTGAACTAAGTAACTTAAGACAGTTCTAGACAAAAAGGGAGGGCTGAAGGCACAAGACAACCATAATAGAGTCGAAATTAGGCAAGTGATAAGACCCTTCACCGTTAGTGTGAATTGTCAAATAAGTGCCTTAACTTCAATCCGGAGGGGTCTAGGAAAGGACCCTATACGCTTCCCAGTTAATTCAAACAGCATAAAAGCAACGCAGAACGTATCCGGAGGGGTATAAGCTGAAATTAAGAAAACTACAAAAAGCTACTTTGACAGAGCTAAGGGCTCCCAATCCGGAGGGGTCGAAATTTTTCAAAGTCAGAGGGGTCCGAATCCGGAGGGGTCTACTTTCCACAAAACCGGAGGGGTCCGAATCCGGAGGGGTCTTATAGTTGCTAATTCCGAGGGGTCCCAATCCGGAGGGGTCTATATTCTGACAGTCCGGAAGGGTCCTATTTGTGCCAATCCGGAGGGGTATCATTTTATTAAGGACTTAGGTGAACGAAAGAAAAACTAAAAAGCGAGAGGTATTAGGTTATTAATACACAGGATAGGTATCAGTGACTGCACTGGTAACTTGCCTCTCAAAAAGAACCAGACTAATACGAAACAGGTCCGAACTCGGATATTCGCGACACTAAGTCTAAATTAAAAAGAGCGTGACTCATTGGTGTGGATTGAAACATAATACGTTTTTGGGAAAAGTGACTGCCCTGAGGATTTTAGTAGGTCTAGCTCGGGCAGTCCGAAGGCAGATAGGTAACACAGTACTCGGTGGGTGCAATAGACGCCCACTTGAGAAAATCACTGCCTTCAAAGTTTTGTCTGTTTGGTGCAGCACCAAGCAGGGAAAGCTTTTTCTTTAAAAGACAGGTTCGACTATTGTACTGCAACCGACTAAGAGTACAAGACACATACGTTTTTTATATATACATTCATATTGTGTCAATATATATTTTTTGTTTTTTGATTTTAAATCAACCTAAACTGTGCTTGATTGGGTAGTGAGTACACTATCTTTTAAATTGACTGATAACATCATATTGTGCTAGTTTCCAGATCTTTGGACCGATAATCGGCTAGTGTGAATAAATTTTATACAAACTGTACTCTGACAACATACAGGGATTCGTGGTCACTATTTAATAGAATCTGGTGAAATTTATTGTGTTGTGTCATTATTATTGTTAATAAAACTATAAGGTCTCTAACAATTGAGTCAAGAGTAGGCATAGGAAAGTGACAAATAAAGAATGAGTTTAGACAAGTCAAGGATACCAAAACGAGGTAATAGCTCTAGGAAATTCATACCTGAAAAGCAAAGAAAAACGATGACCGATCCTTTTGTGGATTGGATCAAGCGAACCCGGTCCGATAAAGAGGGGACGGTTTCAGGCAGAATGGTTGAAACGAGAAGTCAAAAGACCTCAGAAGAGCGAAGAGAACTGTTAGAAGTGGAGGTCAATACGGACCATACCATGAACGACAACCAGGGAGTAAATGGACTGGAAGGGAGAGGCAGAAGGCTGGCGAGTGAATCTACTCCGGTAGAACAAGGCCATGATTTTGCCACTTCCACCGGGACGTTGGATCGAGAGGAGATGTCGGAACTGTCCGACATCTCAACTGAAGTAACGGCAACTAGAAGATCTCCGACAGACAACACTATGATGGCAAGCGGAACTGGGAAACAAACAACCTCATCATCGTTCTCAGAAAGAATGAAGAACACCTTCGGAAACATCTTTCCATTCAGCATGGGAGGAGGAGCAGGAAACGATGGGGAGTCCCAGGAGGAAGAGGATGAAGAGGAGCAAGGGGACTTTGGATCTCAAGTCAGTCTCAATAGTTCGATCCAGGAGAGTGAGGCACACGTCGGAAGAGAGACTGGAACCATGGATAAATTTGGTGTAGTGACAACGATAAGCAAAGAGGCAAACACGCCGGGCCAGTCGAAGGACTTCACGATTAGGACAAGTTCGGAGCCACAACCTGAAGAGAGTAGAACCAGAGGGCTTGGCAACGCGTTAGCGGATCCTGAAATAGATAATGAAAAGACGTCAAGACAGAGAGTCAAGGCCCGGATCTCGACCAGCACGAAGCTACCTGGGACCGACAGAGTTACACCACCACTAGTGACGCCACTCATGGATAACGGGGCAGCACTAGAGGAAGCCTTAAACAACATAGTGGGCAGTTTAGGAGAACAAAATGAACAGATGTCGATAAGGATGAGTGACCTAGAAAGAGCAGTTCACATTGAAAGAGAAAGTCTGCGGGAAGAAATAAACCGCAACAGACAAGAAGTTGACAGAAGCGAAAAACGCTTGAAAGAAAGAACGGACGAACATATGACGAGGAACTTGTCGCGAATGACAAGAGAAGCGGAACAGAGGGAGTTACGCTTAAGAGCCGACATGGAGAAGTTAAGAATTCAGCAAGAGCAGTCTCTTGGGTCTCTTGACACAAAGATAGACGCGATGATGGAGAGGCGAACGCAGGCTATCATGGATAGGTTGGACGGGCTACTAAGCAGCAAGAGTGGACCAAAAGAAGGAGAGCCGAACTCGGGAGGTCCCAGCAGGGAACCGAGGGTGAACTTCAATGAAAGGAGGAAGACATATGGATCCACTAGAGGCAGGGGCAGTTCATCAGGCTATGCCACAAGGAGTAATACAGCATGGGGCCCGAACAGTAGAGCAAGTTCAACGGGGAACAGACAAAACTCGAACGAACGACCAACGCAAAGCACACATGCGACCGGGAGAAGCGATTCTGGCAAAATGGGGCATACAAGCCCGAGGAGGAGTCACATGGGCCAAGCGGGAAACGCTCATGGTGATTCGGATTGTAGGGATGTACCGCACACAGAGCCTTCGACAAGGTGTGAGAACACTCAGGCGGGACACTCAAGGGATGCTACGGCAATGGCCACAGCATTTGAACCCCTGAACAGGTCTTTGGAGACATTCCTGACGCGGTTATCTAGAACCAATGAACGCAGTGAAAAGTCCAGAAGAGTCTTTAAGAAACCAAGATGCTACAAAGACGAATCTGATGGCTGTATTGATACCTGGATAGAGGTAATGAAGCTGCATTTCGAGGAAGAAGACTTGTCTGAGAGACAGGAATGCAGCGCGCTCACCAGCAACTTAGAAGGGACAGCCCTGAACTGTGTCATGGCCAAGAAACAGTATCAACGTGACACTGCTGAGAAAATCTTCGAAATTTTATTAAACCGTTTCGGATCAGGGGTGCAGGGGCACCAGGCGATGATGCGCTTCGAGAAACGGAGGCAACGAGAAGATGAAACAATAGACAAGTTTCTCGATGATTTGGAAATGCTGAGAAGACGCAGCCAACCGGATGAGTCAAACCGAAGGATGAACCTGGCCGTAGCCTCAAAATTCATCGATGGTGTGAAAAATGATGAACTTCGTACGATGCTAGCAACGCATTACACACCACTATCAACTAATGCGCCAACACCGGAGGAGTTGAGGCTCAAATCGAAAGAGTATCTATTGCTGAAACCTCCTTCGAGATCTGGATATTACAAGAACAATTATGGCAATTTTAACAACGGACCAGCGAACCAAGGGAACAATTGGTACAAACCGAGGGACGATATGGACAAGAGACGCTCTTGTGCTAATTGTAGTTCAACAGACCATCATGTGTCAGCATGCCCAGCTTATAAACAAGGCATGAAAGCAATAGGCTTTAGCCTCGAGGACGAAGATGCGTCAGAGTTGGAACATGAGGATTTCATGAGAGGAGTAATTGCGAAATTCGGCCCGAGGTGTTTCTTTTGCAACTTGGAAGGTCATTTTAAATCAGACTGTCCACAATTCTGGGATGCAGTGGCAGACATCAAGCATCCAAGGCATGAAGAAGCTTTATCAGGAGTGAACGCAAGCAAGGCTCGACTTTTAAACGAAGCAGAGGCACGCAGGAAGGACAAACCTCAAGAGCTGGCGGCAAAGAAAATGCAAGCGGTAACAGGAGAAGCACGTGAACCGGAACCAGCAACTGCGGCCGATGACTTCAAGATCGATTATAAGGCAGCCGCAAAGGATGCTTTAAATAGAGTACAGCAGGAATTGGTGACGAAAGAGATCGAACAAAAAGTGAAACTTGAACTGGAAAATGAAAAGCTTCAGGAGCAACTGAATACCTTCGAGGCAACGGAGTTCGAAGAGACGAAAACACCAAGCAGTTTAGATATGAAACTTAAAGTGATCTCCGGTAAGAGGTTCGGCATGGCGCCGCAGGGAAAGAAGATACAGTCGATAATCTCAGTGGCTGGACACCAGGTAATAAGAAATTTGAGTGAACCATCAGAGTTCACTTTAATGCATTTGGACACATATGCAGATTATCTGAGGCAGGTGGAGCCACGCACTGAGTCGAGAGATGTGCGAGCACTACTAACGACGGGTGGCCCTCGCATGAAGAAACTTCATGGACGCTACTTGGAGGTCTATGGGCCGTATCAAATAATGCTGAACGTGGATGGAATCAGCATTTACACCAGGACTTACATAACAACAGATGATGACCAAATGGGGCAGATCTATTTGGGTGAAGAGGAACTCAAAGTCCGCAGGATAGGCCATGACGCCATGATGGAACAAGACGCGGTACATATTGGATATGAAGCAGATGTGACAGCACACCTGCTCGACACCAACGGAACAAAAATCGGAGTCACAGGGCTTCTGGACACAGGCGCGGTGGTGAGTGTGATGCCGATAAAAACCTGGGAGAGAATGGGCTTCACGCGGGAAGATTTGATTCCTACGAATCTCCGACTAGCCGCTGCAAATCGAGGAGCTATCTACGTAGCCGGAAGAACACCGGTGACGGTCCTTCACATGGGAGGACGGAACCTTTGGATGAGCTTCCTGGTGGTAGAGAATCTGGACGACGCCGACCAATTCATCTTGGGCAGAGATTTTGTCAGGAATTTTGACGTGATGATTGACTTGAACAACGGTCTAATACGGATTAGAAACCCGGACCGAAAGTATGTTAAGAGACCAATTAATAGGATAATAACAGATGAAAATAAGGTACCAGTTTTTTTGGATAGAAAAGTAAAGTTACAACCAGGACAAGCTGTAGTAGCAATTTTTAGAATGAGAAATTTAAATTCGTTAAGTGATAGCAAACAGGTTTGCTTAGTACCGAATCCAAATAGTCAGAGTTCGGTGATTTTAGGCCGGAGCTTCTCGGTAACGCGAAACGGACTGTGTGTCAGTGTGTTGTTGAACACACTGGACACCACGGTTTCAATCCAGCGTGGAAAGAAGCTTGGTTACGCATTGCCGATGAGGACCGACTATGAAGAGACACAAAACTTGAAGAAATATAGTGTGAAAGACTGTCCTTATCATGCAAATAAAGATAAAATTTTAAAGAGGATTGATGAATTAAAATCTATTCGTAAATTGTTTTCAATGAAATCCGAAACGGACGACGGCTTATCAAGCTGCTCGAATTTTCCGGAACGCCCCTCGTCATATGAACTAGATTCTGACAAACCGGTTTTGCCAGAAATAGAACATTTAAAAGGAAAAATAGGTGAGGGAGATTTTGAAAAATTGCGGGACCTCCTAGATCGGAACGCCGAAGTATTTTCAAAACATAAGGCGGACATCGGTTGCTGTAATTTCGTCGAACACGAAATCGAACTAGAAGAGGGCGCCGTTCCCCATAGGGAAGGCGCAAGGCGAATGACGCCACATAAATCGGAAGCGTGCCGAGCGGAAATAGAAATGTTGCTTGAGTACGACATGATAGAACCCTCGAAATCACCATGGGCTTGCGGAGTAGTAATGGCGAAAAAGAAAGGGGGGCAGCTTAGATTTTGTTGCGACTTTCGTTACTTGAACGCGGTAACGATTAAAGATGCGTACCCGATACCGCGAATAGACGAGAGCCTATCCAAACTTGGTGATGCAAAGTTCTTCACCACATTGGACTTGGGTTCTGCCTTCTGGCAGGTTCCTCTGCGAAAGAAGGACAGGGAGAAAACCGGATTCGCGTGCGAATTGGGGTTGTACCAGTGGAAGAGGATGCCCTTCGGCTTGTGCAATGCAACAGCAACCTTTCAAAGGCTGATGGCTCAGGCTTTGACAGGAGTGACCAAAAAGTACGGGAATCTCTTGATGTGCTACGTGGATGACGTAGTCATAGCGACACCAACCCTGGAGGATCACATTGATCGACTCGATGAGGTCTTCGGATGTATGAAAAGAGCAGGCTTGAAATGCAAACCATCGAAATGTGAAATCCTTAGGGATTCGATCAAGTACCTGGGAAGAATGGTGGACCGGCATGGTGTGAGGCCAGATCCAGAAGCAGTAGAGGCTGTGCTGACATGGAAAGCTCCTAGAACGGACACACAGCTCATGAGCTTCCTAGGGTTTGCCAATTACTACCGAGAATTCATAAAAGGATACGCGGACAAGGTGTACCCGATGCAGAAGCTGATGCGCAACAAAGGGAAAAAGTTCGAATGGAACGATGAGGCAGAAGTTGCTTTCGAGAACATAAAGCGGGAACTGTGCGAAGCGCCAGTGCTGGGCATGCCTACAGAAAAGGGCATGTATGTTCTTGACACAGACGCATCGGTGGTGGCCATCTCAGGAATATTGCATCAAGAGCAAGAATGGAACGGAAGAACAGTCCTCCGTCCCATTGCATACGGCAGCAAAGTCTTGAGTGACACAGAGATGAAATATGGCGCACCGAAAGCAGAAATGTTTGCAGTAGTCACCTTCGTGGAGAAGTACCGTGCATACTTGGGGAGCGCGCCCTTCAAGTTACGCGTGGACAACAGAGCGTTATCCTGGTTGAAGACCTACTCGATGGATCAGAGTTATATTGGTAGATGGATAGTAAGATTGGATGGCTACCATATGATAATCGAACATAGGATGCGTGACAAACACCAGAATGCTGACAGCCTCAGTAAGAAAACTGAGTTCTATGAAAGATTGGAACAGAAGCAGGCCAATCAGGCGGAAGTAAAGGAGGGATTCTCGTTTCTGGACAAAGAAACTTATGAAGCGCTTCCCTTAACGAGATGGTTGGATAAGTCTGGACATCCAATTCCGGGGCATCCTGAGTTACCTGTAGAGAAAGCAGCTGAGATAAAGATCCTGTCCAAGGAGGATCCGGTCCCCTTAGATTTGTTGCTGCGCTCGAACCTGGTCCAGCAAGAACTCTCTCGCATGAATATAAACAGCCTCTCATTATTGGATAAAACGGTGCAAGTCACACCACAAGTAATGCGGACGCTGGGTGGATTGTTAGAAAGAGAAGTGACCAGAGATGACCCCGAGTGGACAGCAGCAGTGGCATCGCTAACAGTCAGTGAGAACGTGAAGATCATGCCGTCCAGACAACAGCACGAAGAGAACAAGAGGGATTGTAGGACAATAGTTCAGCAACTAGTATCCTCAATACCCCAAGAGATTTTAACCAGTACTTCTTACGGACAGAAAGGACAGGAGAGCGGCAGGCAAAAGAAAACTGTCACCTTTGTAGACCGGGATAAAGACGGTGAAGTTGTAGAACAAAATCTGCTGCAAGACTATTTGTCCGGGGAGAAGGATGAGGAGAAAAACCAGCGATCACAAGATCAACACCCGGGACAAGGAAATTTGTCCGGGGAGTCCGAGATAGACGAGAAAATTCCTGAGGAGAAACAGGACCTAGAGAAGAAAGTTCTGTCCGGGGAGTTCAGATGGATGCGAAGGAAATACGGACATGATCTGGAGGAGCGTGCAGTCTCCAGCACAACACCTTCGAAGGACGATAAGTCAGAAAGCTCGAGAATGAACACCTATTCAGACAGGGATTCGACCTCGGGATCAGAACTGTCAGAACTGGCGATACACACGCTACTAGTGGAAACTCGGGCGAGAAACCTGGACAGAGAGGTGTACCAGGATCCTGACAGTGATCGCTACCTAATACCAAGCGAAAGAGTCTTTGACAACGCAGCGGATGACTTAGAAACGATAGCGGTATCGAAACGTTCGATAAGCCTGTTGCCGCAGAAAGAGGTAGTCAGGACTGATCTTCAGCCGTTTCAACAAGAAACACAACCGTTGGCGAAGATTTGGTGCGTTAAGATGGAAGAAGACACACATCAGCCCAACGAGCTGAAAAGTCAGATGAGAGTCATGAAGACGTACTTGAAGGCGAGATACAGACTCTCGGACCTTCTAAGGGCGCAGAGAAATGATCGCATGACAAGCAACCTAAAAAGGTGGATAGAAAACGGTGCACCTGACAAAGGTGACCTGGAAGAAGACAGCTATAGGATCCTGAGACAATACTTCATGCAGAAGGAGGGGAGATTATATCTGAACAAGGACGGGATCGTGGCTTGCAGGAGAAGAGAAGAAGACAAGGTCTTATACAAATATAACGCGATAGTGTTGCCGCAACTCTATCAGACAGAACTATTATTCAGGTCGCATGATCAGATGGGCCATCAAGGGATCGACAAAGTGTATCAGAGGATCCTGAAGCGCTTTGAGTGGCCTGGGATGAAAAAGGCATGCGAGAAATGGGTGACAGCATGTCTGTCATGCCAACAGGTCAAGGATCCTAGGAAGTTGCGATTTCCTCTACAATCGATTGAGTCGTCTGAATTCAACGAGGTCGTGCAGATAGATCACCAGAAGATATGCATGACAGACAGCGGTTATAACCAAGTCTTGGTCATGATAGATCACTTCACGAAGTATGCAGAGGCCGTGCCCTGCATAACTGCCTCGGCGGAAGAGACATGCGACCACCTGATCAATACGTGGATAGCAAGACACGGATGTCCAATGACGTTTCAATCGGACAATGGAACGGCTTTCGTAGGCGAGCTTACGAAAGAGCTTATGAGACGGTCACAGGTCGCTCAGGCTCACTCCACGACATACCACCCTCAGACGAATGGCTTAGTGGAAAGACAGAATAGGACGTTAGTATCGATGCTGAGAGTATACTGTTCCAGGTATATGACCGATTGGGACAGATACCTTCCACAGGTGATGGGAGCTTATAATAGCACGCAACACTCCACCACTGGAGTCAGTCCACACATGATGCTGACGGGACACGAGAAATCTTTACCCTTGACATTCTTCTACCCAGAGTATGAGGGAAAGAAAACATCCCCACAGGTCTACGTGAGGGATGTGATCAGACGCCAACAGGAGTTGAACGACTTGTGTAGACGAAACACTCAGCAGGCACAGGCAAGGCAGAGGAAAAGATTCGACAAGAAAGCAGCTGGTGCAAAGGCTTACTCGGTGGGAGACTACGTATGGGTATTTCAGAACGTTATACCACCGAAAGGGACAAAAAAGCTTCTGAAGAAGTGGAGGGGACCCTTCATGATTACAGAGGTGCACCAAGAGGGACGCTTTTATAGACTGAGTACTGGCCGAGCCGCCCACTACGAGAACATCAAGCCACACAATCCATCGACAGAAGACTGGTGTATACCTGCAGACATGGAAGAAGGGGATTATCTAATGATGGATCCTGCTTGTGAGGTCAATGAAAAAGGCACCAGGGAGAAGAACGATGGAAACGAAGTCGTAGAGGAAGGTACGGATACACCATTGGACCTGGATCCAAACGAACAGATCGAAGCGGACGATGAAACCTGGCCCTACGCAGAGGAAGATTGGCAGGATTCCGAACAGACAGAGGTTCCCAAGAACATGGAACCAGATCTTCCGTTCACGATGCAGACTCGTCAGAAAGACGGGACGAGACTAAGAAAGAAATACAATCCTTACGGTGACGACTTTGTAGTGGATAGGATAGATCTAAAGAAAATAGTGGAGGAAGTAGTGGGTTTAGAGGAAATAACAGTGTCACAGGACATTGACATAGTCGATGATCACAACGATGAGTGGGTTGACGACTGGTCGAAACCCGAGGTGGAGTTCGACGATGAGCAACAGCAGTCAAATGAACAAGACCTGACGAACCTGCGTGTCTTAGAGTGGCTGAACGAAATGACATCAGACCCTGAAAAGACCAGCGTTACGATTCAAGACGTAGATCGCGAAAGCGCTAAATACATTAAGACCGAACGAGATGATCCTTCCTGGGCTGCCCAGGAAGGACAACTTCTCATTCCAGCTTCTAATCTTGACTTAATACCCGGTATGCGATCGACGGGGACGCCGATGGATATTTTTGTCCGGGGAGTGGGGGTAGGACTTACCCACACTGAAAACTTGATAATAAAAAAATTGAGAATAGCAAGAGAAACAGGAAACTTAGAAGCAGAAACAGGTGAAGAACCTAAGAAACCTGACATAGGCAGGGTAGTTGAGTCATATTTTAATTTACCAAATGAATATTCTAGTAACATAATACTAACAGACAGTGATTTCATACTCACAAACAGAACATGTGCGGTAGCTATCACCGCAGACATGAGTTTTAGGACGGCGCTAGCGGCAGATTTTAAGAGGGAATATAAAAACGTGGAATTCCTTTGGAAGCAAAGACCAGGGATAGGGGGCGTAGCAGCCTTACCCCCGGCGGTGTCGCAGATACCGGGAAAGTACTTATGCTTCTTGGTAACGAGGGCGACAGAGAAGCAGCACGTGGACCCAGAAAACCTAGTCTTGTCTTTGACGAGGCTGAGGGACTTCCTTGTGGAAATGGACGTGAAGGAGCTTTCGCTTCCAGTGTACGATCCAAATAGAGGAAGACTGCATCCTCGGGAATTGTACGCGCTTGTACACGTGATATTCTCTGATACGAACATACAAGTGTATCTACATAAGAAATTTTACTTAAGTATAGGCTGAGTGATGAGCGAGAGGGTGTTAGGCCAAAGACCGAGTTACATGTAATATGTGATATGTGTGTCATGTTATGTTATGTTATGTTATGTTATGTGTTAGGTTATTAAGATCATGGGTAAGTAGGGGTTAGTGACCATGAACAACTAAATGACGATCTTGGGAATAGATCCAAAGTTTGGACTGTCCAATCTTAGGTCGAATTCCAAAATTTTAGAAACCAATTGATTTTAATAAATTTTAGGATAAATATCTTTTTATCTGAACTGTCTTTAAGCAAATTTTAACGATGTATGTTAGGGTGAAATTGACAAGTGTGACATTCGTGATTTCTTTTCTAGATCCTGATTGATCATTTAATTGCTCACTTGAGTCAAAACTTGAAATCGAAATCAAATTAAATTTGGAGAAGAACAGTATGGATAATTTCAACCTGGATGAATTGATGGACCTGGCAGAGGCATATGTAGGACCGATGGTAGATGCGATCTATCGTCGGCTGATCGAACGAGACTTCGCTCTGGAGGACCCAGAGGTGGTCATGTTGCTGACCGCCCTGATTAACATCTTGGGGCACGACAACCGTGGGGACCGCCCCACGGAAGTCCTGTTGATGGCAGCATATGGAGAAAGAGGAGTACTAGACCGCCCGAACATGAGAGTAATGAGGTGGAGAAACGGGGCTCTCTCAGGGAGTGACTTGGCGAATGAGCCTGGGTTGGGAAGTTCTAGGACTTACCAACCAGGTGAGATGCCAATGCCCTCCAAGCCCAAACCTGGGCTGACGAGAATGCATCAGGAGATGAACAGCGAGGCGACCTCGTCTGGTTCACCACTGAGAGTAGCTGTGCCACCAAAAGGGGCGAAAGTAACACAGAAGGTTCAGACGAACCAAACCATACAAGATCTGGACGAGATGAACGATCAGTTGAGAAGTACGAAGAAGGAGTTAAACGATATGACGAAGACCATGCTGGCGATGGAGGAAGACCGGGACATGTGGAGAAAGTTGTTTGAAGACTGCAACAAAAAGCAGGGTCAAGAGATCGAACGCTTAAGGCAGGAATACAAAGAGCAATCGGAGCAGGTGGCGTTGACGACGTCCATTGAGAAAGTGATACCTGCAAGGGATATTCCTCGTGGGCAGTCCCCGATGGAGCTCTTGACACCTCGAGAAATGAGTCAAACAACGGAGACACGGCTTCCAGCAGAGACGAACCGAGTAACAATCCCGGATCCTAGTGACACCTTGGGTGATCCCGTCGTAGAACAGACAGTGAGAAAATTGATAGAGACCGCTGGACGATTGGTCACTAACAAGAGTGCACCAGGTTCCGGGGTGACGGCACCCTATGGAACGATTGACGATACGGGCAGAGTACAACTCTCCCAGACAATAATCAGACAAGGGATAAGTGACGTGACGCCACTCAGGGGGAGTTCGAAGATCACAGAGAGAAAAGTAAGGGAGATGCCAGCGAAGAAAGTGTCTCGTGTAATGGACGTGCAGAAGAATAATCAATTAAAGTATAATTTCACGGGAGTTCCGGAGACAGATCCGAGAGCCTGCTTCAATCGAGCTACCTGGAGCCCGGCTGTGAACCTGCAGCAACCACCACTCGGGACATCTCACCTGATATTGGGAGACAGCTTAGTCCGAGTGCTAACGAATTTGAGGACCTCATGGGTCACCACGGTGATGGCCTTTGGAGGCGCGACAATTGCCCAATTATACCGGATGGTGGAGCTGATGAATCCCGGGAGGATACCCAGTGTGATGATATTAGTTGGGACGAATGATATCTCCAGAGGATCAGACGAGCAGGAAGCACAGTGGGAATCAATGATGGTGTGTTTGTTCACCACTCTCTGGCAGAAGTTCAGTTGCGCGGTACTGACCGTTTGCACGGTGCCAATGAACGCAAGAAACCTGACAGCATCAGGAAGAAGGCACAACGAGGGAGTCATGAGATGGAACAACATCATAAGAAACCTAGCAAATCGAAATGCCGGAAGAATGATCCTTATGGACATTGAACACGAATTGAGAGCCATGGAGCAAGCCAGACTGACTTCGGATGGCATCCACTTTGACACAATCGAGGGACAAGCTTGGTTGAATCGAGACTTCCAAGAACGGTTGGACGAGTTAGAAGCAGAACTCTCTGACACAGGAGTACTGAAGGAAGAGGGAACGGTGAATGATACGGTGATCACTACCTTTGTGCCTCCTAACCTGGAAACGCGTTTGGGTACAGTCCCAGCCGCAATAAATTACCGGCAACAAAGCTCCAGCGAATCAGGTCGAAGAACTGACGTGCAGGATCGGTTGGGAGAAGCACCGACGAGGAGGACAATTCATCCTAGGAGAAGGATAGGACCCGTCAACCAACCAAACGAAGGAGTAGCAGGCACGTCCAGATCAGACACTAGATCGGAGACAACGAGTAGCAGTCGAGAAGAGAGACCGAACAGAGGCTCATTGTTATGGTCTAGACCCATGCCGTCTCCCTGGCACATATACAAAGAAGAACTGATGAAGCTGGACCTGCAGAAAGTAAGCTTCATCGAAGATGCAAGGAGGATGCTAAATGGAGCGACGCTATCCGTCAGCAGATTATACTCAATAACCGGCGTAGACTGGTTGATAGCCGCTAGCATAAATTTCAGCTCCACGACAGCCTTAAGATTTGCTGACTTGGAAGGACTGCCCTCCAATAACACAATGGGACCTGTGAATGCAAGACCGTTGCAGGATGTCAGATTGAACCATGAGGAGAGGAATCGTGAGGAAAGGCCAGGAAGATTCCTGACGGCGAGAGCGCCAATTGGACAACACGTGAAGATATTCAGGCAACTGACGACACCACCTAGTCATGTGAAGGAGAGAGTATACCCAAAACAAGTGAACCAAGATGGTGATGCCCAGAGATATGGCGGATTGACAGCAATAAAGAAAGATGAGAGCATCTTCGCCGCCTACGACAAAGCAGAAATGAGAAAGGCCAAGATCATGGTAGTAGCGAATTCAGAGTTCGTGTACACCTCTAAGTCTTTGTTTTGGCCGGACGTCATAATGCTGGCCGCAGTTGACCTAGACCTATTGCAATCAGTGTCATTGGCTATAGGGGTACAAAGGCAGACAGAAATGAACCCAATAACGATTGTGTTTGCTGGCATCAATGACCATCTACACAGTAGAGGTTTTCTGAGCAGGCTCAGAGATCCTGCAACAGCAGAAAACGCAGTATGGCCCGCGATAAAAGACATCCTGGAGTCAATGGGTGAAGTGGTAGACGCGACAAAGGAGGGAACATTCAACAAAGTGACGTTGAGAGTAGTATTTGCGTTGTCTCCGGGATATGCATATCTCCCGGATGGACTGAAATTTGTGTATGCAATGGTAGCCTTACTTTCGGAGGGAAAATATGATGTGATCATATCAGCCCCGAATCGCATGATAGAAATGGAGAACCTGAGGCCACTTAAGGCTGAACTGCCTGCAGTATGGTCAGATATCTCAAACGCGATGAGAGGGTTCAAGGACCACGCGCTACACATGTTGGTGTTGGACGAAGTGCTGGGGTTGGAACTGTCCAACTTCAGTCGGCAACTCAAACTGAAACCAGGAATAGATGACGACCATCGAGTGATTACGGCAATGTCCAGCGACTTGTGGTTCCGAGCAATGGAAGTGGCGAGTGAAGACACGAGAAGAAAGAATTCACTGGAGACGAGAGCTCATCTGGAAGCGATGGTGCTGAGAACCAAGCCGGAAGCAAACCAGTGGCTACACCTGAATCCGAGAGTAGCGGCATTGGGTGCAGATGCTTTTCAGCAAGGCCCAGTAATGATCACTAAGATGCACGCCTACTTGTTGAAGGAGGTGAACCTGGCGGAAAATGCCGGAGAAAAGACAGCTGAGTTCGTGAACAGAATGTGTCAGATTACTCTGGAAACCTTCTGGACCCAGGAAGTGAAAGGACAGGAGGGATTTGAAAGGACAGACAGCATGCTAGAAGGGTTGGGAGCCGGATGGACCGCGTCCTTCTTGGCAAAAGTCTACCCGAAAGTCTCGCACTACTTGATAAATGAATTCCTCCAAGCGGTAGTGAAAGTATCGATAGTGGAATTAATAGCCCTGTTCGTGACATTTGGAGCGCAGAATTTCGTGAAAGGACCGGTGATACTGCTTACGGATGGAATACAGAACCTGCGACTAGATGGACTTTTGACGTTGATCGCAATAACCCACGGAAACTTGGGAGGGCTGATGAAACTGGCACGTTGTCCAGAGCAGATGAAAGAGAGAGTGAGGAATCTGGATATGAAGAAATCCACAGACTCGTGGAACAAAATAAGAGACCTGAGACACACTCTTATCCAGTATCTCTTGCAGCAAAATCGCTTTGGAACCGGAGAAGACGAGACAATTGAGAGAGAGGAAGATGTTAGACGACATGTTGGGGGCATGCCGCTGTTAACAGATTTGAGCTTAGCTATGAGAATCGATCCCTTGGCGCTGATCAGAGGAGTCACGGAGTTCGTGACAGTGATCTATGGACCAGCAGTCACCTTTGCGTTCCCTGACGTTAAAGTGGAAGCATATAGGAGGTCGGTGTTGCACCTGAACCTCATATCGGCAGTGGACGGTAGTACACTGAACTGGTGTGAGCAGCACGCATTGCGAGAGCTCATGAGTGAAGATCTGTTATTTGCGAAAATATCGGAGCCAGAGATGACAGTCATCAATTTTGATGATCACTTCTGTGACCGCATGGGAGAAGTAGAAAGAGGGCACATCGAGGTGTTTCCAAAGCTTTGGAATCTGAGGCCCTATGACAAAACGAATGGCGAAATGACCAGAGTGCCTCGTCTCACAGCAGCGTATCACAAGGTGAGAGAAGAGACGAAGGACTGGGGCGATTACAAGAAGCTACCCGAAGCAATCCCTGAATTCCCTCTGATAAGAAGGATGTTGCTCGGAGCAGTCTCCGTAGTACAAACTCCTAGGTTGAGAGCATTCGAAACCAATGAAAGGAGAGTAGGGAATTTCTCGGCGACGATGGATCCATACTTCGTGGGGAGAAATGTCGCCGTGTTGCAGTACACACGATTTGCGTACACGGATCAAGCGACGAGAAGGCGAATAAGCAACGCCGCTACTCCCAAGCCTGAAGGATTTGATGAGGAATGGAGACGACTAGGCTCAGCTCCAATGAGGATGAGAGGCAGGACTGAATTGCCTGAAGCCTCAGTAATCCTGACTAGTGTGAGAAAAGAGATGAAAGTTGCGGGAATATTGCAGACGAGAATTTTCCTAGCACCCTTCGGCTGCGAAGAAACTAAAGTGGTCCATGGAGAAGAGGAAGATAAATCAGCCGGTACATTGCTCATACCGAGATTCCAGGAAGAAGCTGATGATGACAAACAAGGACCATCGAACTCGAATGGGGACAAGTCAGAAGGAGGTGACGGACAGGGTGGAAACCGTCAGACGGAAGAACCCATGCAACAAGATCAAGCTGGTGGGGAGGACGACAGGGCATCGACAGGAGGAACATCCAGCCTGGATTTCAATATCTTCAGTGATCTTGAGAATAATGCAGACACGTTGGAAACGACTGAGCCAGCGGATGAAGGCATCTCGACACTGGAACCTCCGTCAGCCTTTGAGGAAATGAAACGGAATTTGCCGGAGAGCAGCTCTCCTGGCAATACAAGAAATAACGATCAGAGAATCCTCATGGAATCACCTCGGAGGAGAAGAATAGAGGCCTCAGCCAGAGTACCTTTCTTGGGAACGCTACCCGAAGAAGAATGGGAAGTACATCACCGAGACCACGAGAGTAGGACGGTATGTAAGCTGGACAGAGTGGCGTTCATGGAAGAAGTCTGGACTGTGATTCAGAGTTATGGGACCCAGTCCATTCTCAAAACAGGTCTCAATCAACCCTTGATGAGAGAAGTACTTGACAAGCTTGATGAGTGTGAAGGGAGACTGAGTGAGTTGTTGATCGACTCAGCCACTGATGAGAGTGAAGCGAATTCTCCCATCAAGATGACACCGCAGGACAATGAAGGAGAGGTGGTGTACCTGTCAAGGACCAGGAGAGGAACGATGCGATCGAAAATGGTGATTGATAAAATCAATGCGATGAAAATGAAGTTAGGCAGCAGAGTGATGCCGAGGAGGATTGGAAAGACGAAAGTGGATTCGGAAACATCGATGAAAGCTGGTAACTCAGCGAAAAGAAAACGAGTCGAGGAAGTCATGGATTTGGGGCAAGGTGATTATCAATTGTCTGGCACAGATAGAATATTAACTGATATAGCGATGGTGCCACCCATTCTCATGGCGGGGTTAAAGTCAACCGGTTATAAATCCAAAAGGAGTGACCGCACTCTGACTGGAGCGACTTTAGAAATGGAAATACTCAGTCAATGTGGAGAGAGTAAAATGAGGGACTTCAAGCCATCTCCAATGAATCATGGAAAGGGAAGTGTTGCAGGACAACTAACACCAGTGGAATACAACAGACTGACAGTGTCTGAGACAGTGTCGATAGATGAACCCACCGGTGGATACATGGAGATGTTGGAATACCGAAACTCGGCTAGAGGGCATGTAATGGCCCTGGAAGAAGAAAAAGCCATGGAGGGTTATCTGGAAACAATGTTGCAAGGCACCACCCTCAAGCAGAAGGCGTACGGAACTTTGGCGTCGTCTGACGTACAGGCGGAGACGATCGAGCAGTTGGTGAGCCTTCCATGGAAAGCAGTAGTATTGATGTATTTCGAAGAGGAAATGAGGACTACGCCAAGAATACATGCTCTCGTGGCAGTACCTTACGTAAGGACAGAATTACAACTCAGGCTCGCCTGGTGCATGATGGGACTGACTCGCGAAGAATATGATTCGGGAGAAAGGAAGAGATCAAAGGAGGAAAAGTTTTCCTTATGACGAATCTGAGGGATCTGATAGTCCAGGAGGGGGCAGCAGTAGCGTGTGCAAAGCGGAGAGACGCTCTCTGTTTCATTCGATTCCTGATAGAGCAGATCTCAGTACCTGCATTAAGCACTTGTGTTAAAATGTTGAAGGAAGGCGATGAGCGAACGAAAGCCATGTTCTTACTAGCAATGCTGGATATGCAGCAAAGTAAGCCGATGAGGGTGAACATGAAAGAACCTGAAGAATTGGAACCCATGAAAAAGATAGACGAGATCAGGAGATTCTCAAACAAGGAGTTGAGGCTCACTAAAGAATCTATGGGAGCATTGCCAAAATCCAGTGAATACTGTGGACCGATCAAGAAGAAGTCATATAGCTATGTGTCCGGGATTATAGGGATAGCATACAATCCTTTCCTGAGTGAAGACATACGTGATTGCTTCTTTGATTATGAGCAGGCGGTGTTACTAAGATTCTGGACGTCCAGAATTGTGACGACTAAGAGCGTTAACAATCCACAGGCCAAATTGGGATTGGTCTTGGAAGAAGAGGTGACTGCACCTTCAGTACCAAAATCTGACAAGAGAGTGGAATTTGGGTTGGGATTCTCAGATGAATTACTGAGAACGAGCTTGATGGCAGTGTGGGAATTGATGAAGCCATCGTGGTGTCCTAGTCCCAACGCTGACTCAATATTACGGGCGACACAGGACATACAGAGGGAACTGAATGTGGACTGTAACCTGCGTGACCTCAACATCATATATAATGTGATGACAACAGCCTCTAAGAGCAACGGAGAAGATAGAGTGGAGTTGCCTGGCTGGGGACCAGAAGACTGGGTCAAACCTGGTAGCTGTCTGGCGGAAGTCTGTGGACTAGAGGGTCACGTTTGTGGAAGTCTAGACTGTGTGAAAACCCTGGAGAAACAACACAAGCAGTTGACAGTATTGTTTGGAAATGTAGTGATGAAAGCAAGAACGGAAACGGAACTGATAGCAGATTGCCATGGAGGAACCGATGTGAATCTAGTGACAGCACTAGGGTTCTACAGCATGTTTGGTTCTTTAGAGTCACTATTGAATCTAGAACAGAAACATGAGATGGTCACAGCCATCAGCGTAGAAGTATTCCCAGGAGTTCTGCAGACTGAGCAGAAGTATATAGGAAAATGGAGGGAAGCAATCGAAACAGAGATGAACATCAGACACAGCGAAACTTATTGTAGACCATCAGGAGCACGATATTTGGTGGGTTCAACGTTGGCTCCAATGTGCAAGAGCAGATACCCTGTACATTTCGTGGCTGTGGACGTGAAGAGTACAAGAACGATCGTGGATCAAGCTTTCTCAGTGCCAAAGTGCGTGAGATTGGCGAGAATGTCTGAAAAGTCTTACGAGTTACTATGTAAGATGTTCTCAGCGGTCCCAGAAAGAACCAAAGAGGAGTTGGAGTCAATACTAGGAAAGAAGTTCATGGGATATGTGAGCGGGAACTTCAGTGACTTCGAAAAACAGAAACAGAGAGGATCAACTGTCTCAGATTACAATGCAGTAGATGAGAATGATGAAATCCACCGAGTGATGATGGAAGTGGAACCATTGCTGGAAGCTTCGGGAAAACGTAATTGGAGGAGCATCATGTTGACACATGACGAGTTTCCTTGCCACTGCTTGCTGCAGACCTGGTGGTATCCCAAGCGTAGTAATCTGGTGTTGATCTGGGACTCTGGAGAGCTGCTCTCCATGGGTTTACCAGATTCATCACAGCCCATAACAATAGTAATAGTGGGAGTTATGATGGCGATACGATGGCTGGAAGCTCATGTGAGAGAAAATAATAGACAGGAGGCACCGACGAGAGAACAATTGCAGAAATTAGATTGTCTAAAAGATTTAGATCTTTTTGAGACAATGTGCAAAGTTCTAAACATTCCGATGGAAGTGAAGAAGATATGGGCAAGAAAACGATTGACGCCATGGTTCAGAGCTAACATGACTGCATGGTTGTACGAGTATGCGAAAAAGCATATGTCGAAGCATGGCAGAGTATACAGTGAATATCAGCTGGACATTGGGGCAGGAGCTTTCAAGCGAGCTTTCGTGACCCATCGGAATGCAGTGACCACCGCTGTGAAAAAAATTTCCAGGACGGGCGAGCGTAGTGGAAGTGAGAGGGCAGAGATGCTGAAAGAAGATTTGGAAAGAAACGTGGCGTTGTGTCTCCACAACAGCTTCTGTAGAAACAGAGAATCAAACGTGGATCCCCTACCTTGCTGTAAACAGAGGGTGGAAGAGCAGAAGTGTTGGAGGACGGCTTCCAACAGCGTCAGGATAGTCAATGACGTGCTACAAGACACGGAAACCGAGAGTGCGGAGTCAGTGTCACAGGAGGAGGAAATGGAGCATTGACGAATGGTCGAGAAAACAAGAGGCAGCAAGAAAGAAAATTAGAAGAATTTAGAAGGTTTAGAACTTCTAAACGACGAAAAAAGAAGAGAACAAAGGGATGATGAAGAAAAGTTAAAACTCAGAATTGTTTTATGTGTGTGAAAAACTCAAGTGAGGAACCAAGCAACCAAGTTGTAATTGAAAACTGAAACATTTAAGTTGAGTTTGGAAATTGTTGCATTTATAAATTTGCATTTTGGTTTTAGTTGAAGTGGCTTTAGAGACACTCACTTATTATTTATTTAGAAAGGCTTGAGGGAAGAGTATATTTAAATATTCCAGCCTGCATGATTGTTTTTAATCACTTAGGAAGACTGATCACTTTGTGGTGACATGAAAAACTTGAGTAACTTCTTGAGGAGGGAGGTTGTTGCATTGTTCTTTCTAACCACAAAGTTTCTTAGTTTTAATATTCAGGACAATAAACAAGCAAGATTTCCGAAGGGAAGGAGCATAGTAGGATAATTTTAGCTTGTTGGTTGGCAGGACTGTCCTGCAAGCCAACACTTTTTAAATCTAGGAGAAAAAGTTTTAGTCGGGACATAGACACTGGAAGTCAGAAAACATGTTTTATCTTAGGTTATATCCTCAATGTGCAGATTAATGAAAGAATTTGAAGGCTATAGTGATGTAGTATGATGCCATTTATATTCTGCAGTGAGTCGATGTGACGTAGGTAAAAGTAATTTCGTGCATTTTGTAAATTCTGTTCGATGACACTGTAACCATTTAGAACATTGCGCGATTCAATGAGGACATTGACCGGACTGTCCGGGGAGTATGTGACATTCGACCAGAATGGCCAAAATGCAGTCTCTGCAGAATTCGGTATTTTAGCAGCAAGCCTTCCGAATTGGCGATTTAGAACGGATAAGGACGTTATTTGAACGATTGGCCAAACGGTGAAGGCTAGAAGATTCTGGAATTCTAATTTTTAAAAATTCGAATTATGACGTCATATTTCTGAGAAACGTCAGAGACGGCCATTTTAGCTAAAATAGCAGAAAGGAACAGAACAACTTTATCTGCGATTACGAACAGTACGAAAATCGAGACTAAAAAACAACAACGAACTACCGAACAGCAGAGGACGTTCCGAGTTGCAACTATTGTGCTGTTACAATAGTTGCAAGGCCGTTGCGAGCAACGGTGAAGGGTAAAACCCAGCCTTCCGAGTTATTGTGAACTGGATATTAAGAAGCTTGATTCACCGGATTCAAGAATCCGGAAGGGTCTCGGGACGTGGACTTTTATGAACTTATATTGAATTTTGGCATCCGTCATGTCCTGACTTGAATTTAATTAAGATTTTAATTCGTTTTGACAAGAATGAGGAGCTAGAAGTAGAGGGGGAAGGGTTGATCCATCTTCGATGGAGATGATGATTTTTATCTACTGAACAAAAACAATAGTAATATAATAAGTAGTAGCCCTGTTTTTAGGATTGACCTCGTGGTCTGGGGATACAGAGACCCAGCCATGAGCTCACTAATTTTGCATGTAATTCAGTTAATTTGAGCGTTCTGGTCGAAGCCGGAGAGCAGTAACGTTTTTGTCGACCCGATGTAAGAAAGACCACCGAAAAGTACTGGCTTGGTAGAGACGGTGAAAAGCATGCAAAGCTCTGTTTAGACGCTAGCCAGTCGTCTTAAGACTTAGTTTTGTTATCCGTCGATATGTATCTTCCGGGCGAATGTTACACGGATTCGATATTCGGATTTCAAAATTTTAATATTCGGATTCGGCTTCGAAGTGCCGAATACTCGGTATTCGGGTCGAATACTCGGATTCGAATCGATATCCCTGATTCGGAAGGTTTGCTGCTATAAACTCGAAACTACTGCATTTGCATTTTTGTCTATTCTGGTCGAATAACACATACTCCCCGGACAGCCCGGTCAATGTCCCCATTGAATCTCGCAATATTCGTAAAATTGGTACAATGTCATCGAACAGAATTTACAAAATGCACGAAATTACTTTTATTGTGACTATTGTTGTTGTGTTTTCGCCGTTTTAGTGTGTGCGAAATAATAAAAGGTTACGTGTCGCTCATGTCCAAATCGAAATTTTAAAAATTAGCATGTCAGGTAAAACTAACTCTTCCCGATTTGTACAATCCTTCAAATAACGTCACTAATTCATTAAAACCATCAATCTTCCCGGTTAGATATTCTCTTTTCTTATCGATAAAAATTCGATTGCGAAACTGCATTTCCGTACGATCTGGTCGAAAGACACATACTCCTGGTCAATGTCTTCATCGAGTCTCGTAGTCTTCATCGAATTGGTACAGTGTCATCGAACAGAATTTACAAAATGCAAAAAATCACTTTTATCCTCCTCATATCATTTCACTGCAGAATAGACATGGCATCATACCACACTACTATAGCCTTCCAAATTCTTTCACTGATCTGCACTTTTGTGGATATGACTTAAAACAAAACATTTTTTTAGACTTCCAACGTTTATGTCCCGATTTAAAACTTTTTCTCCTAGGTTTAAAAATTGTAGGGACGCAGGACAGTCCTGCCAACCCACAAACTAAAACTATCCTTCTATGCTTCTTCCCTCCGAAAATTTAGTTGGTACTGGCCCTGAATATTAAAATTAAGGAACTCGGTGGTTAGAAGGAACAATGAAATACTCTCCTTCTTCAAGAGATTACCCAAGCCTTTCATGTCACCACAAGTCGTCCTAGTTGATTGAAAACAATCATGCAGGATGGAAAATTTTATTATACTCTCCATTCAAGCCTCTATAAATAAATAATAAGTGTCTCTAAACCCACTAACTAAAATCATAATGCCAATTTATAATTGCAACAAATTCTTTAATCTTCAAAACTCAATTAAATGTTTTCTTTTCAGTTTCTCGTAGTCTTCATCGAATTGGTACAGTGTCATCGAACAGAATTTACAAAATGCAAAAAATCACTTTTATCCTCCTCATATCATTTCACTGCAGAATAGACATGGCATCATACCACACTACTATAGCCTTCCAAATTCTTTCACTGATCTGCACTTTTGTGCATATGACTTAAAACAAAACATTTTTTTAGACTTCCAACGTTTATGTCCCGATTTAAAACTTTTTCTCCTAGGTTTAAAATTGTAGGGACGCAGGACAGTCCTGCCAACCCACAAACTAAAACTATCCTTCTATGCTTCTTCCCTCCGAAAATTTAGTTGGTACTGGCCCTGAATATTAAAATTAAGGAACTCGGTGGTTAGAAGGAACAATGAAATACTCTCCTTCTTCAAGAGATTACCCAAGCCTTTCATGTCACCACAAGTCGTCCTAGTTGATTGAAAACAATCATGCAGGATGGAAAATTTTATTATACTCTCCATTCAAGCCTCTATAAATAAATAATAAGTGTCTCTAAACCCACTAACTAAAATCATAATGCCAATTTATAATTGCAACAAATTCTTTAATCTTCAAAACTCAATTAAATGTTTTCTTTTCAGTTTCAATTGCAAACTTAGTTGCTATGTTTCTCATTTGAGTTTTTGTCACATACAAAGCAATTCTGAGTTTTAACACCTTCTCTTTTGCTGCTTCTTTGTTTCCTTCTCTGTTTGTCGTTTAGAAGTTCTAAAACTTCTAAATTCTTCTAAATTTCTTACTTTTTCATCATGTTCTTCGGCCATTTGTCAGTGTTCCATCTCCTCCTCCTGCGACATTGACATTGACTCCGCACTTTCAGTCTCTGTGTCATGCAACATGTCGGTAGCTATTCTGACGCTGTTGGAAGCAGTCTTCCAATACTTCTGATATTTTACTCTTTGTTTATAACAAGGTAGAGGATCAACGTTAGTTTCTCGGTTTCGGCAGAAGCTGTTGTGGAGGCACAACGTCACGTTTCTCTCCAAGTCTTCCTTCAACGTCTCTTCTTTTTCCTTTCCGTCACATTCACTTGTCCTAGAAGTTCTCTTCACTGCGGTGGTTACTGTATTCCGATGAGTCACAACAGATCGCTTAAAAGCTCCTGCGCCAATGTCCAGCTGATACGCACAGTACACTCTGCTGTGCTTCGACATATGTTTCTTGGCATATTCGTACAACCATGCAGTCATGTTGGCTCTGAACCATTGCATCAGTCGTCTTCTGGCCCATATCTTTTTCACTTCCATCGGAATGTTCAAGATTCTGCACATTGTCTCAAAAAGATCTAAATCTTTTAGACAATGCAATTCCTGTAACTGTTCTTTTATCGGAGCCTCCTGTCTATTGTTCTCTTTTACATGAAATTCCAGTCATCGTATCGCCATCATAACTCCTGCAATCACTATCGTTATGGACTGTGATGAATCTGGTAAACCCATGGAGAGCAGCTCTCCACAGTCCCAGATTAACACCAGACTACTACTCCCGGGGTACCATCATGTTTGTAGCAAGCAATGGCAGGTGAACTCATCATGTGTTGACTTGATGCTCCTCCAATTACGCTTTCCCGAAGCTTCCAGTAGTGGTTCCACCTCCATCATCACTCGATGGAATTCATCATTCTCATCTACTGCATTGTAATCCAAGACTGTTGATCCTTTCTGCTTTTGTCTTTCAAAGTCACTGAAGTTTCCCATGAACGTCTTTCCCAGTATCGATTCTAACTCCTCTTTGGTTCTCTCCGGAACTGCTGAGAACATTTTGCACAGTAACTTGTAAGATTTTTCTGACATTCTCGCTAATCTTACGCATTTTGGTACTGAGAAAGCTTGATCCATGATCGTTCTCGTACTTTTCACATCCACCGCTACAAAATGCGCCTAGTATCTGCTCTTGCACATTGGAGCTAAAGTTGATCCCACTAAATATCTCGCTCCCGTTGTTCTACGATAGGTTTCACTATGCCGGATGTTCATTTCCGCCTCGATCGCTTCTCTCCACTTTCCAATATACTTCAGCTCAGTTTGCAACACTCCCGGAAACACTTCTACACTGATGGTCGTAACCATCTCATGCTTTTGTTCTAGATTCAATAGTGACTCTAAAGAACCAAATATGCTGTAGAATCCTAGTGCAGTCACTAGATTCATCTCGGTTCCTCCATGACAATCCGCTATCAGTTCCGTTTCCGTTCTTGCTTTTATCACAATGTTCCCAAACGATAACATCAATTACTTGTGTTGTTTCTCTAGGGTCTTTACGCAATCCAGACTATCACAGAAGTGACCTTCCAGTCCACAGACTTCTGCCAGACAGCTACCAGGTTTGACCCAGTCCTCTGATCCCCAGCCAGGCAACTCTACTTTGTCTTTTCCGTTGCTCTTAGGGGTTGTCGTCATCAAATTATAGATGATGTTCAGGTCACGCAAGTTACAGTCTGAGTTCAGTTCCCTCTGCTCGTCTTGTGTCGCACGCAACATCGAATCGGCGTTAGGACTCGGACACCATGATGGTTCCGTCAGTTCCCACTCTGCCATCAAACTCGTTCTTAGCATTGCGTCCGAGAATCCCAATCCAAACTCCACTCCGTTGTCAGATTTTGGCATTAGAGGTGCAGTCACCTTTTCCTCTAAGACTACTCCCAGCTTGGTCTGCTGATTAGCAGCGCTTCTTATCCTTGCAATTCTTGACGTCCAGAATCTTAGCAACACTGCTTGCTCGTAATCAAAGAAGCTTTCGGATATGTCTTCATCCCTATGATTCCGGATAAGTAACTGTATGATTTCTTCCTGATCGGTCCAAAGTATTCACAGGATTTCGGAAGTGCTCCCATAGGTTATTTCGAGAGCCCCATCTCCTTGTTAGAGAATCTCCTTATTTCGTCAATCTTTTTCATCGGTTCCCGCTCCACGGGCTCCCTCATGTTTACTCGCATCGGCTTGCTCTGAAGGATGTCCAAAAGTGCTAGCAAGAGCAAGGCTTTCGCTCGTTCATCGCCTTCTCTTAGCATCTTGACGCAAGTTTTCAATGCTGGCACTGAAATTTGTTCTATCATAAATCGAATGAAACAGAGAGCGTCTCTCCGCTTCGCGCACGCCACTGCTGCTCCTTCTTGGGTCATCAGATCTCTCACATTCGTCATTAAGAACACCTTTTCTCCCTTCAGTCTTTTTTCTTTCTTCCGAATCATATTCCCCGCGTTTCAGTCCAATCATGCACCAAGCGAACCTCAGTTGTAACTCTGTTCTCACATAGGGTATTGCTATCAGAGCGTGTATCTTCGGCATGGTTCTCATCTCTTCTTCGAAGTATCGTAACACTACTGCTCTCCATGGAAGGCTCACCAACTGCTCGATCGTTTCCGCGTGTACTTCAGACGATACCAGAATTCCGTATGCCTTCTGCTTCAGGGTGGTGCCTTGCGCCATCGTCTCCAAATAACCTTCCATGGCAATTTTGTCTTCCAGAGCAATTAAGAGTCCTCTGGCCGAACTTCTGTATTCCAACACCTCTATGTATCCACCGGCGAGCTCATCAATCGATACAGTTTCCGTTACTGTCAGTCGGTTATATTCCACTGGGATTAGCTGTCCATCGATGCTTCCCTTTCAGTGATTCATGGGAGACGGTTTGAAAACTTTAAGGGTACTCTCTCGACATTGGCTGAGTGTCTCCATTTCAAACGTCGCTCCAGTCAGGGTGCGGTCAATCTTCTTGGTTTTGTAACTGGCTGATTTTATTCCTGCCATGAGAATGGGTGGCACCATCGCTACGTCAGTCAACGTCCTGTCTGTGCCAGGCAATCGATCATCACCTTGTCCCAAGTCCATAGCTTCTTCGACGCGTTTCCTTTTAGCTGAGTTGACAGCTTTCATCGAGATTTCGGAATCCACCTTTGTCTTTCCCGTTTTCCTCAATGTCACCTTGCTGCCCAGTTTCATCTTCATTTCATTAATTCTGTCAATCACCATTTTTGATCGCATCGTTCCCTTCCGGGTTCTTGACAGATATACCACTTCTCCTTTGTCTTCTTGCGGCGTCATCTTGATAGGAGAGTTTGCCTCAATTGCATCAGTGGTCGAGTCGATCAGCAACTCGCTCGATCTCCCTTCACACTCGTCGAGTTTGTCAAGAACTTCCCGCATTAGTGCTCGGTTTAGACCTAGTTTCAAAATAGACTGGGTTCCATAGCTCTGAACTACTGTCCAGACCTCTTCCATGAAGGCCACTCTGTCCATTCTGCATCTCGTCCCAATTTCATGGTCTCTATGATGCACCTCCCACTCTTCTTCGGGCAACGTTCCCAAGAAAGGTACTCTGACAGTGCCTTCTATTCTTCTTCTCCTTGGTGATTTCATCAAGAGGTTCTGTTTGGTATTTTTAGAATTGCTCGGAGAGCTGCTCTCCGGCATGTTCCGGTTCGTTCCCATGAAGGCCGACGGGGGTTCCAGCGTGGATGTTCCCTCGTCTGCCGGCTCAGTCGTTGCTTTCAATGTGTCTGTACCGTTTTCAAAGTCGCTGAGGAAATTGAAGTCCAGGCTGGGCATCCCTCCTGTCGAAACCTTATCGTTTCGTTTCTCGGCTTGATCGGAATCCTGTTGCATAGGTTCTTACGATCGGAGGCTTCCTCCCTGCCAATCGTCTTGTCTTGGATTCCTTCCTGAACTTGAGGGCCCTTGCTCTTCATACCTTGCCCCATCAGGAAACTTTGGTACAACTAGTCTGCCAGCTGACTGATCTTCCTCCTCTCCGCGAACTACCATGACTTCTTCACAGCCGAAGGGTGCTGTAACCCTCCACCTTAACCTCAGGGAACGCAAACGTGACTGCAGGACCGTGTATCACTGTCACGAACTCCGTGGCTTCTCTGATCAATGCTAAGGGATCGGACCTCATAGCTAAGCTCAGGTCAGTTAGCAGGGGCATGCCGCCAGCATGACGTCGCACGTCTTCCTCTCTCTGAATAGTTTCATCCTCTCCTGTTCCAAAGCGATTCGGCTGCAGGAGTTACTGGATGAGAGTATATCGCATATCTCTTATCTTATTCCAGGAATCCGTGGATCGATTCATGTCGAATTTCTTCACATTTTTACTCATCTGCTCCTGATAGCGTGCCAAATTCATCAATCTTCCCAAGTTTCCATGTGTTATCGCGATCAACGTTAGAAGTCCATCTAGTCGCAAATTCTGCACTCCTTCGGTGAGCAGTATCGCTGGTCCACTCACGAAGTTCTCTGCACCAAACGTCGCGAACAGGGCTAGTAATTCAACGATCGATACTTCTACTATTGCTTGGAGGAATTCTTTCATCAGATATCGAGAAAGCGATGGGTAAATGTTTGCCAAGAAAGACGCGGTCCATCCGGCTCCTAACCCTTCCAGCATGCTGTCGGTCCGGTCAAAGCCTTCTTTTCCTTTTACCTTCTGTGTCCAGAAAGCTTCCAGGGTAACTTGGCACACTCTGCTTACGAACTAGGCTGACTTCTCTTCAGCTTTTCGGCCAGATTTACTTGTTTCACTTGGTAGACATGGATTTTCTGATCATCACTGGGCCTCGCTCGAAAGCATCCCCGCCTAATGCTGCTATTCGAGGGGTCAAGTGCAGCCACTGGTTAGCCTCTGGTTTCGTTCTCAAAACCATCGCTTCCTAGTGAGTTCTCGTCTCCTTGGAGTTCTTTCTTCTCTCTCCTTCCTCCTTTACTTCCATTCCTCGAAACCATAAATCATTTGACATCGCTACGATTACTCGATGGTCATCATCAATTCCTGGTTTCAGTTTGAGTTGTCGGCTGAAGTTGGAGAGTTCCAACCCCAGTACTTCGTCTAACACTAACATGTGTAGTGAATGGTTCTTAAATCCTCGCATCGCATTCGAGATGTCAGACCACACCGCAGGCAATTCCGCCCTAAGTGGTTTTAGGTTATCCATCTCTATTCCACGATTTGGGGCAGATATGATTGCATCATATTTTCCTTCCGAGAGCAGCGCCACCATCGCGTATACAAACTTCAGTCCATCCGGGAGGTGTGCATATCCCGGCGACAGTGCAAAGACGGCTCTCGGTGTTATCTTGGTGAAGGCACCTTCTTTCAGGGCATCTACTATTTCACCCATTGACTCGAGGATATTCTTTATAGCTGGCCATACAGCGTCTTTGGCTGTCGTAGGCTCTCTCAGTCTGCTCAGGAAACCCCTACTGTGTAGATGGTCATTCATGTCAGCAAATACGATTGTGGTTGGGTTCATTTCTGTCTCTCGTTGTACCCCGATTGCCATTGACACCGACTGCATTGGATCCAGGTCGACCGCTGCCAGCATTATAACATCATGCTAAAACAGAGACTTGGAGGTATATACGAAGTCTGAGCTCGCGACTATCATAGTTTTTGCCTTCCTTTTTTCTGCTTTGTCATACGCAGCAAAGATGGTCTCATCTTTATTAATGGCCTCCAATCTACCACGTCTCTGAACATCACTTTCTTGATTCACTTGTTTCGGGTACGCTTTTTCTTTTACGTGACCTGGGGGTGCTTTTATCTGCCTGAACATTTTTACGTGTTGTCCTATTGGTGCCCTCGTCTTCAAGAATCTTCCGGGTCTTTCTTTCTTCGTCGTGATTCAATTTCACATCTTGCAAGGGTCTTGCATTTACGGGACCCATTGTATTGTTTGAGGGCAGTCCCTCTAACTCTGCAAATCTCAAAGCGGCCGTGGAGCTGAAGTTTATGCCAGCTGCTATCAACCAGTCCAAGCCTGTTTTTGAATACAGTCCGTTGACGGATAATCTCGCTCCATTCAACATCCTCATGGCATCTGCTGCAAATCTCACCGTCTGAAAATTCAAACTCATCAGGTCCTGTTTGTAAATATGCCAGGGAGAAAGTATGGGCCTCGACCACATCAAAGAGCTCCTGTCTGGACGTCGCTCCTCTCGGCTGGTACCCGTTGTCTCTGATCTTGTCTCTGATCTCGAGGAGCTGGTCGTCTCCGCGGTCGGATTGACAGGTCCTAATCTTCGTCTGAGATGGATGGTTCTTCTCATTGGCGCTTCCTCCAATCGATCTTGTACATCTGTCCTTTGCCCTGGCTCGCTAGAGCTTTGCGGTCTGTAGGTCACGGCTGGGACCGTTCCCAAATGTGTTTCTAAGTTAGGGGGCACAAAAGTTGAAATTGCCGGCTCATTCGTGGTTTCTTCCTTCTTCAGCAATCCCGTGTCAAAGAGCTCGACTTCCATTTCATCCAGTCGCTCCTGGAAGACTCGGTTCATCCAGGCTTGTCCTTCAATGCTATCAAAGTGGATCCCATCGGTGGTTAGTCTGGCTTGATTCGTAGCTCTCAGCTCGTGTTCAATGTCCATAAGGATCATCCGTCCAGCATTCCGACTCGCCAGATTCCTCAGTATATTGTTCCACCCGATGACTCCTACATTGTGTCTTCTTCCTGTCGATGTCAACGTTTTCGTGCTCATGGGTACGGTGCAGACGGTCAGTACCGCGCACTTGAATTTCTGCCAGAGAGTAGTGAATAGTCACACCATCATCGACTCCCATTGTGCCTCTTCCTCATCTGAGCCTCTAGACACATTGTTCGTCCCTATTAGGATCATTATGTTAGGGATCCTCCCTGGGTTCATCAGCTCCACCATCCGAAATAGCTGGGCAATCGTCGCACCTCCAAAGGCCATCACCGTAGTGATCCAGGAGGTCCTCAAGTTCTGGAGTACTCTCACCAAGCTGTCTCCCAGTATCCAATGTGATGTCCCAAGTGGCGGTTGCTGCAGGTTTACTGCTGGGCGCCAAGTGGATCGATTGAAGCAGGCTCCTGTGAAGCTATACTTCAACTGGTTGTTCTTATGCACGTCAATCACTTGGGACATTTTCTTCGCCGGCATCTTTCGTATCTTCCTCTCTGGGACCTTAGAGCTCTTTGTTGGTAACGTTGTATCACTAACTCCCGTTCTCGTCATCGTCTCTTGGGAGAGTTGTACTCTGCCCGTATCATCTATTGTTCCATAGGGTGCAGTCACCCCTGAACCTGGCGCATTCCTATTAGCGACCAATCGTCCAGCTGTTTCTATCAATTTTCTCACTGTTTGCTCCCCGACTGGGTCACCTAGGGTGTCACTCGGGTCCGGGGTTGTCACTCGACCACTTGTAGCTGGGAATCGCGTCTCCGTCGTTTGACTCAACTCGCGAGGCGTCAAAAGTTCCATCGGGGACTGCCCACGAGGAATATTCCTTTTAGGTATCACTCTTTCTGGGCTGTCGTCAACGCCAGCCGCTCCGATCGCTTTTGTAATCTCGCCTCAAGCGCTCTATTTCTTCACCCCGTTTCTTGTTGCAATCTTCAAACAGTCTCTTCCACGTGTCTCTGTCGTCTTCCGTACTGAGCATGGTTTTGATCATTTCGTCCAGCTCCCTTCTGCTCTTCTCCAGTTCTTCTATCTTTCCGTTCAGATCTTGCATGGTTTCGTTTGTCTGAACCTCTTCCTCTACTCTCGCCCTCTTTGGTGGCACAGCTGCTCTCAGTTGTGAACTAGACGAGGTACCCTCGCTGTTCATCTCCTGATGCATCCTTCTCAGACCAGGCCTAGGCTTGGTCGGCAGAGGCATCTCACCTGACTGGTAGCTCCTGGAACTTCCCAATCCAGGCTCGTTCGCCAAGTCAGTTCCTGAGAGAGCCCCGTTTCTCCACCTTATTACCCTCATGTTCGGGCGGTCTAGTACTCCTCTTTCTCCACATGCTGCCATCAATAAGTTTTCCGTGGGGCGGCCCCCACGGTTATCATGCCCCAAGATGTTTATTAAGGCGGCCAGCAACATGACTACCTCTGTGTCCTCCTGAGTGAAGTCTCGATCCATCAGCCGACGATAGATCGCATCTATCATGGGTCCTACGTACGCCTCTGCCAGGTCCATATACTCGTTCAAATCAAAGTTGTCCATCTTCTTCTAGATTCGATTCTTATTATCAGTTTGATCAATAGAAATCAGGTGAATAATTAAACGATCAATCAGGATCTAGAAAAGAGGTCACGAGTATCACATTTGCCATTTTTACTCTAATTTTGTATTAAAATTTGTTTAAAACAATTGGATAAAAAAAATTTGATCCTGAAATTTACTAAAATCAGTTTGTGGCTAAAATTTTGGAATTCGACCTAAGAATGGACAGTTCAAACTTTGGATATATTCCTTAGATCGTCATTCGCTGATTCATGTTCACTAATCCCTTCTTTACAGGTTCTTAATAACATAACACATAACATAATATAACACACATTACCTACTTTAGTCTGACACCTTCTTGCATGCAACTTAAACACAGCCTATACTTAAATAATATTTCTTATGTAAGTATACTTGTATATTAGTATCAGCGAAGATCACGTGTATCAGTGCATACAGCTCCCGTGGATGCAGTCGTCCTCTGTTCGGATTGTACACTAGAAGCGAGAGTTCCTTTACTTCCCTTTCCACAAGGAAGTCTCTCAATCTCGTTATGGACAATACTAGATTTTCCGTGTCCACGTGCCGCTTCTCCGTCGCCCTCGTCACCAAGAAGCATAACTACTTTCCCGGTTTCTCAGACGCCGCCGGAGGCAAAGCTGCTACGCCTCCTATACCTGGTCTTTGCTTCCAAAGGAATTCTATGTTTTTATATTCTCTCTTAAAATCCGCTGCTAACGCTGTCTTAAAACTCATGTCTGCTGTCATCGCTATCGCACATATTCTATTTGTGAGTATAAAATCGCTATCTGTCAATATTATGCTACTTGAGTATTCATTTGGCAAGTTGAAATATGACTCAACTACTCTCCCTATGTCCGGTTTCTTAGGGTCCTTGCCTGTTTCTGCTTCTAGATCACCTGTCTCTCTTGCTATTTTTAATTTTTTTATTAATAATTTTTCAGTGTCGGGAAGTCCTACCCCCACTCCCCGGACAAAAATTTCCATCGACGTCCCCGTCGATCGCATACTGGATATTGAATCGAGGTTGGAAGCAGGAATGAGTAATTGCCCTCACTGGGCAGCCCAGGAAAGATTATCCCTTTCGGTTTTTATGTATTTCATGCTTTCACGATATCCATCTTAAATCGTGACACTGGTCTCCATTGGGTCCGACGTCATTTCTTTCAGCCATTCCAAGACACGCAGGTTCGTCAAGTCTTGTTTATAGGCTTGCTGGTGCTCGTCGTCAAATTCTACCTCTATCATCGACCCACTCCTCGTCGTGATTGTCGACTATGTCGATGTCCTGTGACACAGTTATTTCTTCAAGACCCACTACTTCTTCCATTATCTTCTTCAGATCTATCCTGTCCACTACAAAGTCATCTCCGTAAGGATTATATTTCTTCGTGAGTCTTTTCCTGTCACTCTGTCGAGTCTGTATCGTAAACGGAAGATCTGGTTCCAAATTCTTGGGGACCTCAATTTGTTCAGGGTCTTGCCAGTCCTCCTCCGCCTAAGGTAAGGTTTCTTCATCTCTTTCAATCACCTCGTTGGAGTCCAGGTCCATTGGTGGACTTGATCCTTTCTCTACAACCTCATTTCCATCGTTCATTCCCCTGGTGCCTTTCTCAGTGACCTCACAGGCAGGGTCCATCATCAAATAATCCCACTTTTCCATGTCTGCAGGTATACACCAGTCTTCTGTCGATGGGTTGTGTGGCTTAATGTTCTCGTAGTGAGCGGCTCGGCCAGTACTCAGTCTATAAAAGCGTCCCTCTTGGTGTACTACCCTAATCATGAAGGGTCCCCTCCAGTTTTTTAGGAGCTTTTTCGTTCCTTTCGGTGGTATAACGTTTTAAAATACCCATAAGTAGTCTCCTACCGAGGAAACTTTTGCACCAGCTGCTTTTTTATCGAATCTTTTCCTCTGCCTTGCCTGTGACTGCTGAGTGTTCCCTCTACACAAGTCGTTTAGTTCTTGTTGACGTCTAATCACATCCCTTACGTAGACTTGTGGTGATGTTCTCTTCCCCTCATACTCTGAGTAAAAGAAAGTCAAGGGCAACGACTTCTCGTGTCCGGTTAACATCATGTGTGGACTAACTCCGGTGGTGGAATGTTGTGTGCTATTGTAAGCTCCCATCACCTGTTGAAGATATCTGTCCCAATCGGTCATGTACCTGGAACAATATACCAACAGCATCGACACCAACGTTCGAGTTTGCCTTTTACACTAAACCAATCGTCTGGGGATGGTATGTCGTGGAGTGAGCTTGAGCCACCTGTGAACGTCTCATGGGCTCTATCAAAAATTCTCCCACGAAAGCTGTTCCGTTATCCGATTGAAACGTCATCGGACAACCATGTCTCGCTATCCATGTATTGAGGAGGTGATCGCACGTCTCTTCTGCTGAGGCAGTTATGCAGGGCACGGCCTCTGCATACTTCGTGAAGTGATCTATCATGACCAAGACTCGATTGTAACCACTGTCTGTCATACAGATCTTTTGGTGATCAATCTGCACCACCTCGTTGAATTCAGATGACTCGATCGACTGCAAGGGAAATCGCAATTTCCTTGGATCCTTGACCTGTTGGCATGACAGACATGCTGTTACCCACTTCTCGCATGCTTTTTTCTTTCCAGGGCACTCCAAGCGTTTCAGGATCCTCTGGTACTTTGTCGATTCCCTGATGGCCCATCTGATCATGCGACCTGAATAAAAGTTCTGTCTGAAAGAGTTGCGGCAACACTATCGCGTTATATTTGTACAGGACCTTGTCTTCTTCCCTTCTCTTACAAGCCACAATTCCGTCCTTGTTCAGATAAAAACTTCCCTCTTTCTGCAACAAGAACTGTCTCAGAATGCGGTAACTGTCTTCCTCCAGGCCACCTTTGTCTGGAGCTCCATTTTCGATCCACCTTTTCAGGTTGCGTTATTTCTCTGCGCTCTTTTTAGGTCCGAGAGTCTGTATCTCGCCTTCAAGTACGTCTTCATGACCTTCATCTGACTATTCATTTCATCTGCTGCGTTGTCAAAGACTCTTTCACCTGGTATGAGGTAGCGATCACTGTCAGGGTCTTGATATACGTCCCTGTCCAGATCCCTTGCTCGAGTCTCCACTAGTAGTGTGTGGATCGCTAGCTCTGACAGTTCCGATCCTGAGCTCGAGTTCCTGTCTGAGTAGGTGTCGATTCCTGAACTCCGGGAGTTGTCATCAATTGAAGAGTCTGCGATGGAGCACGCTCCCTCTTCCGGACCAGTTATGTGCGTTCTGCTCATCCATTTGAACTCCCCGGACAAAATTTTATCACCAGGTCCTGTTCCTCATCAGGAGATTTTTTTTCTACATCAGATTCCCCGGACAAACTTTCCTGTCCCGTGTTTTGATCCTGAACCTGCCTGCTCTCCTCACCGTTCGTCTCCCCGGACAAATAATCTTGCTCCAGGTTTCGTTCAACCTCTTCGCCCCACTGATGTTGCTCCTCGAAGGTGACGGTTTTCTCTTGTGTCCCTTTCACCTGTTCTTTCCGTTTGTCTGATGTGCTTGTCAAGACGTTTTGGGGTATCGAGGACACTAGTTGCTGAACTATAGTCCTACAATCCATATCATTTTCTTTGTGTTGTCGTCTTAACGACATGATCTTCAACTTCTCGCTGACTGTCAGTGATGCTATGGCTGCTGCCCACTCGGGGTTATCTCTGGTCACTTCTCTCTCCTACAATCCACCCAGCATCCGCATCACTTGTGGTGTGACCCGAACCGTCTTATCCAATAATGAGAGGCTGTTTATGTTCATGCGAGAGAGTTCCTGCTGGACCAGCTTTGAGCGCAGCAACAGATCCAAGGGCAACGGGTCCTTCTTGGATAGAATCTTTATCTCGGGTGACTGCTCTACAGGTAACTCAGGATGTCCTGGAATCGGATATCCAGACTTGTCTAACCATCTCGTCAAGGGAAGCGCTTCATAAAATCTTTGTCCAGAAACAAGAACCATTCCTTGATTTCTGCCTGATTGGCTTGCATGTGTTCCAATCTTTCATAGAATTTGGTCTTCTGGCTGAGGCTGTCAGCATACTGGTGTTTATCACGCCTCCTGTGCTCGATTATTATGTGGTAGCCATCTAATCTTACTATCCATCTACCAATATAACTCTGATCAATCGAGTATTTCTTCAACCAGGATAACGCTTTGTTGCCCACGCGTAACTTAAAGGGAACGCTCCCCAAGTATGCGTGGTATTTTTCCACGAATGTGACTACCGCAAACATTTCTGCTTTCGGTGCACCATATTTCATCTCAATGTCACTTAAAACCTTGCTGCTTCCATTCCATTCCTGCTTCTGATGCAGTATTCCTGAGATCGCTAGTACTGATGCGTCTGTGTCAAGAACATACATGCCTTTCTCTGTAGACATGCCTAGCACTGGCGCTTCAGACAGTTCCCGCTTTATGTTCTCGAAGGCAGCTTGTGCTTCTTCGTTCCATTCGAACTTCTTTCCTTTGTTGCGCATCAACTTCTGCATGGGATATACCTTGTCTGCATATCCTTTTATGAAATCACGGTAATAATTGGCGAATCCTAGGAAGCTCATGATTTGTGTGTCCGTTCTGGGAGCCTTCCATGTCAACACAGCCTCTACTGCTTCCGGGTCCGGCCTCACGCCATGCCTGTCCACCATTCTTCCTAGGTACTTGATTGAATCCCTGAGGATCTCACACTTTTGGTTTGCATTTCAAGCCTGCTCCCTTCATGCAACCAAAGACCTCATCGAGCCGATCAATGTGGTCTTCCAAGTCATCCACGTAACACATCACAAGGTGCCCGTACTTCTTCGTCACTCTGGTCAAAGCCTGAGCCATCAGTCTTTGATAAGTGGCCGGTCCGTTGCACAAGCCGAAGGGCATCCTCTTCCACTGGTACAACCCCAATTCACATGCGAATCCGGTCTTTTCTCTGTCCTTCTTCCGCAGAGGGACCTGCCAGAAGTCAGAACCCAAGTCCAGTGTGGCGAAGAACTTGGCGTCACCAAGTTTTGAGAGGCTCTCGTCTATTCGCGGTCTCGGATACGCATCTTTTATTGCCACTGCATTCAAGTAACGAAAGTCGCAACAGAACCTAAGCTACCCCCTTTTTTTGCCATGACTACCCCGCAAGCCCAGGGCGATTTCGAGGGTTCGATCATGTCGTATTCGAGCAACATTTCTATTTCCGCTCGGCACGCTTCCGATTTATGTGGCGTCATTCGTCTTGCGCCTTCCCTATGGGGAACGGTGCCTTCCTCTAGTTCGATTTCGTGTTGAACGAAGTTGCAACAACCGATATCCGCCTTATGTTTTGAAAATACATCCGCGTTCCAATTTAAAACCGCCCGCAATGAAATCTCCCTCGCCTATTTTTCCCTTTAAGTGTTCTATCTCCGGCAAAACCGGTTTGTCAGATTCTAGTTCATATGACGAGGGGAGTTCCGGAAAATTCGAGCAGTTTGACAAGCCGTCGTCCGTTTCGGATTTCATCGAAAACAGTTTATGAATAGATTTAAATTCATTAATTCTTTTTAAAATTTTGTCTTTATTGGCATGATAGGGTCAGTCCTTTACGTCATGTCTCCTCAAGTTTTGTGTCTGTTCATATTCGGTCCTCATCGGCAAAGCGTAACCACGCTGGATTGAACCCTTTGTGTCCAGTGTGTTCAATAACACACTGACATACAGTCCGTTTCAAGTTACCGAGAAGCTCCGGCCTAAAATCACTGATTTTTGACTAAAATCACTGATTTTTGACTACGGTACTACACAAACCTGTTTGCTATCACTAAATTGTCTCATCCTAAAAATAGCTACCACAGCTTGGCCCGGCTGTAGTTTATTTTTTCGATCTAAAAAAATTGGCACCTTATTTTCATTCGTTATTATCCTATTAATTTGTCGCTTAACATACTTCTGGTCCGGTTTCTGATTCTTAATAAGCCGCTATTCAAGTCAATCATAACGTCGAAATTCCTGACAAAATCTCTGCCCAAGATGAACTGATCGGAGTCAGCCAAATTCTCTACCACCAGGAAGCTCATCCAAAGATTCACCTTGTCATTCTGCGATCTCTTTCTTCATACTCCTTGGTGGCTGGAGTTAAAATCTCCGCAAGGAACTGATAACTTATCGTTGTTCTGAATCAACTGGACTTGATCGCATTTGGCTTGTGATTTCTTGTCTGCCAGTTCGTCTTTTAACCTCTCATGGCCCTGTTGAATAGGGCCATCAACAGGGCCATGAGAGGTTAAAAGACGAACTGGCAGACACGAAATCACAAGCCAAATGCGATCAATTCCAGTTGATTCAGATCAACGATCATTTCCTTGTTGAGAGTTTAACTCCAGCCACCAAGGAGTCTGAAGAAAGAGATCGCAGAACGACAAGATGGATTGAGCGACTACTGAACAATCATTGCAACACCTAGCTAGGGTCAAACAATGACTAACTTGGAGAAAAGGTTGAATGCTAAGGCTGATCTTATGATGCGGAAGCTTGATGAACTCTTGTACAGCAGCAACCAAGAGAGTCGCTCCGGTCCAAGGAAGAATTCGCCTCAGTTTACTGACGGATTGAGAGCCTCCAGATATACAGAGGCTCCCCCGAGATCGAGAATAAACTTTGAGTTCAACCAAATGGAGCGGCCTAGGGCAGCTCCATTGCGGGCACGTTTGCCCAAAGTGCCTCACATCAGATCGGTTGCAGATTTGACAACCGTTTCGCATGATACTACGATGTACGCATCAATGTTTGAACCATTAAACCGGTCTTTTGAGACGTTTATCACAAAACTCTCGAAGTCTAGTGAGAGAGGAGAAAGGTCACGAAGGACAATCAAGCAACCGAAGTTGTAAAAGATGAGTCAGGTGGCTGCATTGATTCTTGGATAGTGGCGATGAAGTTAAACTTTGAGGAAGAAAACCTCTCGAATAAACAAGAATGTAGCGCACTGACGAGCAACTTAGAAGGCACGGCCCTGAACTGTGTTATGGCAAAACGACAAATGAACGTGACAGCACTCGTAAGAACTTTGACATCTTGCTCGGGTGTGCAGGGGCATCAGGAGATAGTGAAGTTGAAAAGAGTCACCAAAGAGATGACGAGTCCATTGACAAGTTTTTGGATAACCTCGAGCTGCTCAGAAGGAGAAATAAACCTGACAAGAGAATCCCAGAAAAGAACTTAACCAAAGACTCGAAGTTCGTAGACGGAGTAAAGAGTGATGAACTGAAAACCATGTTGGCCACCCACTTTAACTTATCCGCGGACACCGTGCCCATGCCCGATGATTTGCGCATAAAATTGCGTGAATACCTGCTCATATTGCTTAGGGCTCAGAATTGCTACTGCAATTACGGCAATTAGAGTGGGGTGAAAACCGTCACTAGTTCCGGTTGGTATAAACCTCGTGATGGCTTGGACAAAAAGAGATCATATGCTAATTGTGGTTCGCTGGAAATCACGCATCAGCCTGTTCAACTTAAAAACAAAACATGAAACCGATTGATTACTCTCTTGAGGACGTTGACGCAACATATGAGGACCACGAAGAATACGTGAGGGGCTCATAATGAAATATGGACCTAGATGTTTCTTTATGCAATCCGGTTGCGATCTGGAAAGACATTTCAAATTGTAGTGCACTCAATTTTGGTATGCAGTAGCGGACGCCAAGCATCCACGCCACGAGGAGGCGCTTTCAGGAGTAAAAGCTGTCGAGCGCGCCTGATGAACGAAGCTGAGTCGCGCAAGAAAGAAGTGTCACAAGGCACCTTCACGACTTAGAAGGCGAAGACCTTGCCGGATGATGCAATTACCTCGAGCTAAGAGGCTGTCCCAGCTAATGCTCTGAATGTGGATTATGGTCTAGCGGCTCGGACCGCTCTACAGAAGGTTCAACAAGGGTTAGCTAGGAAAGAAGTTGATTAATGGATGAGGTCTGAACTAGAGAAAACGATGTTGCGTGAGAAACAGGGTACCCTGGAGAAGACAATGAAAGCAGAAGACAACCATGAACGTAAGAGCCGAGGTTTGAAGCTGAATGTCATCTCAGGGAAGACATCTGGAATGACAAGAGAAGGAAGCAAGACCATATCAAACATATCGGTTGCCGGTCATCAGATGGTACACCTGGATATCTATGCAGATTACTTGAGGTAAAAAGATCCTAAAATGGAGTTCAGGGCTGTGACAGCGTTAGTCACAACAGGTGGGCCGAGGCTGATGAGGGCAGACAGACATTATATAGACGACTATGGCCCATACACGATCTTGATGAATGTGGATGGCATAAACCTCTACACGAAAGCTCACGTGACGAATGCTAGTGACCAAGTAGTTTGGATCTACATTGAAAAAGAGGAGCTCAAGGTACGACGAATTGGACACAATGCCATAGTTGAGCAAAATGCAGTCAACCTAGGCCGCGAAGCCGATCTAGCAGCACACGTAGTGGACATGCAGGGCAGAAAACTCTCCGTAAAGGGACTGCTTAACACCGGAGCGATGGTCAGTGTCATGTCCTTTAGCATCGGGAACAAAATTGGCTTCAATAGGTCGAATTTGATACCGACTAATATCAGGCTAGCAGCGACCAATCAGGATGCAGTCTATGTGGGCGGAAAGACACCCATCATCTCGCTGCAACTGGGATGAAGGCATCTGTGGATGAGCTTCCTGGTTGTCAAAAACCTGGACAAATCCGACCAGTTCATCTTACGACACGGTTTCGTGCGAAACTTTGACGTCACAATCAAACTCAACGACAAGTTTACACAAGTCAAGGACCCAGAGAGCAAGTATGAAAAGAAACTTGATAATCAGATATTGATAAATGAAGCAAAGGTGCCAATTTTTCCTAGATCGAAAAGTTAGGTTAAAACCGTGTCAAGCTGTAGTGGCGACAATCAGGATTAGGAATTTGAATAAACTTAGTAACACCAAACATGTATGTCTGGTCCCCAACCCAAACAGTAAGAGCTCAGCTATTTTTTTTGGAAGAAGTTTTTCAATCACTCAGATCGGACTATTTGCGAGTGTGTTTTTGAACACACAGGCATCATCGGTGACGATACAATGTGAAAAGAAGCTTGGCTACCCATTGCCTCTGAACACAAAATGTCAGTTTGGAGAACCTGAAGAGGTTTAAAGTGACTGAGTGTCCATCACATGCCAACAAAGAATGGAAATTGAGGAAAATAAATGAGTTGAAGTTGAGTCTTTTGAAAAAGTGTTTTCTATGAAGTCAGATACAAACGATGGGCTTGCTTCTCAATTTTCCCTGACAGACCGACAGACAAAGAATTAGCGGCAAAGAAACCAGTCCTACCTGAGATATAGCCTATGAAAGGAAAATATCGGATAAGGAACTGGACTCCTTTAGGGAAGTGTTGAATCGGAACGCAGACGTTTTTTCGAAACACAAAGCCGACAAAGGTTGTTGCAATTTTGTGGAACATGAGATAGAGATAGAAGGGGGTTCGTTAATTCACAAGGAGGGAGCTAAGAGAATGAACCCATAATCCAGATGCATGTAGAAAAAAATGAGATGCTAATGGAATATGACATGATTGAGCTTTTGAAGTACCCGAGGGCCTGTGGCGTAGTCATGGCTAAGAAGATGGGGGCAAATTAGGTTTTGTTGCGATTTCCGCTACTTGAAGGCAGTAACGATAACGGATGCATACCCAATCTCTCGCATCGATGAAAGTCTCTCGAAGATGGAGACGCAAAATTCTTCACGACGTTAGACTTGGGCTCTACGTTCTGGCAAGTGCCCCTCAGGAAACAGGATCGAGAGAAAACGGGCTTTGCGTGTGAATTGGTACTATTCAAGTAGAAAAAAATGGCTTTTGGACTATGCAACGCGACAGCCACATTTCATTGGTTGATGGCCCAGGCACTGACGATTGTAACAAAGAAGTATGAAAACATCATAATGTGCTACGTAGATGACGTTGTGATCGCAACGCAAACCCTGGAGGATCACTTGGAGAGACTGGACAAGGTCTTTACTTGCATAAAACAGGCCGGCCTGAAATGCAAACCGTCCAAGTGCGAGATTCTGAGGGACTCGATAAATTATATAGGACGCCTTGTCGATAAGCGCGGAGTCAGACCAGTACCTGAAGCGGTTGAAGCAGTGCTGACATGGAAAGCACCGAATACCGATGCACAATAAATGATCTTTCTCGGCTTCGCTAATTACTACCGAGATTTTATTAAAGGAATGCAAAAAAGATATACCCTAAGCAGCAATTGATGCGATGCGAAATGAGGAAGAAGTTCAGCTGGACTGACGAAGCTCAACTCTCTTTTGAGAACATCAAACGCAAACTCTGTGAGGCTCCAGTCCTCGGCATGCCGACCGAGAAAAGAATGCTTGTACTGGACACCAACGCATCAGTAGTCGCAATCTCGGGCATACTCTATGAAGAACAAGAATGGAATGGGAGGACTGTTCTCCGACCCATTGCTTACGGGACCAAATTTCTAAGCGACATCGAAGTGAAATATGGTGTGTACGGGGAACGGAGTTGTTCGCAGTAAATACTTTTGTATTTAAAGCTATGTGGGTCGTTGGATGACTCAAAAAGCTACATGGGTCGCTGGATTGTACGCTTGGCTGGCTACCACATGATTATAGAGCACCAAACACGTGACAAACACCAAAATGCCTACAGCCTCAGTAAAAAGACAGAGCTTTATGAGCGTTTGAAAACAAAGAGAAGCAAGCTAACCAGGCAGAGATTAGGGATGATTTTTACCTTCTGGGCAAAGACACCTATGACATGCTGCCACTCACCAGATAGCTTGACAACAGATACCAGAGCGCCCTGAACTTCCTGCTGAAAGAGCTGCCAAGATAAAGGCGTTGGCACAAGGTGATTCTGTTTCTTTCGAGTTTTTAGTGCGCTCCAACCTGGTGCAAAAAGAAATCGCGAGGTTAGGTATCAATAGTATAGGGTTCCTGAACAAAACGGTGAGTAAAGAACCGGATGTCATGCGAAAGCTCCGAGATCTGTTTGACAGAGAAGTTGAAAGGCTGGATCATAAGTGGATGGAAACCATGCAGAGGCTGACAATCACGGAAAAAACGGAGAAGAGACCGGTAGCGATCCGGAGTCGGGATAATGAACGGGATTGCTAATCACTTGTGAACCAGCTGTTGAACTCGATACCGAAGGATGTCCTTTAGAAAACATCATACGTTGACATCAATAAACGACCAGCGACCCATGTAAGTTGGTCAACAGTCAGTTGGAATATCAAAGACACTAGCCAAAAGTGCAGACAAAAATCAGCAGAAATACTAAGTCCTGAGCTTCTTGAACCATATAAGGCCTGTCAATTAATTCCATTTGATAAAAACACAGGAGTTAGGCCAATTAGCATAGGCGAAGTCATCAGCAGAAAAATAGGTAGAACGATCACAAAATGCTTAAAGAGCGAATTACCAACTATGCCTTGGCCAAAAATGTGGCATCGAATATGCAGTTCATACGCTTAGGAAGCAATTCGAGAAAACAGATTCCGATGCACTATTATTGATAGACGCTGAAAATGCATTTAACTCCCCAAAACAAAACCTGGCTTTGAAAAACATTGCAATTATATTTCCTTCTTTTCTACCCGCCGAATACCGTTGAGCTCAATTCCAGTATGGCAAGGAGTGTTTAGTTCGTTGTGGCAAAAGGGGTACGAGCCGTGCTCAGACTGTTCTTCCGGAGATGAGACATTGTTCGGGGAGTCAACTCAGGAACGTGATCGATATACGGAGTTGTTCCGGGAGTCGTGTTTCATCGGGCCTAGCCGAGATGATTTGTCCGGGGAGTCGATGCCAGGACGATCGAGGGACAAAATTTTGTCAGAGGAGTCGCGAAGTGATGATTCGAAATCTCAATCCTGGGGTAACGTATCTGAAACAGCTACAAATTCAGACGCGTCCGAGGTAGCGATCCATTCCTTATTAGTGGAATGGAATTAGCGCGGATCAGAAGGAGAGATGCATCAAGATCCAGACAGATATACTTCCGATGAGGACGGCACTGTCGTCGATCATGCAGGAGACAAACTTGAGTTGAGAGCTGTGTCGAAGCGTCCGACTAGATGACTTCCGCATGCTACACTCGTACGTACCAACCTGGAGCCATTGGATCAATAGGCGACACCTTTGAAAAAAATATGGTGTGTTAAAATGATGAACAATGCCCGTGCTCCGGAAATGATTAGTGGACAACTGAAGGTGATAAGGACATATTTGAAAGCTAAGTCCCGACTGTCGGATCTTTTGGAAGAGGTACCCACCGTCGGATCAATGATAGGGTGACAAGCAGTTTAAGGAGATGAATAAGAAACGGAGCACCCATCTAAGGTTATCTGGAAGATGATAGTTATAATATCCTGAAGCAATTTTACATGAAGAAAATGGAATTATTTTACTTGAACAAAGACGGGGTTGTGGCCTGCAAGCGTAGAGAAGAAGACATAGTCCTTTAAAAATATAACTTGATAATCCTACCACAGCTATATCAAACTGAACTATCTTTTCGCTCATACGACCAGATGGGCCATCAAGGCGTGGAAAAAGTGTATTACCGGGTCTAGAAGCGGTATGAATGGCCTGGATTGAAAAAGGCCTGTGAGAAAAGGATTTCTGCATGTCTGTCATGTCAACAAGCGAAGAAACCCAGTAAGCCGAAGTTTCGCCTACAATCAATAGGATCGTCAGAGTTCAATGAAAAGGTGCAAATTGATCATCAGAAAATCTGCAGGATGGCCACCGGCTATAAAAAAAAGTGCTGGCAATGATCGATGGTTGAACAAAATACACAGAGGTAGTCCCCTGCGTGACAGCATAAGCTGAGGAAACCTGTGACCATTTAATAAATGTCTGGATTGCTAGACATGGCTTCCCGATCACATTCCAGTCAGACAGAGGCAAAGAATTTGTCGGTGATCTCACAAAGGAGTTGATGATGAGGTCGCAAGTGGCTCAGGCCTACTCGACTACTTATCTCCCGCAAGAAAATGGCCTGGTTGAGAGGCAAAATTGCACACTAGTTTCCATGCTGAGGGTATATTGCTCACGATACATGGACGACTGGGATAAGCACTTGCATCGAAAACCTACCCACGGGATGTGATAAGAAGGCAGCAAGAGGTGAATGATTTGTGCCAACGGAACACGCAGTAGACCTAAATTAGGCAGAAGAGGAGATTCAATACGAGGACCGCTGACGCCAAAGCCTACTCACTGGAGACTTTTTCTTGTCTTCCAGAAGGTTGTTCCCCGAAGGAAAGAGCACTGGATGTGCAGCTCATTATGCGAATACCAAACAGCTCATGTAACATTCGCCCGGAAGATACATATCGATGGAAAATAAAACTAAGTCCTAAGACGACTGGCTAACGTCTAAACAGAGCTTTATATGCTTTTCACCGTCTCTACCAAGCCAGTACTTTCGGTGGTCTTTTCCAACATCGGGTCGACAAAAACGTTACTGCTTTCGGCTTCGGTCAAAACACTCAAATTAACTTAATTACATGCAGAAATAGTGAGCTCATGGCTGGGTCTCAGTATCCCCAGACCACGAGGTCACTCCTAAAAACAGGGCTACTACTTATTATATTACTATTGTTTTTGTTCAGTAGATAAAAATCATCATCTCCATCGAAGATTGATCAACCCTTTCCCCCAACTCCTAGCTTCTCATCCTTATCAAAATGAATCCAGTTGTTAATTAAATTCATATCAGGACATGACAAGAAGCTAAAAGTCTATATAAAATGACAAAAGTCTCAGTTCCGAAACCCTTCCGGATTCTTGAATCCACTGAATCAAGCTCGTTAATCTTGATTTCTTCGTAATCCTGAAGGCTATCTTCCACCCTTCACCGTTGTCTGCAACGGCCTTGCAACTATTGTAGCGACACAATAGTTTCAACTCGGAACGTCCTTCTGTTTTTCTCTGTTGTTTTTCTATCACAATCTTCGTTGTTTTCGTCAGTGCGACTATCGTTCTTCTGTTGCTTTTTAGCTTTTCTGCCAAAATGGCCGTTTCTGACGTTTCTCAGAAATGTTACGTACTCACTTCGAAAATTTAAAAATTAGCAATTTCCGAATCATTCAACCTTCACGCTTTGTTCAATCGTTCAAATAACGTCCTTAATCCTTAAAAATCACTAATCCGGAAGGCTCGCTGCTAAAAATTCGAATTCTGCAGAGATTGCATTTTGGCACATTCTGGCCGAAGGTCACATACTCCCCGGACAGTCCGGTCAATGTCCTCATTGAATCACGCAATGTTCGTAAAATAGATACAGTGTCATCGAACAGAATTTACAAAATGCACGAAATTACTTTTATCCACGTCACATCGACTCACTGCAGAATATAAATGGCATCATATTACATCACTATAGCCTTCAAATTCTTTCATCAATCTGCAGATTGAGGATATGACCTAAGATAAAACTGACTTCCAATGTCAACGTCCCGATTAAAACTTTTTCTCTTAGATTTAAAAGGTGTTGGCTTGCAGGACAGTCCTGCCAACCAACAAGCTAAAATTATCCTACTATGCTTCTTCCCTTCGGAAATCTTGCTTATTATTGTCCTGAATATTAAAACTAAGAAACTCTGTGGTTAGAAAGAACAATGAAACAATCTACCTCTTCGAGAGATTACCCAAGCCTTCCATGTCACCACAAAGTGATCAGTTCTCCTAGCTGAATAAAAACAGTCATGTAGGCTGGAATATTTAAATATACTCCTTCACTTAAGCCTTTCTAAATAAATAGTAAGTGTCTCTAAAGCCACTAACTAAAATAAAAATGCTAATTTATAAATGCAACAAATTCTCTACTGCTCCTAACTCAACTAAATGTTTCAGTTTTCAATTACAACTTGGTTGCTTGGTTTCTCACTTGAGTTTTTTTACACACATAAAACAATTCTGATTTTTAACTTTTCCTTCATTACTTCTTTGTTTTCTTCTTTTTTCAACGTTTAGAAGTTCTAAAACTTCTAAATTCTTCTAATTTCATCTCTTTTTTCATCTTGCTTCTCGGTCATCCGTCAATGCTCCATTTCTTCCTCCTGTGATACTGACTCTGCACTCTCAGTTTCCGTATCTTGCAACACGTCATTAGCTATCCTGACGCTGCTGGAAGCCGTCCTCCAACACTTCTGCTCTTCTACCCTCTGTTTGCAGCAAGGTAGGGGATCCACGTTAGATTCTCTGTTCCTGCAGAAGCTGTTGTGGAGACACAACGTCACGTTTCTCTCCAAATCCTCCTTTAACATCTCTGCCTTCTCCTTTCCACTACGTTCACTCGTCCTGGAAACTCTTTTCACAGCGGTGGTCACTGCATTCCGATGAGTCACGAGAGCTCGCTTGAAAGCTCCTGCTCCAATGTCCAGCTGATATTCACTGTACACCCTGCCGTGCTTCGACATATGCTTTTTCGCATACTCGTACAACCATGCAGTCATGTTAGCTCTGAACCATGGCATCAATCGTTTCCTTGCCCATATCTTCTTCACTTCCAATGGAATGTTTAGAACTTTGCACATTGTCTCAAAAAGATCTAAATCTTTTAGACAATCTAACTTCCGCAACTGTTCTCTCGTCGGTGCCTCCTGTCTGTTATTTTCTCTCACATGAGCTTCCAGCCATCGTATCGCCATCATAACTCCCACTATCACTATTGTTATGGGCTGTGATGAATCTGGTAAACCCATGGAGAGCAGCTCTCCAGAGTCCCAGATCAACATCAGATTACTACGCTTGGGATACCACAGGTCTGCATCAAGCAGTGGCAAGGAAACTCGTCATGTGTCAGCATGATGCTCCTCCAATTACGTTTTCCCGAAGCTTCCAGTAATGGTTCCACTTCCATCATCACTCGGTGGACTTCATCATTCTCATCTACTGCATTGTAATCTGTGATAGTTGATCCTCTCTGTTTCTGTCTCTCAAAGTCACTGAAGTTCCCGCTCACATATCCCATGAACTTCTTTCCTAGTATTGACTCCAATTCTTCTTTTGTTCTCTCTGGAACTGCTGAGAACATCTTACATAGTAACTCGTATGACTTCTCGGACATTCTCGCCAGTCTCACACACTTCGGCACTGAGAAGGCCTGATCCACGATCGTTCTCGTACTCTTTACGTCCACAGCTACGAAATGTACAGGGTATCTGCTCTTGCACATTGGAGCCAATGTTGAACCCACCAAATATCGTGCTCCTGATGGTCTACAATAAGTCTCACTGTGTCTAATGTTCATTTCTGTCTCGATTGCTTCCCTCCATTTTCCTATGTATTTCTGCTCAGTCTGCAGAACTCCTGGGAATACTTCTACACTGATGGCTGTGACCATCTCATGTTTCTGTTCCAGATTCAATAGTGACTCTAAAGAACCAAACATGCTATAGAATCCTAGTGCAGTCACTAGATTCACATCAGTTCCTCCATGGCAATCTGCTATCAGTTCCGTTTCTGTTCTCGCGTTCATCACTACGTTTCCAAACAATACCGTCAATTGCTTGTGTTTTTTCTCCAGGGTCTTCACACAGTCCAGACTTCCACAAACGTGACCCTCCAGTCCAAAAACTTCCGCCAGACAGCTACCAGGTTTGACCCAGTCTTCTGGTCCCCAGCCAGGCAACTCCACTTTATCTTCTCCGTTGCTCTTAAAGGCCGTTATCATCACATTATATATGATGTTGAGGTCACGCAGGTTACAATCTGCATTCAGTTCCCTCTGTACGTCATAAGAAAACCTTCTCCTCTTTTGATCTCTTCCTTTCTTCTGAATCATATTCTTCGCGAGTCAGTCCCATCATGCACCAGGCGAACCTGAGTTGTAACTCTGTTCTTACGTAAGGTACTGCCACGAGAGCATGTATTTTTGGCGTAGTCCTCATTTGTTCTTCGAAATACCTTAATACTACTGCTTTCCATGGAAGGCTCACCAACTGTTCTATCGTTTCTGCCTGTATGTCAGACGACGCTAAAGTCCCGTACGCCTTCTGCTTGAGGGTGGTGCCTTGCAACATCGTTTCCAGATAACCCTCCATGGCTTTCCCATCTTCCAGGGCCATTACATACCCTCTAGCCGAGTTTCGGTATTCTAACATCTCCATGTATGCACCGGTGGGTTCATCTATCGACACAGTCTCCGACACTGTTAGTCGGTTATATTCCACTGGTACTAGTTGTCCTGCGACACTTCCCTTTCCATGATTCATGGGAGATGGCTTGAAGTCTTTCATTGTGCTCTCTCCACATTGGCTGAGTATTTCCATTTCTAAGGTTGCTCCAGTCAGAGTGCGGTCACTCCTTTTGGATTTATAACCTGTTGACTTTATCCCCGCCATGAGAATGGGTGGCACCATCGCTATATCAGTTAACATTTTATCTGTGCCAGACAGTTGATAATCACCTTGCCCCAAATCCAAGACCTCCTCAACCCGTTTCTCTTTCGCTGAGTTACCAGCTTTCATCGATATTTCTGAATCCACCTTCGTCTTTCCAACTCTCCTCGGCATCACTCTGCTGCCTAAATTCATTTTCATTGCATTGATTTTATCAATCACCAATTTTGATCGCATCGTCCCTCTCCTGGTTCTTGACAGATACACCACCTCTCCTTTATCGTCCTGCGGTGTCATCTTGATGGGAGAATTCGCTTCATTTTCATCAGTGGCCGAGTCGATCAACAACTCACTCAGTCTCCCTTCACAATCATCAAGCTTGTCAAGTACTTCTCTCATCAAGGGTTGGTTGAGACCCGTTTTCAGAATGGACTGGGTCCCATAGCTTTGAACCACGGTCCAGACTTCTTCCATAAACGCCACTCTGTCCAGTTTGCATCCCGTCCTACTCTCGTGGTCTCGGTGATGTACTTCCCATTCTTCTTCGGGCAGCGTTCCCAAGAAAGGTACTCTGGCTGAGGCCTCTATTCTTCTCCTCCTAGGTGATTCCATGAGGATTTTCTGGTCCTTATTTCTTGAATTGCCAGGAGAGCTGCTCTCCGGCAAATTCCGTTTCATTTCCATAAAGGCTGACGGAGGCTCCAGTGTCGAGATGCCTTCATCCGCTGGCTCAGTCGTTTCCAACGTATCTGCATTATTCTCAAGATCACTGAAGATATTGAAATCCAGGCTTGATGTTCCTCCTGTCGATGCTCTGTCGTCTTCCCCACCAGCTTGATCTTGTTGCATGGGTTCTTCGGTTTGACGGCTTCCTCCCTGTCCGTCATCTCCTTCTGACTTATCCTTGTCCGAGCTCGATGGTCCTTTTTCATCATTGTCGGCTTCTTCCTGGAATCTCGGTATAAGCAATGTACCGGCCGATTTATCTTCCTCTTCTCCATAGACCACTTTGATTTCTTCGCAGCCGAAGGGTGCTAGGAAGGTTCTCGTCTGCAGTATTCCTCCCACTTTCATCTCCTGTTTTTCTTGCTATTCTTAATTTTTTTATTATCAAGTTTTCAATGTGGGTAGGTCCTACCCCCACTCCCCGGACAAAAATATCCATCGACGTCCCCGTCGATCGCATACCGGGTATCAAGTCGAGGTTAGAAGCCGGAATGAGTAGTCGTCCTTCCTGGGCAGCCCAGGAAGGATCGTCTCGTTCGGTCTTGATGTATTTCATGCTTTCACGATCTACGTCTTGAATCGTGACACTGGTCTCCTCAGGATCCGAGGTCATTTCATTCAGCCACTCTAAGACACGCAGGTTTGTCAAGTCTTGTTCGTATGACTGCTGTTGCTCGTCGTCGAATTCTATCTCGGGTTTTGACCAGTCGTCAACCCCCTCATCGTCGTGATCATCGACTATGTCAATGTCTTGTGACACAGTTATTTCCTCTAGACCCACTACTTCCTCCACTATCTTCTTCAGATCTATCCTATCCACTACAAAGTCGTCACCGTAAGGATTGTATTTCTTTCTTGGTCTCGTCCCGTCCTTCTGACGAGTCTGTATCGTGAACGGAAGATCCGGTTCCAAGTTCTTGGGAACCTCTTTCTGTTCGGGATCCTGCCAATCTTCCTCTGCATAGGGTAAGGTTTCATCGTCCGCTTCGATCTGCTCGTTTGGATCCAGGTCCAGCGGTGTATCCGTACCTTCCTCTACGACTTCATTTCCATCGTTCTTCTCCCTGGTGCCCTTTTCAATGACCTCACAAGCAGGATCCATCATTAGATAATCCCCTTCTTCCATGTCTGCAGGTATACACCAGTCTTCTGTCGATAGATTGTGTGGCTTGATGTTCTCGTAGTGGGCGGCTCGGCCAGTACTCAGTCTATAAAAGCGTCCCTCTTGGTGCACCTCTGTAATCATGTAGGGTCCCCTCCATTTTTTTAGAAGCTTTTTCGTCCCTATCGGTGGTATAACGTTCTGAAATACCCATACGTAGTCTCCCACCGAGTAAGCCTTTGCACCAGCTGCTTTCTTGTCGAATCTTTACCTCTGCCTTGCCTGTGCCTGCTGAGTATTTCGTCTACACAAATCGTTCAACTCCTGTTGGCGTCTGATCACATCCCTCACGTAGACCTGTGGGGACGTTTCCTTTCCCTCATACTCTGGGTAGAAGAAGGTTAAGGGTAAAGACTTTTCGTGCCCAGTTAGCATCATGTGTGGACTGACTCCGGTGGTGGAGTGTTGCGTGCTGTTATATGCTCCCATCAACTGTGGAAGGTATATGTCCCAATCGGTCATGTACCTGGAACAATATACTCTCAGCATCGACACTAACGTCCTATTCTGTCTTTCCACAAAGCCATTCGTCTGAGGGTGGTATGTCGTGGAGTGAGCCTGAGCGACCTGTGAGCGTCTCATAAGCTCTTTCGTAAGCTCTCCTACGAAAGCTGTTCCATTATCCGATTGAAACGTCATCGGACAACCATGTCTTGTTATCCACTTGTTGATCAGGTGGTCGCATGTCTCTTCCGCCGAGGCTGTTATGCAGGGCACGGCCTCTGCATACTTCGTAAAATGATCTATCATGACCAGAACCTGATTATAACCATTGTCTGTCATGCATATCTTTTGGTGATCTATTTGCACCACCTCGTTGAATTCAGACGACTCGATCGATTGTAAAGGAAATCGCAACTTCCTTGGATCCTTGACCTGTTGGCATGACAGACATGCTGTTACCCATTTCTCGCATGTCCTTTTCATCCCAGGCCACTCAAAGCGCTTCAGGATCCTCTGATATACTTTGTCAATCCCCTGATGGCCCATCTGATCATGTGACCTGAATAATAGTTCTGTCTGATAGAGTTGCGGTAACACTATCGCGTTATACTTGTATAGGACTCTGTCTTCCTCCCTTCTCTTGCAAGCCACAATCCCGTCCTTGTTTAAATATAACCTCCCTTCCTTCTGCATGAAGTATTGTCTCAGGATGCGATAACTATCTTCCTCGAGGTCCCCTTTAACCGGCGAACCATTCTCGATCCACCTTTTCAGGTTGCTTGTCATGCGATCATTTCTCTGCGTCCTTAGAAGGTCCGAGAGTCGGTATCTCGCCTTTAAGTACGTCTTCATGACCCTCATCTGACTATTCAGCTCGTTGGGCTGGTGTGTGTCTTCTTCCATCTTAACGCACCAAATTTTCGCCAACGGCTGTGTTTCTTGTTTAAACGGCTGAAGATCAGTCCTGACTACCTCTTTCTGCGGCAACAGGCTTATCGAACGTTTCGATACCGCTATCGTCTCCAAGTCATCCGCTGCGTTGTCAAAGACTCTTTCGCTTGGTATTAGGTAGCGATCACTGTCAGGATCCTGGTACACCTCTCTGTCCAGGTCCCTTGCCCGAGTTTGCACTAGTAGCGTGTGTATCGCCAGTTCTGACAGTTCTGATCCCGAACTCGAGTTCCTGTCTGAATAGGTGTCCATTCCTGAGTTTCGGGAATCATCATCCGTCGAAGAGGTTGTGCTGGAGACTGCACGCTCCTCCAGATCATGTCTCTGCCTTCTTCGCATCCATCTGAACTCCCCGGACAAAACCTTGTTCTCTAGGTCCTGTTTCTTATCAGGAATTTTCTCGTCTATCTCAGACTCCCCGGACAAATTTTCTTCTCCCGGGTGTTGATCTCGTGATCGCTGGTTCTTTTCATCATTCGTCTCCCCGGACAAATAGTCTTGCAGCAGATTTTGTTCTACCTTTTTACCTTCCTTATCCTGGTCCACAAAGGTGACGGTTTTCTTTTGCTTGCTGCTCCCCTGTTCTTTCTGTCGGTAAGAAGTACTGGTTAAAATCTCTTGGGGTTTTGAGGATACTAGTTGCTGAATTATTGTCCTACAATCCCTCTCGTTCTCTATCTACGTGCTGTCGTCTGGATGGCAGGATCTTCACCTTCTCACTGACTGTTAGCGATGCCACTGCTGCTGTCCATCGGGGTCATCTCTGGTCACTTCTATTTCTAACAATCCACCCAGCATCCGCATCACTTGCGGTGTGACTTGCACCGTTTTATCCAATAATGAGAGGCTGTTTATGTTCATGCGAGAGAGTTCTTGCTGGACCAGGTTCGAGCGCAGCAACAGATCCAAGGGGACCGGGTCCTCCTTGGATAGGATCTTTATCTCGGCTGCTTTCTCTACAGGTAACTCAGGGTGCCCTGGAATTGGATGTCCAGACTTATCCAACCATCTCGTTAAGGGAAGCGCTTCATAAGTTTCTTTGTCCAGAAACGAGAGTCCCTCCTTTATTTCCGCCTGATTGGCCTGCTTCTGCTCCAATCTTTCATAGAACTCAGTTTTCATGCTGAGGCTGTCAGCATTCTGGTGTTTATCACGCATCCTATGTTCGATAATCATATGGTAGCCATCCAATCTGACTATCCATCTACCAATATAACTCTGATCCATCGAGTAGGTTTTCAACCAGGATAACGCTCTGTTGTCCACGCGTAACTTGGAGGGAGCGCTCCCCAAGTATGCGCGGTACTTTTCCACGAAAGTGACTACTGCAAACATTTCTGCCTTTGGTGCGCCATATTTCATCTCTGTGTCACTCAAGACCTTGCTGCCGTATGCAATGGGACGGAGAACTGTTCTTCCGTTCCATTCTTGCTCTTGATGCTAGATTCCTGAGATGGCCACCACCGATGCGTCTGTGTCGAGAACATACATGCCCTTTTCTGTAGGCATGCCCAGCACTGGCGCTTCGCACAGTTCCCGCTTTATGTTCTCGAAAGCAACCTGTGCATCATCGTTCCATTCGAACTTTTTACCCTTGTTGCGCATCAGCTTCTGCATCGGATACACCTTGTCCGCATATCCTTTTATGAATTCTCGGTAGTAATTGGCAAACCCTAGGAAGCTCAGGAGCTGTGTGTCCGTTCTGGGGGCCTTCCATCTCAACACTGCTTCCACTGCTTCCGGGTCCGGCCTCACACCATGCCTATCCACCATTTTTCCTAGGTACTTAATCGAATCCCTGAGAATTTCACATTTCGATGGTTTGCACTTCAATCCAGCTCTTTTCATGCATCCAAAGACCTCATTGAGCCTATCAATGTGGTCTTCCAGGGTCGGTGTCGCTATGACTACGTCATCCACGTAACACATCACGAGATTCCCGTACTTCTTGGTCACTCTCGTCAAAGCCTGAGCCATCAGTCTTTGAAAAGTGGCCGTTGCATTGCACAAGCCGAAGGGCATCCTCTTCCACTGGTACAATCCCAATTCGCACGCGAATCCGGTTTTCTCTCTGTCCTTCTTCCGCAGAGGGACCTGCCAGAAGGCAGAACCTAAGTCCAATGTGGTGAAGAACTTGGCATCACCAAGCTTAGATAGGCTCTCGTCTATTCGCGGTATCGGGTACGCATCTTTTATCGTTACCGCGTTTAAGTAACGAAAGTCGCAACAAAATCGAAGCTGCCCCTCTTTCTTTTTCGCCATTACTACCCCGCAAGCCCATGGCGATTTAGAGGGTTCTATCATGTCGTATTCAAGCAATATTTATATTTCCGCTCGGCACGCTTCCGATTTGTGTGGCGTCATTCGCCTTGCGCCTTCCCTATGGGGAACGGCGCCCTCTTCTAGTTCGATTTCGTGTTCGACGAAATTACAGCAACCGATATCCGCCTTTTGTTTTGAAAATACATCTGCGTTCCGATTTAGGAGGTCCCGCAATTTATCGAAATCTCCCTCACCTATTTTCCCTTTTAAATGTTCTATCTCTGGCAAAACAGGTTTGTCAGATTCTAGTTCATATGACGAGGGGCGTTCCGGAAAATTCGAGCAGCTTGATAAGCCGTCGTCCGTTTCGGATTTCATCGAAAACAATTTATGAATAGATTTTAATTCTATTCCACCCAGGAGCGCCATAAAAACATGTATGTAACATTCGCCCGGAAGAAACATATCGACGGAAAATAAAACTAAGTCCTAAGACGACTGGCTAACGTCTAAACAGAGCTTTATATGCTTTTCACCGTCTCTACCAAGCCAGTACTTTCGGTGGTCTTTCTTACATCGGGTCGACAAAAACGTTACTGCTCTCCGGCTTCGACCAGAACGCTCAAATTAACTGAATTACATGCAAAATTAGTGAGCTCATGGCTGGGTCTCTGTATCCCCAGACCACGAGGTCACTCCTAAAAACAGGGCTACTACTTATTATATTACTATTGTTTTTGTTCAGTAGATAAAAATCATCATCTCCATCGAAGATGGATCAACCCTTTCCCCCAACTCCTAGCTTCTCATCCTTATCAAAATGAATCCAGTTGTTAATTAAATTCAAATCAGGACATGACAAGAAGCTAAAAGTCTATATAAAAGGATAAAAGTCTCAGTTCCGAAACCCTTCCGGATTCTTGAATCCACTGAATCAAGCTCGTTAATCTTGATTTCTTCGTAATCCGGAAGGCTATCTTCCACCCTTCACCGTTGTCTGCAACGGCCTTGCAACTTTTGTAGCGACACAATAGTTGCAACTCGGAACGTCCTTCTGTTTTTCTCTGTTGTTTTTCTATCACAATCTTCGTTGTTTTCGTCAGTGCGACTATCGTTCTTCTGTTGCTTTTTAGCTTTTCTGCCAAAATGGCCGTTTCTGACGTTTCTCAGAAATGTTACGTACTCACTTCGAAAATTTAAAAATTAGCAATTTCCGAATCCTTCAACCTTCACGCTTTGTTCAATCGTTCAAATAACGTCCTTAATCCTTAAAAATCACTAATCCGGAAGGCTCGCTGCTAAAAATTCGAATTCTGCAGAGATTGCATTTTGGCACATTCTGGTCGAATGTCACATCAATGCTTCATCGGCTGACATGCATAAGGAGGACTACTTGAAAACACGAGGAAGACATGCATGAGGATGATTTTTGCATCCCGGCTGACATGCATGAGGATGACTCCTTGATAGTGGATCCCGCCTGTGAAGTGAATGAGAGAGGCACACGTGACATGAATGACGGAGATGAGGTGGTGGATGAGTGTGATCTGCCATTGGACTGAATGAGCTGAGCGTATTGAGGTGGATGATGAAACCCTACCTTTATCTGAGGAGGACTGATAAAGGTAGGGTCAAAAACAACCCAGATCAAACAGAAATTGACAAAGGCGTAGAACCTTAGTTTTTCTTTGATCACGGAGACGAGACAGAGCAAGAGAGGATGAGACGAAAAGAAATTCAACCCGTACGGTGAGGATTTTGTCGTAGACATAATTCTACTGGACAATGTAACGGACGTTATGGTGGGTTTGGATGAGATAATGGTCTCTCAGGACATCAACCGGTTTGACGATACAGAAACAGACTGGACCGATGATCGACCGGAGCCGGAGATGGAGTTCGAACCTGAGGAGTAACAAATGCATGAGCAAGAGTTTAGAAATATGCGGGTGCTCCAGTGGCTCCATGATCTATCTGCAGATCTAAAAGAAAAAATCCTGACAATTCAGGATGTCGACCAGTCCATTATCAAATACATCAGTCATGACAAAACCGCAGCACTGAATCGAAATGGGTAACGACAGCACTGAATTGAACTGGGTCGCTCCAGATGGCCCATTGTGCGCTCCCAAACCCAACCATGATCTTCTCAACCCTGCGCAATCGATGGGGACATTGATGATTATTTTTATCCAGAAGTGGGAGTAGGACTCACCCACATCAAAAATTTTATGATCAAAAAGTTAAAATTGGCAAGAGAGACAGGGGAATTGGAAATGGAGGGAGAAATTCCTAAAAAACCGCCTTTTGGACGAACTTTTGAGTCATATTTTGATCTACCGAATCACTACTCGAACAACATCGATGTGGCAGACAGTGAGATCATACTGACAGAACGCACGTGCGCTATAGCGAAAATGCGGATAAAAATTTTATGACTTGCGGCCGACTTTGAAAGAGAGTATAAGAAAGTTTTTTTTTTTTTGGAAACAGAGGCCTGGAGTGATTATAGCGCTTCCCCCGGTTGTATCACACATACCGGGAAAATATTTGTGTTTTTTGGTAACCAAGGCCACCGATAGGCAACACGTGAATCTCGTTGTTTTAGTGCTGGCACTAACTCGACTCAGAGATTTCCTGGTTGAGAGGAGATTGACCTCGCTCTCCTTGCCAACATATTATCCCAATGGGGGAAACAACATCAAAGGCAGCTATGTGCTCTGGTGCTTGAGAGTTTTTCCGAAACGGAAATAGACGTCTACTAGCATAAGAAGTATTATCTGAGCATAAGCTAACGCTGGGATTAAGTTTAACAGTTCTTTTGTTAGGATTAAAGGTTTTCTACTAGGTCTACTTCTCAAATGATAGGATGCTGGTTTTAGGGTAGGTATTGAGTATTAGGTTTTGTGTAGTAATGTTGATGTGATAATGACATTCTGCGTATTGTATGATTTTGAGTATGTGATAGTTATCTGAATTTGACCTGGACTAATCAAGGTGTGAAGGGTGACAGCATCAAATCATTTCACATTGGCATAAAAACAGATGGACGAACCATTTTGGTGCTAAATTTCAAATTAAAAACCAAAAAATTTCAATTGATTGCTTTTAAAAAAAATGAATGATGTTTTCTCATGAATAAAAAGTAGCTTGTATAAAGGTTTTAAGCTGTGACTTGTTTTTTAGATTGTGATTGATCGGATATTTGCTTATTGAACTCGAAATTCATGTTGAAGGGACGAATCCATACAAAAGAGAATGAGCGGAACGAATGATCTAATGGACTTCATCTCAGCGAGTATAGGAACGGCTCTGGACTAGGTGCATCAGCGTTTGATGGGTTGCAATTTTGGACTGGGAGAACCAGAGCTGGCTATGTTCACCATCTCGCCTCTTAACGCAATGGGAGGAGAAGGCCGTGGAGACCGCCCCAGGGAAAAAAATATTAATGTTGGCCTTCGGCGAGTCCGGTACCGCCGAAAGAGGCCGAAATAAGCTCATGTGATGTCGACGTGGAGAGATGTCTGGTCACGACCTGGCTCGTGAGCCAGGATTAGGCAAGCAGAGGGACTACAGGTTAGGGGAGATGCCCCTAACTGTTCGCCCGAATTCCTACGCGCAGCCTCTTCTTGGGGCAAAGAGGTCACGTGATGGGATGGGCCCTTCACGATCTGCAGATTCTCCGACAGCCGCTCCTCCATCCAAGAAGGTCAAGATGAATGAGATGGAAATCCAATTTTCGGAAACAATCGAGACCCTGGACAAAAACGAGAAAGATTGGCAAGAGTTACACGCTTAGTTTTAGGAGTATAAGGCGAAAGCCCAGGAACGAGATGATTGAAAAAAGAGACACGATGAGATGTTGATAATTCTCAAATAACAATCAAGCACCTGAAAGACTTATACATAGCGATGTTGGGTCAAATGTCAGCAGAAGTTCTGGCGACGATGAACTCGGATGCGTCCAGGGCATGCAGTCCGGGACTAAGGCACAGGAGCTTTGCGTGCCCAGGGAGCCCGTGGCCCCTACGTAGACCTCACAGCCTGCGGCGAGTTTCAGAAAAACCATACCTGACCCCTCGGACACGTATTTGGCTCCTGAATTTCAAGAAAAGCTTGAGCAGGTAGCCAGAGCGATGATGAATGATTTTAACCGAATCAACCCACTGATCGCTCCTCAAGCAACTCAGAGCGAGTATCGTATGCGGTTGTGACAGCGGGTCCGACACACAGCGAGACCATCATGAGGTCGTGCTTGGTGGACATCAGAATGAAGCTTGCAGTTCGGAATATCTTTGTGCAAGTGGCTGCGGAGCACCCACCAGCCTGCCTTAATGGCATGACCTGGAAACCTGCCATCAACAACCAAGCAATTCCACCTTATTATAGAGGACGGCTTGTTGAGAGACGTGAATGAGATTTTTGCGACAGGCCAGACCACTGCTGTATCATTTGAAGAAGCCTCCGTGGCTCATGTGATCAAGGTGATGGACTTCCAGAACGAAGATCAGTGAGACACGCTGACGGTAATGATAGGCACTAACGTCATCACTAGAGCTCCATTTACCCCGAAAAACAGCTGGGAACTTTTGCTGGTCTGTCTATTGAACGATTTAAAGGAAAAATACAAGCCAAGGCTCGTGGTATTCTGCACTGTCCAACAGAACCCGGAGGTGGGCACAGCCGTGGCCAATTTCCTGAAAGGCAACGTGGCCGGATTGAATGAAATGATCCCTAACCTGGTCAGCAGCAACCCAGGCGAGTTGCGGCTCATGGATCTGGAGAACACGTTGCGGATGACTGGCCATCTCGCGCTCACCAGAGATGGTATACACTTTAGTTAATACCCTACAGGGAAAAACGTGGATCAACGACGCCTTTCAAACGAAGATCGAAGAGCTAGAGGAGGAACTCAGGATGACTGACTCCCTGGCTCGGACCAGCTCGACCGGCAAAGGCAGAGTGAGGAGCAATGTGTCTGAGCCGCTTGCCAATCGTCTTGAGTCTTTGGCATCAGAAGCGAGTAATATTACTGCCGCTGCTCCTAAGCGCGGATGTAAGAGAAAGTTGGGGATCCCTTCCCCTCCTCGAAGGCAGCCACTGGGGAGCCGACTTGGAAAAACTAACGATCGGAATCCAACGAGCTCTCAGCCCTCCTCGAATGCGAGTAAATTGCCCACGACGACTCCAGTACAAGGCTGACATGCTGCCAAAATTCAACATGAATACGCCGATCAGATGCCAGGATAATGATGAATGGAAATGGACCCACGGTGTTAGGACTGTATCGGATATCGGGCATGGACTGGCGGCTGGTGGAGCAAGAGCAGTTCAGCTCTGCTACCACGCTCAGATTTGTGGACCTTGAAGGATTGCCTCAAGCTTGATAGCCCTCTGGACATCAAAAATGCAAAGTATCTGATAGTTGCCAACTCGCACTACGTCTACACGCCCCTATCATTGTTTTGGCCAGACGTGATCTTCCTGACGGCTCTCAAGCTGGATTGGAGACAAACAGTAGGCATGGCAAAAAGCGTGCAGAGAGTTGTCAACATGGATCCACAAGTTATAGTAATAGCCGGCTCAAATGATCATTTGGAGAGTCGGAGGCTCTGGGGCGACCTCAGGGAAAGATCAATTCTCAGCAATGAGGTTATGGGAGAAGCGATAATGACGCCCCTATCAATCATGACAGAAGCAAAGACGTCAATACAACGATGCTTCATCAGGAATGTGGTGAAGTTTTTCTTTGTTTTGTCACGGGATATGCTGCGTTGCCGGAACCATTGCAATTTGTATACACGATGGTAACCACGCTGATAGAAAGACAAATTGAAATGGTGATTCCTGCGCCGAACAGGTCGATTGATCCGAACATCTATTGCCTTCCTCGCTCGGAACTCCCTGCCGTCTGATCTCTAACGCCATACAGGGGTTCAAAAAGCACAGCACAACTCGAGTGGTGCTTGATGAAGTCCCGCGGTTGGAACTGTTCGACTTCTCCAGGTTGCTAAAGTTGAGACCAGGAGGAAATGACGACCATGTACTGGTGCAGCAGGTGGCGAATGACATCGTCAAGAGAAATTTGACGTCGTCGGAGGAAGACATCTTGGCACTGGCCTTGAGGACAAAACCGCACACTAATGCATGGCTTATTTGTCAACGAGAGTGGGCACGTTGGGAGAAGACGCCTTTGAACATGCCCCAGCAGTGATAAAAGAAATCCACGCGTTTCTGAAAAACCTATTGAACGAGATGGAGCTGATTGCGGATTGCCATGGAGTAACGAAAATGAATCTGATGACCACCTTGGGATTCTACAGCATGGTTAGCTCGATTGAGTCATTGGAACACCTGGAGCGTGCCCAAGAGCTGGTCACATCCTTAAGTGTGGAAGTATTCCCTGTAGCTTTACAGACGGAACAAGAAATTGGAGGCTGGCAAGAGGCCCTGGAAAACGAGATGAATCTGAAAGATAGTGAGGCATATCATAGACCTACTGGCCCGAAGTATCTTGTGGGTTCAGGTTCCTCGCCATACTGCAATAGTAAAAATCCTAAGCACATGGTGGTGTTAGGTACGAGGACACAACATAAGTTGGTCGATCAACTCTTCTCAGTAACGAAATGCGTGCGAGATTGGTCAGAATGTCGGAGATGTCTTATGATTTTTAAATGAAGATCATTCGTGCTGTTCCCGTAGAGGTCTGAAGGCGAATTGCTAGACATAGTGGGTTAAAGTTTCATGAAGTTGAGCGAAAGTAATGTGAATGAGTTCCAGAAAAAGCAGGCCAGTGGAGCATTGCCGACTGAATTCCCCATAATAGACGAAAAGGACGGAATGCATCAGATAATGACAGAGGTGAAACCGTTGCTAGAAGCTTCAAGGTGCCGGACCTGGAGAAACGTTCTAATGACCCATGGAGAGTATCCTTACAACTCCCTGGCGCAGACGTTCTGGTACCCCAAACGAGGGAACTTGATGTTAGTTTGGGACGTGGAGCAGTTGTTTTCCAGCCTTTACCGACCAAACCCAGCCTGCAGCAATCTTAGTAGTCAGTTCCATGATCGCGGTGAGGTTGTTGGAAGCCAACGATGGAACGAGCAAATAAGATATGACTATACCTAAACCTAAGCAGCTAAGCAACGTGAAGTTCAACAACAATTTGGATATACTCAAGGCTACCTGCAAAGTCTTGAGGATACCCAAAGCCATCGAAAGAATATGGGCGAGGCAGCGACTAATGCCTTCATTCCGTCCGTTATGACCAATGTATGAACGCCTGGATGTATGAACGCGCGAAACGTCATATGTTCAGGAACATGGAGGCCTATCAATGCTTCCAGCTGAATATAGGAACGGGTGCCTATAAGAGAGCATTCCTGTTACATAGCAACGCCGTCACAACAACTGTGAAACGGGTGGCTGAAATGCCTTGTTTGACTGAAAACGAGAAGAAAGAGGTCTTACGAGCAGAACTGGAGCGGAACGTAAGCCTGTGCTTGCACCACATTTTCTACCGGAACCGGGAGCAAAATGTGAACGTAGATCTCATGCCCTGCTGCAAACAGAGACTGCTGGAACAGAAACGTTGGGGCACAGCCCGCAACTCTGTTAATATGCTGCGGCATGTGATGGAAGATAGTGAGATGGGTGAACAAGAACAAGAGGCCGTGGAATAGAAATTGAACGCGAGACAAAAAAAGAAGTGGAGAGGATGAAAAACTCAATTGTCATAGTGTGTGAAAACTTGACTAAGTCAACGAAGATTGATTATTGAAATGCTTAAATTTTTTTTTAAGTCTGGTCAGACCAGATATTGAAACTGTTGTAAATTGTTATCTGTGATTGTTAAGTTGGAATGGAAAACTTTAGTTTATTAGTAATTATTTATGCAGGCTTTAGGTGAGTATATTAACCTATTTAAACCTGACTGAACTTTTAAATTTGCATAGGACACATCTTCACTTTGTGGCGACCTGGTAGGGTTTGGGTGCGTTCGCTCGAGGAGGTACATCATTACCTTTCCTAGCCAAAGAGTTTTTTAGTTTTATTATCTAGGGCAAAAGCATGTGTAAACTATTATACTTTGTGAATAACTCTAACTTCATTTGAACGGGTGCGTGGCTTTTCCACGGCCCAAACCTTTTTAAACCAGCAAGAGCGAAAAGGAATTTTATGATGACTTGATGTAAGTAGTTAGAAAAGAAAATTTATCCAGAAAAAACCTTATGGTGCAAATTTTGTGAAAAGTTAGAAAACAGTGAGATGTAGTACGATGCTATTTGTGACACGCGGTGAGTTGATGTAACGCGGATAAATTTTAATTTCTGATGCATTTTGTAAGTTGATTGTAGAACACTGGAGCACCACTTGAAGATAACCCGGAGTTATGCGTTCAGTGGGGAAATTGAGTGGACTGTCCGGGGAGTATGTGCCTTTCCCCGGATTGGCACAGTCGAACCTGCCGATGCGAACCTGCCGATGCACGTCGAAACGAACATTAAAAGAGTTAGCATTGAATTTGTGATGAAAAAGAGTGTCAGAATATTCTTTAATGAAAAATTTCAAAATTGCGGTTTAAACTAGAACGTTTGAAATGTGAAAAACGCTAAGGTGTTTATTGAAAAACGATCGTGTGAATGGAAGGTTCAGTGGGACAATCGGGACGAATCCGAACCCTCCCGTGCCACGAAATTAGAGAGATAACGATGTTATTTCCGGGAGAGTACGGAATTAGAGGCCCAGAGACTGACAGATGCCCAGAGACTGAGAGAGACTTTAAAAACACATTATAGTTGCTGCAATGCCCTGAACGAGTTTGATTTTTTTCTAATATTGTTTAGTATTTCAGAGCATGAGCAATTAGAGTCAAGGAAAGAATCAATCCTTTTTAAATGGATTTAGTACATAACTGTCACTAAAAACATACTAAAATTTGGTTTTGCTAGCCGTTTTTTTTCATAGTAGTTACGTTGTCTGACAATCCGAGACCCAGCAAGGTGGTTTTTTTTTGCATGTAAACGAAAGCTGATCAAAAAACATTTGACTGAATGCCTAAAAAAGTAACTTTTTACTTAGCCCTTAACAGACCAGAAAAATAACTGGCTAGGTCAAGACGGTTAGAAACGAGTAGGATTAAGGTAACTGACGTCAGCCAGTCGTCAATACGTACTTTTTCTACGCTTCGTCAATGTGTAATGTCTGGGCGACTTTTACAAAAAAATCCAGAAGCTCGTGTATCTCAAAAGATGCGTGAAAGGGTCTGCAGAATGACATATCCGAAGTCTCCCCACCACTGACGATAACTATAACCTGACACGACGACTTCTGGAGGAACGTTACTAGAATGATCGTCTCGTCCTGCGAACGCTTCTCAACAAAATCACTTGTAACGAAATCACGTGTCCTCAAAGACGGATCCAGGAAGATACTACGTGATGCCCAATCCTGCAGTTCGGTAGGAGGACTTCTCAACAACGAAGCGTCGTGCAGTCTTCGCCGCTTCCACACCGAATTTCAAGGGACGGAGTCTGAACGACTGCAGCATGACCGGTCTTAGGCAACAACTGGACAATTTCCAGATCTTCAGGATTTTCGACTGGGGCATCATGTAAATGTGAAAGCAACTCATCATGGATCTCAAAGATCGTAACTGTTATCAGCTCTTCTGGAGGTTCACGCCTGAGGACTATCTCAACAAGTGATAACTCACTTCCCGAGTCAAGATTTTTTTACCTAATTTGAAGCAAGGTTTGAACGGTTTGAGCGGTTTTTTTAGACAATTACCCTCAAAATCTTGCTTCAAAATGAGCGGTTTGAGCGGTTTTTGAACATTTATCTAAAAAAACTGCTCAAAAACCGCGCAAGATTTGAACGGTTTTGAGCAGTTTATCTAAAAAAAAAACGCTCAAAAACCGCGCAAGATTTGAGCGGTTTTTGAGCGGTTTATCTAGAAAAACTTAGATAAACCGCCCAAAACCGTTCAAATCTTGCGCGGTTTTTGAGCGATTTTTTTTAGATAAACTGTTCAAAACCGCTCAAACCGCTCATTTTGAAGCAAGATTCTGAGCGTAATTGTCTAAAAAAACCGCTCATACCGCTCAAATCTTACATATTTTCCAGTGGTTATTTTGCTCGAGCATTTGAAAAAAGTCGCTCACATTGTTTTTGGTCAAGACATCGAAAAAAATCTTGCTTGATTTGAGAACGGTTAAGCACTTTTTTTAAATTGTAGATAGTATTTCAACTGCATCTTAGCGTGGGTTGACCAAAAATGCGTATCCTACAATTTCCTAGTTTCAAGACGGTTAGAAGTTCTGTTTTCCAAAAATTGTGAAATTATTCTTAAGAAACCCCAAACCTACCCCGAGTAATTTTCGGAGAAGAAGAACTGTGTGGCTCCGACCTTCGAGATCTCAGTTTTACTCGTCGTAAACTCCCAATTTGTGACAATTAAAACTGAGCAAAAAACCTTGTTTTAAAACCTCGTTTGTGTTGAGCAAGGCGTTTTACATTGAGCAAAAGCACTCTTAATTACTTTGAATTCGATTAAAAACAAGTTTTAACATGTTTCTGAACATCTTGCCTTTTATGAAAAAATGGTTATCGGTTATCATACAATTTTCATATATGGAAATTAAATGATAACTATGTTTTTAGCTTCAATTTTCTTTTTTGTCCTTCAAATTATGTCCTTCAAATTGAGCAAAAGCACTCAAATTGAGCAAATAATTTAAATTTGTTTATAAACAAGTTTGAACAATTTCTGAAAATCTTGCCTTTCATAAAAAATGGTTATCATACAATTTTTCATATATGGAAATTGTATGATAACCATTTTTTTTTTCAAAAAAAATAAACGTAAATACTTTTCATCACCAGACTGTTGTATTTGGTTCAAATAGCCGGAGAAACTAGATTGAATCTTTTTTCAATGGTTTTTTGAAATTGTATGAAAATTGTATGAGTAGCATTTTTCTATACATTTGATGCAGGCAATTGTATGATAAGCTTTTTCGGAGTGGGGAAATGTAAGATAATCATTTTCGGTTTATGGAGGTCAACCCGGGGTCACATTACCTTTCCAGGCCTTTTTGTTGGTTTTAATCGGTTTTCTTTATAAGACCGCTCAAAAACCGCTTAAAAACCGCTCAAATCTTGCTTGAGAAACCGTTCAAAAATCACCGCAAGAAATGAGCGGTTTTTGAGCGGTTTTTTAAGCAAGATTTGAGCAGTTTGAACGGTTTTTCCAAAAAAAAAACCGCTCAAACCGCTCAAATCTTGCTGAAAAACCGCTCAAACCGCTCATATCTTGAGCGGTTTTTGAGCGGGATCTCGACCCGGGTTGCGTCATCTTCACCACGCACTGCCGATGTTGCACTATCCGAGTTTATGAAGACATCTCTTCTGACGTCCTTTTATGTTGACGACTTCATTGGATGAGTCAAAAAAGCCGTAGATGACATCGACTGGAAGAGAAAGTTACCAGTACACTAGCATATGCAGGAATGCAGATTTAAATTTGGTCCAGTTCGAGCAGTGATTTCATGATGAAGATCCCTGCAGGTCTTCGAAAGACCAAATCTCGAACTCGGATAGGGCAACAGATCCTGTACTATGAAACTGACCAGACAGTTAAGACGTTAGGTCAAGTTTGGATTCCAAGATCCAAGACCGACACATTCAGGTTGCGGTTCTCGACGATTGGAAGCTGTACAGGCCACTCGCAACTTCAGGAGGAGGCTACAGGGGTTTCCAGCAGGAGTACAGAACCAAAGCTACAGAAAGAGCCTATTCTTCTCAAGTGTCCTCTGTTGATGTCATTTTTGACGTCTCCGAAGACCTCAAAAAAATAAAGCCAGGAGTTTGCAAAAGATCGCCATATATTCCGATGCGTCGTATTCAATCGGGAGGTTTTAAAACGACGACAACCACTGCTTCTAGCTTCTTTTGGATTCAGGGAGTGGAATCGACAGCAATTTAGCGACAACACTCACAGTGTGACTAAAGTTTACTGGACTAGATGCTATCCTTCGTTCACGATTTAGGATGGTGAGTTTCGAACTGGTTGCCGCAAGCATTTTTGTCGTCCTGGATGACAGTTAGGAGTTAAGTACTATCTCCAGCTCGTGGCTTTCTAAAGATCCTTTGTAGATGTCACTGGTCGAAGTAGAGGAAAATTAATCCTTGATTCTTATGTTGTTCGACTCAACAGGATCACTTAAAGCTTCCCACGCAGACAATTGAGTCGTAAGGCCGCGTTGAGCCAGTTGCTGCTCCCCATGAGACGCATGTGGTCTGCTGTATATTGTTTCATGACGGGATTTTGTTCAGATTGTCGGTTTTTTCCACCCATGTCAGGAAATTGTTTGGTGGACCACACTGACTGTGGAGATGTTGAAATTACACAGGATTGCAGTTGATGCTGGCTTGTGTCCTGGTCGGCGATGGACAAAACTGTAATTTCGCGATAGCTTACATGTGATAAATAGACGAACTGGGCGAAAGATTGATTTGATCTGTTCTTGAAATGTGGTTTTTTGCGGTAAGTTTCTATGAGATCAATCTTTTTTATCAAGTGTGGTCAGAAGTAAAAATTTTTGTCAATTTATTTCAGGAATATGTTTTGAGAGATTAAAGAAGGGCACTTGGAGTTAGCCAGTATTAAATGGTTACATCGAATGCAAAAACAAAAATGGGTCTCAGAGAACTTAAAGAGAAGAGCAACAGGCCTGATCGAGCGACCCCAACGGTTATCGTACTACGACCGCCACAAATATCACGACTTATCAACGAATGCCGAAGAAAAAAGGAGGATAATTGAAATGAGCAAACTTTGTTTTGGGTTCAAGGATAGATCCGTCAAGGTTGTTCTGTTTGATCAGAAAGACACACAAGCAGAAAAACGAATTCAAGGTGGAGTCGAATAAAGGAAATTTGAATATCCGAATAAATTATTTCACAAAAAAACTGCCTCACACGACAAGAGCAAAAACCACAGAAGAGGTAATTGGACTAAATAGCTCAAAAAACTTGAAAAATTCAAAGACAAACCAAAAATTGAAAATCAAAACGGAAAATTAACAAAATGGATTCAAAATTAAAAAAGATTCATCAGAAATTGAAATAAATTATATTAAAAATTGCAAGTTAATTGAATCGAAAAAAAAATTGAAAAAAAACTGTTCTTCTTGGTAATTGTTTTTTAAAAAAAAATTTTTAAAGGAGGTTGCTTATAGAAAATAGTTGCTTCTCTTATTACGAGAATTTTCTAAACTTTGGCTATGAAAATACCTTAAAAATCTCAATCTGTCGTAGCAACAAAAATGAGAAAAATCCAAATCTAGAAGTACTCATCGAGTTCATCTATTGTGAAACAAATAGCCAAATGTTCTGAAAAACAAGATAGAACGTAATGAAAAACGCCAATAATCGAAAATTGAAAGAACAACAAAGAGCTTCAATTTCAATTAAAAACAAGATTCGTTCATCAAAAAGTTATTCAGTACCCGGAAAATTGATCATCGGTGCTGAAAATTTATCGTTGGTATAAGAAATTCAACAAACGTCACTAACAAAACTTCCTGATCCGAAGTTCATTCAGAGATGTAAATACCGACAGCTATATATGGCCGACCACTATAACTCCAAAACATCCAAACTAGAAAAAAAATTTCAAAAATGCTTACAATGATAAGTCTGAAGCACCTACTGTAGGGACTTTGAAGTATTTTTAAGGAAACATTAAAACAAGAATTTTTTAGAGGGATGATGATGTATGCGAACTGACGTCTTTAATTGGCGATAATAAAACCACAGTAAACGACTTTTCAGGTGGTAAAAATTCGTTGTATACAATTGTAAAGATTATATGTGAAGGATATAGAAATGAAGATGAGAATATCCATAATCTTGCTCAGCTGATATTAGCGTTTTCAAAGAGAAAATCGGGTAAACCCGAGACAATCAGAAAAACTTTGAACATCCTGAAATCAGTCTGCGACCACTCAATAATATTCGAATCAATCCTTAAATTTTTTAAAATTCAAATCGGGTCTCTTTAAATAACTGTGACCATTTCAAGATAAATGATATAGAGAAGTAATTAAAATATGCGCCTCCAAACTTGTACGACTTTTCTTTGTTACCGGAATTAATGCCGGTCGAAACTATTGAACGACGTTTCAGAAGCTTTTTTACTCTGCTTTTGATTTAAGGGAGGGGGAAAGTAAAGTTCAAGATGCTGGTGGAAGCAAGAAAAAACCTTTCCAAACAATATAAAACGACATTTCAAATTTAAACTCAAAATATTAGACCTGAGCGTAAATTTTTGGATTTAAGATTTCTCACTTCCTTAGAATGCAGAAAAGAGCTGAGAAAACTCGATCATAGAAAACACTCAGGTCATTGTGATTTACCCAGCTGGAAACTTAAAGACGGTGCAAATATCATTAAGAACCCTTTATTTTTCTTTTCACTTCACTTTTCTTTTCAGTTTATGAATTTTTCAGTTAACCTTAAAAAGCTCTGGTTACTCCTGTACACAACAAAAACGTCACGGAAAAACGAGAAAACGATAGACCACCTGTTGCAATCACAGGAACGATGTCAAAAATTTTTGTAAAGCTTGTCGATAGGCTAATGAACGAGTACCTTCTGAAGGGTGATGTTCATTAAAAAACACACTCTATTTTCAGAAACTATTTTTCAACCATAGATGCACTACTACTATGTTGTCCTGAACTACTTCGGAAGGCAATTGATAACAACAAAATTCTTGTAACCCTTTTATGATTTTGTGCAGATTTGACGCCATCAAGACCAAATTTTTGATGGTCAATCTCATCTGAAGTCCTTTTATGTTAACGACTTCGTCGACGGAGCCAAAATGACCTTCGCCTCGAACAAGAACTTACCAGTACACTAGCTTATGCAGGCATGCAGATTCGAACTTGGTCCAGTTCGAGCAGTAATTTTATTATGGAGAACCCTGCAGGTCTTCGACAGAGCAAATCCCGAATTCGGATAGTGCAACAGATCCCGTTCTACGACACTGACCAGACAGTATAGACTACTTATTCAAGTTTGGATCTCAATACCGACACGCTCAGGTTCCGGTTCTCGACGATTGAAGCTCCACAGGCTATTTGCAACTTCAGGAGGAGGTTTCAGGGGTTTCTTGCAGGAGTAAAGAGCCAAAACTTGAGAAGGAGCAGATTCTCCTCAAGAGTCCGTAAGGTTTTTGACGTCTCCGAGGATCTTGAGAGGATAACGTCAGGAGTCTGCGAAAGATCGCATTTGGATTCCAACGGTTGCCCTTCAATCGGGAGGTTTCAAAACGAGGTATCTCTAAAGTGCAGCGGAGTCGACTAGAATCCAAACATTACTAAGGGTTATCGAACGAAAACTACTGCTCGTAGCTCTTCTGGTTTCAGGAAGTGAAATTGACGGCAATTTGACGACAACACTCACAGTTTGACTAGTGTTTACTGGACTAGATGCTATCGTCCGATCATGATCTAATCTAGGATGGTGAGCTTCGAATTACTGCAAGCCTTTTTGTCGTTATGGATGTCAGTTAGGAGCATGTTCTAAGTGCTATCTCCAGCTCTTCGCTTTCTGAAGATCCCTAGCAGATGTAAATGGTAGATTTATATGAAAACAAAATCTTTATTATCATGTAGTTAGACTCAGCAGGATTCATTGAGGCCTTTCACGCAGACAATTGATTCTTCAGGCGGTAGTGAGTTAGTCGCTGCTGCCCATGAGACGCATCTATTTTGCTGTATGTTGTTTCCATGTTGATTCTGTGGAGATTGTCGGTTTTTCTAACCCATGTTAAGAAACTGTATAGCGGACCATTTGAATGGCGAGATGATGAGATTACATACACATGATTGCTTTGTACTCTGATGATTCAGTTGATGCTGGTTCGTTTTCTTGTCGACTATGGACCAAAATCTATCTTCGCGATAGCTTACATGCGATGAATTGACAAACTGGGCAAAAGATTGATTTGGTCTTTTTTGAAAGTTTGGGTATTTCTTTTCGCGGTAAGTTTTTATGAGATCAATCGTTTATATCAGATGTGGTCTTAAAAAAATTCTTCGTCATTTTAAATCAAAAAATATTTTGAGCGGTTGATTAAGGGCACTTGGAGTTTGCCAGTATTAAATGGTAACATCGACTGCAGAAACAAAAATGGGTCTCAGAGAATGTAGAGAGAAGAGCAACAGACCATGCAGAGGGACGCCAACGCTTGTCGTTCTACGAGCAAAACGATCGATAATCAATGGAAACGAATGCAAGGTGAAAGCGAAGAAAGCAAATTGGCATATATGGTTAAGTTTTTCTACAAAAAGTGCATCATACAACAAAAAATTACCACAGAAGAGTCAGGACGACTAAAAGCTCAAACTCAAAATGATTTTGAAATAACTACTGAAATTGATAACCACAAGAGTTAACAGGAAAACAAAGACACTCTGAAATGTCTGTAAGAGGCAATGCACAACAGTCAACATAAACTATGATAGTCATCAAAAAGAAGTCATCGAAAACTATGTCTCAGTTTGCCGGTATCTATAATTACTGGCTTACTGTTGAAAGTTTCGTTGGGAAAAATCCAAAAAATTATAAATTCTAACTTAAATTCCAGAGAGAGGCAAAGTCCGACTGCAAACTTGAGAAAATTCCGAAACAAGGAAAAGTTCATCGATTTCATCTAAAGTTACACATTTAGCCGACTGCTCTAAAAAACAAGGTAGAACTTTTTGAAATACGCCGGTAATCGAAAGTTGGAAAAAGAACAGAAAGCATGACAAATAAATTTTGAAGGCAATTCGTTTCTCAAAAAAATCTTCAATACCCGGAAAACTGATGTTCAGCGCTAAAAATTTAACCTTGGTATAAGAAATTCAAAAGAAGTAACCAGCAAAATTTCTGATCTGAAATTCATTTGGAGTTATAAATACCAACAGCTATATATGGCTAACCAACCTCCAAATTTCCAATTAGGAAATACTTTGCAAGAAAAAACTTAGAACGATAAGTCTGAAGCATATACGGTTGGGATTTTGGAGTGTTTTTACAGAAATGTCAGCTTTAAAACATGAACTTTTTAGAGGGATGATAATGTTCGAGAACTGACATCACTAATTAGCGATAATGACACTACAGTGAACAAACTTTCAAGTGGTAAGAATTCGTTGTATACAATTGACAAGATTATATGTCAAGGATATTGAAATGTAGCTGAGAATATCCATAATCTTACTCAGCTGATATTAGCGTTTTCAGAAATGAAATCGGGGAAACCTGGGACATTCAGAAAATTTTGAAGATTCTGAAATCAGTCTGCGACCACTCGATAAAAATACCAAAACTAACCTCAATAGTTTTGAATTCAAATTGAGTCTCTTTAAATAACTGTGACCGTTTCAAAGTGTATGGCATAAAGAAGTTATCAAAAAATGTGCTCAAAATTTAAACGACATTTCGTTTTTACCGGATCTAGCTCCAGCCGAAACTATAGAAAGACAATTCAGAGGCGTTTCTTTGCTCTCCCATTGAGTTAAGGGAGGGGAAAAAGTATACTTCCAAATGCTGGTGAAAGCAAAAAAAACCTTTCCGAACAGTTTAAAATTACTCTTCCTGTTTGAAATTAAAGTTTATAACATAGTCTTTTAGAAGAATTTTGTAATCTTATCGTTTTACAAGGCAATCTTAAAAAGCGCTGATTACTCCTGTATATAGCAAAAATGACACGGAAAACGTGAAAATTATAGACCTGTTTCAGTCACAGGAACATACATAGTCAAAAGTTTTTGTGAAACTTCTCGATAGGCTTTTGAACGAGTACATTCTGAAGGATGATCTGAATTAAAAACAAACTCTTTAGTTACAGTTTATCATTTTCAATCATAGATGCCTTTTTATTTTGTACTGAATCGTTTCGAAAAACAATTGATAACAACAAAATTGTTGTTGCCCCCTTTTCGACCTCTTAGAGATTTGGACGCCATCAACTCCAAGTTTTCGACAATTAAACTTGAAGAAATTTGTTTTTTTGAGAAGTTTCCACTGATCTGATTGGAAAGTTTGTTACCAATAAACAGCAAAAAAAAACAATGGCTAATTATATCGAGTCTGATTGGATTAATCTATGTGAAGGCATTCATTGGTCCAATCAATTTCAACTCACAGACAAATTATCTGAAACCACAGTTTACTAAAATATCGCAGAGTCTTTGAATACGCTGATGATGCAATAGTCATTCTGGATAACGGAAACCCGGAACTAGCTATCAATAAAGTTGAGCATAGCAGTTAAAATCTATCAAGATACTTCAAAACACATTAAAACTGAATGTCAAGAAAATGAGCTCAAAGTTTTCAGTGAAACAGGTTAACTTCAAAAAAGTATCATTTGTATCGAAAAAGTAATAATTAGAGAAAAACAATTCGTCAATTATCGTGGATTTTGTTATACCCTCAACCGTTGGGTGAGGTATACACTGTGTAATCTATGTAGTCAAAGTCAATGCTTGATCGCTAACTGAGAATAGAATACGAAGAGATAGAGAACAACTTAAATTCAGTTACGAAAGTTAAGTCTGATTCGAATCTGACCTCGAAATCATGAGAGAGACAGAGACTCATAAATAACTATTGAATATGGTGTTAGGTTTAATAGGTACTTAATTTAGATCAGACTTCTATATAGTTCAGTTTACATAAGTATATATGGTTAGCACTCAAGATGGATATACTGTCTTAGGTAGACATAGTTCTAATATATCCGAATGGATATCAGTTCATATCGGTACCTACTGTATCCGTATGGATAACATTCCCCTTTTTTCATATGAAGAATACATCTCATATATTCTTTATATCGTCCGCAGCGTCTTTTTGTGATTTGGGGTCGTCTTCATTCAAAGGTACTTGAGATATCTGTTGAGAGTTTCGTTCCGATGATGTCTGGGGAGTGCCTGGCTTGTTATAGTTGTCCTGTTTACTTGGGCGTTTAGATCGTTCTTGTATCTCGTATTCCCGTTGAAAGGTCATTGAATTTTTGGGCGGAGAGATGGACTGCAGAATTTTCATTGCATCATTGAAGTTTTCGATGAAGGATTTGTCCGGTGAGCATGTCGTTTCGTTAGGTCTGTCAATGACGTAACGTGAGCTTATCGGTCGTTGTTGTGGGTCATTTAGGCCAATTGACGTAGATGACGTATCTAATTCTGCTCTTGGACTACTCCGTGGGGACGGCGTATGTGTGGATAACTGGGTCGGTGTTTTCACTGTATTGGTAGGCTCGTACTCCGCTTCGAGTGGGTCGCCTGTTCCCTCGCCGGATGCTGTAACTCTCAGCTGCTCGGGTGTTTTCTCAGAGGATTGGCTTGATGCTTTGTCCCTTGAATCAATTTCTATGCACTCTATATCAGTTGAGGATTCGTGAACAGTGACAATTTGGCCAGTTGGTTCTCTTTTATCCTGTTGCACCGTTATGAGACATACCTCAGTGTCGGAATTACTTCCGGCAATTTTGTTGATCGGGATTGCATTTCCGAATTTTAGGGCCAGGGCGCTTGTTTTAGTTCTTGTGGATCGACGGCATGGAACTGTATCCTTAGATTTGGTACTCTCATTTGTGTCTTGGGGTGGCGTATTTTTTCGATCTAGTTTTTTGGCTGGTGGCATGTGTGTTGCTGGTCTCAAGTCTTGAATGATTGAGTCGTCGGATGAGATGGAGATTGATGTATCGCAGTCAAATTCGACGGTCTTGTTTTCCTCCTTGCGCGTTTTATTTGGACTACCTTGTCCTTTTCGGCTCGGTGATTTTAAGTTGCTAGTTATCGCTGTCTGGATTTTCCTCGTGGTGGCTTTTGAGGTTGTGGGGTTCGTTCTGTGAATCCGATCATGTCCTAATTTCCTTCTGTTGGTCGTCTGTCGAATAAGTTCTTCGACATTTTTGGGCGGTTTTCGTTTTGGGCTTGTTGGCGTTGAGGTGTTACCCGCCGGGTTTCCTTGTTGGATTTTCTTCTTCGGGTTTTTCGAGCCAGTTGGTTCACTCTGTTTGGGTTCTGTGTCTAAAATACGGGATTTTGCTCTTGGTAAGTGCTTATACGCTACGAAATCCTTTAATTGTGCCGGTCGACACTTTCCATACACCCGTGGATCAGGTACAAAAGCTAGACCGTCGTGTCTTATGACCCTTGGTTGCTTTCCGTCTTCCCGAACCCATGCAGTGTGTGGGGAATAATTAATTATTGACCCGTTTTCGATGATTTTGAATTGTGGCCCAAACACCCCAGGATTTTTTGTTTTGCGTGCTATTGTGCCCGATTTTCGCGCTACCTGTTCAATGCGTTTTCCTAACACCGGATCTATGGTGTTTTGGGGTCCTTTAAACCGATTTTTTAGGAACACCAAGGGAGCTCTTTCGATTCTTTGTTTCTCTTGTTGTGTAAGCCACCGAATTGGTTTTCGTGTTCTAATATTTGCTATGTCATTTTTGGGGTTTTCGGCGAGAAACGACCGTTTAACCTTTTGTAAATCATAGGGTATATTATTAAGTGGAAGGTGCGCACCTATTGGAAATTTACGTAGCAGGGCCTGGTCGAACAGTTCATCGTTGTCTGTGTCCGACAGTAAGGGTTGTGTCCGTTGCGTTTGTTTCGTTTTCTCTTTCGTTGTCTCAGGGATGGCCCGTTTAGGGATTGTGTGTCCTGGGGTACTGGTTCCTACCACCTGTGACGATGGTCCTGCTGGTTCGTAAGAGGGTTCAGGAAGATATGTCTGTTTGTACACAACACTGAGCTCATCCTCGCTATTGAGATCCCTATTCCAGATGGCCTCAGGCGTGAGGGCGGATTTTGTAAGCATCTTCTCATCTAGGCACGAAAGTTTTGTATTTTCCCATGATAGATTAGAAATTTTAGGTGTAGTGCAAATATTAGTTAGTGGTGTGTTTGGTTTACGCCCATAGTGCGCCTCAAACGGTGTAATTTTTGTTGTGGCGTGTGGGGTAATGCGCAGTGTTTTGATTAATTCCGCCACGTCTGACGCTAGTTTGTATGGTGTGTTATTCTTATCTATCTTCATTATAGACAGACGAGTTTTCAGAGTTCTAATTAGTCTTTCCACCATGCCCATGGAGCGATGATCATCCACTGGGGCAAATATTAATTTAATGTTATTGCTTTTGCAGTAGATCATAAATTTCTTAGCCCGAAACCCTTGAGCTTGGTCGCACCGGATATTTCTTGGTACCCCTTGGTTGACCAAATGTGTTTGCATAAATCTTATGATTGTGTCTGCTTTGTTATTTGCTACTACTTTTGCGTATGGGAATCGCGAGAACCTATCTACCCCGACCAGAATGTACACGTCTTTATCGTTCTCATCCGGTAGCGGTCCAGCAAAATCCAGCTGGATTTCCTCGTTCGGTTCTACTACGGCGTCGAGACCAGTATAGTGTTTTTTCCCGGAGATCACCCGAAGGTTCTTACCTTTGGTGCGGCACTCCTTGCAATTCTGTGCTGCCGTCACTATGTCCCGGTGGAGTTATGGATACCAAATATGTTTGGCAGCTTCTAACATACTGCCTTGTCCTGGGTGGGTTAAGTGAATTGAGTCCAATACAATCTGTCTGAGTTGTTTCGGGATCACTACTCTGTCGTCATAGAGTAGCACATTGTCTCGGACTGACAAACGGTCGCGCACGTTATAAAAATAAGGGCCGTAACAGGCCTTTATTTGTTCCCACTTTTGGTTTCTGATCATGTTGATCAGAGGCTGGAGGTTTCTGTCGCGTTTTGTGGCGGCCGCAATGAAATCCACGTCCAGTGCCTTTCTGAGATTCTTTCGGAAGAGGGGCACATCTCCGTCCTCCATTGAGATTGCTTGACACTCCGTTTGTTCCTCTGGGTCCGTTTGGCATAGCTGATCTGATTTCCTGACGAATGTGAAGCTATCTTGTGAGGGAATTACTTGATGACGAACATCGCTAAAGGACAGTGTGGATTGGCCTGGTTCTACGGGCATTTCAGCGAATGACGTATGTTTAGCAGGTGGAAACGATAAAGTAGTCTGTTGGCCGCTGTGGCATTTCCTCATGATTCTTTTGAAAGGGGGTAATGACATTCCTGTCTGCAATTGGCGGCTCATGTTGTTAGCGGCTGGGTTAATATATGTTGAATTAAAACACACTTGTTGTTGTTGATGACTACTTGCTATTTCTTCTTTACGTAAATGATTTGTTGAAGGCTGGTGGCAAATGTTTGAATTATCCGGACTATAGTTTGAAATGTTTCGATTTGATTGAGAGAAATTTGAAAATTTTGATCGTGACGGAGAGTGACTGTTTGAGAGAGAATGATCATTAACAGTGAAATGTGTTTCTTTTGTGTGCGAAAGCGAACGATTAAAGTTTTCGTTCCGGTCGAGCTGTAATGTGCTTAGAAATCCGTATGGATTTTCAATCATTTCGATATTAGCTATAGTGCTGTCTTGAAATTCCAGGCAAGAAATGAAATCGTCTATTAGTGCGACAACAAAATGTTCATCCCAATATGCGGGAGGTTGTGGTTTTCCTACCGGATGGCGCGAAATATAGTCTATTAAGCCCATTTTACTGCCGGAAAGGTGTTTGATGTCAAAATCGAATGGAATAAGACGGTCAATCCATCTGGTTAGGCGACTTTGATAAGTTTTATTACTTTTATTGCTATTTAGGGCACTAACCAAAGCTTGATGATCAGTAATTAGTGTAAAGCGGCGACCATACAGATAATATTTAAAATGATCAATAGCCCATACCGCAGCTAGGAGTTCCAATTCATTTACTGAATATTTATTTTCACATGCATTTAGGAATCTGGACGCGTACGCCACCGTACCCCATCCGTCTGGAGTTTCCTGTTCGAGAGCAGCTCCTATACCCTCGCGGCTGGCGTCACAGACTATCCGTGTTTCTCGGTTGCTCACAAAGTGACGATTTTCTGTGATGTTTCGCACCGCTGTCAGGATTGTCTGAAATGCCTTTTCATGTTCTTGGTTCCAAACATAGTGAAATTTAGAAGAAGATGATAAGAGCGGCCTTAATGGTGTGCACAATTGTGCCAGGTTGGGTATGAATTTATTTAGATGATGAATCGAACCCATAAAACTTTTTAGTTGTTTGAAGGTTTTAGGGTGTTGTAGATTAGTGATCGCTTCGGTTTTCTTGTGCATTGGTATTGTCCCGTATTCATTTATTATGAATCCCAGCCATTCGACTTCTTTACAGCCGAATTTGCATTTGTTTAAAGAAATCGCCATATTTTCCTGATCCAGTTTATCTAATACTTTTTTCAGTTTTTCCATGTGTTGTTCTTTTGTTCCGTGAGATATAATTAATATATCATCTAGAAACGCGAAAGTATCTTTTTCGTTGTTTAACGTTAGGTCAATGGCTTTCTGGAATTCTGCGGGCATGTCCGTGAGCCCGTAAAATCCTGTTTGGAATTGATAGGTTCCCGTCGCTTGTCCACCGATTATGCTAAAGTTACACTGCGTTTTAGTTTTTTCATCTAATTTTAATTGGCTATATGCATATCGGAGATCGATGGTAGAAAAATATGTTGTGCCTGGTTTGCCATTTCCCTCCTGAGCTGATTGTGCCACATTGTCGAGCAGAACGTCGATGTTAGGCATCTGATACTTATTTTTATGTATCGCTTTGTTGATTTGTTTTGAGTCCATGGCTAACTTGATTGACTGATCTTTCTTTACCGTGATAACGATTGGACTAATAAATTGTTTGTCGCTACAACTGTCGAGCTTCACGATATGGCCTTGGTCAATTAAAGATTTAAGTTCTTGTTCAACTTTTTCCTGAATATGAATCGGGATTCGGCGGCCCTTTTGTTGAAGTGCCTTGAAGTCATGTAAAAATTTCGTATGAATTTCATGGTTTTTAGATCGGCCGATACGAGTGCACAACGCTGGGTATGTTGTTTTAACCCAGTTTGTGATGGCCGTGTCTGATTGTTCTGGATCTGTAATGTAATTGATTGACTTACCAGTTGGTTTTTCCTGTTGAAGGTGAATGCCTAGTTGCGGGAGCAAATTGCGACCCAGGATGTTTGCTCGTTTATCATCAACCACCACGAATGGTGCTGTGTTGATTGTCCACCCTCCTGATTCTATAGGGGCAATCAGCCTGCCGAACGCAGGGATTTTGTAACCGTTGTAGCAGACCATTCTATTTGCCTCGTCATTTTGGTTGAGCTGAATCCGTCGAGTTCGTGGCACCGTATTTTCTAATATGACCGCTGTTTTGTTATTTACAAACGATGTTGGGGATCCTGTGTCTGCAATGAAGGTAACGCTGTTCGTCCCAATTTTAACTCGAATAAGGTGTCCTATTAAGTCGTTTGTTGTTAAGTTTCCTGCCGTTTCTTCTTCATAGTGTACCGCATTTACGCTGTTGTCATCTGGATTTATGAATTCCCATCCCGGGACGACATCCCCTGCCTGGAGATAGTCGACATACGCTGCTATGTTGGTGTCTTGGACATTCGCTTCGAGATTTGCTTCTTCGCTGATAGCATTAACATTGGAAGAGTTGCAGAGTCGTGCGTAGTGTCCTCTTTTTGTGCACTTATTGCAAATCTTGTCTTTTGCTGGACATTGTTGGAGGTGACCGGGTCCGAACGGATTACCGCACTTAAAACAAGATTGCTTTCTGTCTCTGTTTTGTCGTTGCGAGCTTCCCCGCTGTGTTTGTCCTCGACCGCTATTGTTTCCTCTTCTGTTATTACGGTACGGGTCCCCTCCTCTTCTTTGAATGAACCCAACTGGTTCTGTTTTTATACCCGTTTGTTGAAAAGGATTAGTCGTGGAACCCTGCTTGCGGATTTGGATTTGATTTTCCAACCCTTTTTCTCTGCGTATGGCGTATTCAAACGCTTGCTCTGGGGATTTGGTCTCGGCAAGTAGATCTTTTTGTACTTCATCATTTGTCATATTCGCTGTGAATAAATCTCGAATAATCTCTGTTTCTAATGTGTTATTGTTGCAATTGGGACATTTGAAGTTTCCTTTTATGACCAATTCAGTGAGCCCGCAGTGGAACTGTTCCAGCGTTTCTGTTTTATTCTGCTTTCTTGTGAAGGCCTCGTATCTATCAAATGTAACATTACGGTCTTTAATGAAAAGGTGTTCCAATCGATTCCAGAATGCTCTTGTTGATATTTCTTGTATCTTTATGTCGGGATAGTGTTGGTTTAGGCGTCTTTGACCTTCGTTACCAAGACTTAGGTAAATGTAGCTTCTGACTTTTATGTCGGCTTCCTCCCATGGTGTTCCATCCACGGTGGGTCCCAAGTTGTCCAGTTGTGCACATTGGTTGTCCCATTGTATCTTTTTTTCTTGGTTACGAATGTTCCTGTCCCTGGTTTGTGCTTGAGTTTCCCCTTCTATCGGGAGTTCATAACCGGGTTCTTGCGGTTTTCTCACTGCAGGTGGATCTCGTAATAACTTTTGCAGGTTTATGCCATCTTTTGCGACAATTCCTAAGTAGAGTTGCTGGTTCCACTTCTCCCACTCTGTTGGCGGTTCCGCCGAGGCTTTTTGCCAGAATGGGGCAATGCCGAGTGGGTTTTTTGTTGTAAGTGCTGGCTGCGCCATGTTATACCCTCAACCGTTGGGTGAGGTATACACTGTGTAATCTATGTAGTCAAAGTCAATGCTTGATCGCTAACTGAGAATAGAATACGAAGAGATAGAGAACAACTTAAATTCAGTTACGAAAGTTAAGTCTGATTCGAATCTGACCTCGAAATCATGAGAGAGACAGAGACTCATAAATAACTATTGAATATGGTGTTAGGTTTAATAGGTACTTAATTTAGATCAGACTTCTATATAATTCAATTTACATAAGTATATATGGTTAGCACTCAAGATGGATATACTGTCTTAGGTAGACATAGTTCTAATATATCCGAATGGATATCAGTTCATATCGGTACCTACTGTATCCGTATGGATAACAGATTTGTAACCGAAAAAACATTCAATTTGCTACAGGAAATTGAAATTATGTTACGAAAATTGGCACAGGGTTTTAACAAGCCATCTAAAACCGTTACCATTAAACACTAGACTGCTAAAAGACTTTAATTATCCGGCAATTTTACTCAACGGATTAGGCGATGAAAATTTGCTACAACCGTCCTAAATACAATTTTCTTCAGATATAAAATAACGGTTAAACATATTACCATTAAGTTTTTCAAAACTGGAAAATGTCATGCCATTTCGGGAAAATTCAAAAAAATTACCACTCTATATCAATTTAGGTTCGCTGAACCATCAATTAAATAAAAATTATCGAACAAAAAAGACTTATCTTCAAACAGCAAATTAATACTAATTTTTTTTAAAACTCATTCTATGAATTTGGAACAATTGACTTGAACAACAAATCTTCGCGAGCGCTCTAACAAATTATAAAATTAATTTCAGACTTCTAATGATTTTCAAAAATTTTTTCTTGAAAAAAAAACACAGGCAGCTTAAGGGATGGTTGGATAGAATAATCAAAAATTTGTATACAAGAAACGCCTACCAGAGGACATAAAAACGTCTACAGTGGCCATAAAAACGTCTGAGGGGGACTTTAAAAAACGTCTACAAAACGTAGCCTTCTGGGTTGAGTTTTCTTAATGAAAAAAAAATACAATAGAAAATGTTGAAGATTTGTTGTAACTAAAAGCATTATTTCTTCCGAGTTTTAATAACATGGAAAACAAAATTGATCCCATTTTTTGGAATTTTACCAAATTCCTCTTACATGTCAAAATCAAAACTGTGATAAAAAAAATTTGTGGAATTTTAGCTTGAAACGATTAGCTTGAAACGATCTTAAATTGTAAAAAAAATATGCTTTATTTCATGTATCCTGTATAACTTAATCATAATAGAAATGAAATATCACAGCATATCCAAAATTGTCCTTGTTATCTTTATTCTGAAGCAACGCAGCTTACTAAAACCGAAAACTCGGCTAAATTAAAAGCAGATTTGAAAGTTTCAAATCAAAAATTGATCTTTAAAGTGTTTACTAAATTAAAAAGAAGTGACCAGAATAGTCCAGACGCAACAAACTCCAACTCGACTGATGCCTAAACCCGTGAGAAGTTTACCCCCTTCCGCGTACCAGAGGAAAGTAAGAACCTAGTCTTAGTACATTCATACAGGGGTAGTAACACTGAAGAGAAGTTTAAAGTTCCTAATCGATGTCAGAAACAAAAATTAAAATGCGTCAATGTCCAAGATGGGACCAACTCTGTTCTTAAGAACAAATATATTACCCCTGATAAAATTTTAATACATCAATGAGATAATTACTACGAAGTTTAACACAGATATGGTCATTGTCTACAAAAAAATGCCAATATTAGATAAACTTGATGCCAATATGATTATGGATGAATCAAATAAGGCATTTGGAACTCAAGCAGGTTTTGAGGTGCTCAAACTGAACTCAGTGATGAACTTTCAAAACAAAATAGACAAAATAGGTTTTTGTTATGGGATAATATCCACTTCAATAATAATGACGGCGTACTTTTTTGAACGTAATTTTTTTTACTTTCGTTTGTAAGTACTCTAGTAACTTTCCCAGAGTCAAACTATCCGAAGATGAAGCATTCAACCCCAATTCATCTACAAAGCGCCTTTTCAGCATTATCAACAATCTTATTCGAACAACAGTACTAGTACCAATAGCTTCCGAATGAACTCCTATAGGCGCCATCCTGACGTTTATCAAAATCAAAAAAATCTCTCTTTTTCGAGGTCACAATCAAAATCACAAAATCACATCAAACTTTTGATTAGACGAAGGCTTTCTTCAAAAATTTAAATTAGTTATAGCGAATCTTTGTCTGTGCTTATTTTTTATGATAGCAAAGAGCTAATGGCTTACGTTGTTTTGAATAGAAGAAACACAACACACTGTTTTCCATGAGTTGCCAAAGTTTTTTCCAGTAGAATTTATTCAGTGCCTCCTAGGCGCAATATTTTAACCAGAAAAAGGCCTTTTCAGCGCTTCTCATTACCATTAAATGTAGTTTTTATGTTTTTGCTACCAACTATCTATTCCATTAGCCACTACTAAATTCATTATGAAATTCATGATTTTTTGTCTGTTTTTCACAACAATGGCACTCTCTACTAGAATGAAACATTTTCAATCAGATGACGTTCATCTAAATCCGGGTGCACTGATAAATTTAAATCTCATCTCAAAAAAAATAGAAAACTACAAGAAAAAATGAAAGGCTTACATCTAATTTGCAGAAGCATAGCAAGGAAACATTCACACCTGAACTCACTTGTTTTTTTTTTAACTTTTGGTTTTTCGGAAAATCAAGTAAATGGCTCAAACGAGCAAAAACTATGGGCTCTAGATAATGTAAACTTGTTTCGTTTGATGTGACAGATCCTCCGAAGACAACAGGAAACTAAAAGGAGCCGTAATCATGCTTTTGGAGCCCAAAACATTTGATCCAAAACTACGCCAAGACTTAAGTTTTCTTCACAAAAAAAAATTGACAATTTATATATTGAATTTAAAAATGCATCAATTGAAAAATATAAAACCCTTTCTAAATTTATCTTACACTCCAAGCAAAGTAAACAAAACTGAATTTCCTGAAAAACTTGCTCAGTCGATTGACTATGCTCAACCAATTTACACTAATAGAATAGTTAAAGGCTATTACAAACTATAACATTGACGTAAGAGATTCACTTGATACAACTCCCGGCATTACTTATAAAATACTTTTTACTCACTCGAAATCACCGGAAGGATACATTATTACTGATCTTATTGCAAAAGACCAAACAAACAAATCAATCCTTTTTACACATGCTATGAAAACGGATCACTGGAAAATTATTTCATAACTGAACTTAAAGCAATTCGGACCAAACCTCCTATCAGGTGCAAAATGCGTGAAAAAGATCTACTCAGAGAATTTTTTAAAATCAAATCGGTCACCAATATTCGGGATAGCTTCTACCAGCAAAGTAGTCCAGAGGCAATGTTCAACGTTTTCAGACGAAAATTAAATGAAAAAAGTGGGCTCCACGAAAACAGATTTTTTCTATGTTATAAAAAAGCAAAAGTAATCTTACAAGAAAAAACTTTGAATTCGCAGTTATTCAATTCAAAAAACTGAACGCAAAAAACGGAACATTATTAACGACACAAAAGCTCTAGAAAATCATTTAACATTTCTCTTCTCAGAATGGCAATTTTCCTTGATTATAAGTTTTCATACCTGAAAAAGGCACCAAGAAATGTCCCATTAAAGAACCACATCGAAACAAATCCATTAAAAAAACTCCTTTTTCGTTCAGATTTATAACTACCGTAGTGTGTAAAAAAGAACTTCTCAAACCTAATGCAAAAAAAACCGCTTAAAGTATCTGAAATTTCATGATGGTTACTCTTGCAGATCGTTGGATTTAAATCTACACATCATATTTTCTAAAATGCATAACAGAAAAACAACGTTTTTCCACAGAAGCTGAGAAAACTATTACCACGCCAATATAAAAAAAGATGATCCTGAAGACCTGAAAATTAGATGTCTATCTCAATTACTGGAGAACTATCAAAAGTAATTGAAATTTAGTTATATTAGCAAATTAATCAAAACTTTTTTATGTGAAAACCTTTCAAGCAACACTTAATTTGGCCCACATATCGTACTCAACAATTCATGCTAGTTTGTTTTGCACTGAAATATTTAGAAATTTGATTGATGCCAACAATTTCGTTGCTTGCTCAATATTGAAGCTCTCGAAAGCTTTTGATTTTATTGTTATTAACCATTTAACCAAAAACTCTATCAACATTTTTTTCTGAATCTGCTATAGTCTTGGTAAATTGTTTCAGAGGCGAACAATGTCAGAAGAAAACTAAACAACACTGAACTGGACTGGTTCACCCTTCATCAGGGTATCCCTCAAGTCAGCGTATAAGGACCTCTCATTTTTAACCTGCACAACAATTATCTTAGCAAGCAACTGACCGACGCAAGCAGAAAAATTCAATAAGCAGATGACACAATTCTTTTTGTAATGATAGAAAAATTGAAACTGCACGAAGAGAACTTGAAAAATTTGCGATATTTTATCAAAGTTTTTTCGGTTACACTTGCTCCAATTTAATGCTAGAAAACAGAGCTTATCATCTTCAGTAGAAAAACTGTTAGAAAACTTGAAAAAAACACAAATGCCCTGGACAGAGAAACCATGGAAGAAAAAATTATTGCAAAATCTCTCGGGGTAATATTAGACCAGTTTTAGAAACTGAACACGAAGTGAAGATAATCTTAAGCTAAGTGTCCGGCGGGATTCAAACACTTCAGTCGATCAAAAACCTCTTCCTATCAAATCAAGACTTTTACTCATGAACGCACCCGCTGTCAGTATCTACACACCATCCTGCCATCCTTTTAAATGAAATTTCAGCAAATTTATCATCTCATGAGAAAAACTTCTAAGGTAGTTAATTGAAAATTGTAGTTAAGCGAATTTTGATTCATCATTATATCATAAATTTTAAAAAGGTACTACCAGTAACAATTTGTCTTGATGGGAAAGTGATTTGACATTTCTGGAGAAAAAAACATGTTAACACCTGCATACAAAACAATTCAACATGAAAACAATCACAAAAACAAGAAGATAACATTAAGATAATTGAATTTTTTGTCGAAAAATTTTATGGGCATTACACTGAACAGGTTTATTTAAATAAATCAGAAACAGTTCGGAACAAGTTACACCATGTCAAACTCAATTTTAAGAAGATCCCTACTCACAGACAAGCAAAAACAACTTTTTAGGATAATTTTTGACATTTATTGGGAGAAAATCTTACAGTTGCAACCTTGGGAAAAAAATTTAGTAAAATTTCTATTAGATTGTGATGCAATAAATTTCATGTTTTAATTTTTGTAATTTAAAATTTTGCCGTTTTTGACAATTATTTTTAAAGATTTTTATTTTGAGGTTTCCCTCAAGGCAGCGTATTAGGACTTCTCATTTTCAACCTGTACTTCAATTATCTTAGCAAGCAATTGACCAACTCAAGCAAAATAGTTCATTATGCAGATGACTCAATTCTTTTCTGTAATGATAAAAACACTAAAACTGCACCGCGAGAACTTGAAAAAATTTGCAATATTTTAAAAAATTCTTTCGGATACATTTGCTCCAATTTGATACTAAAAAACAAAGGTTATCATCTTCAGTAGAAAATTTGTTAGAGAAGATGAAAAAAATCACACAAACGCTCTAGACAGAGAAATTATAGAAGAAAAAATTTAATCCAAAATATCTTGGGGGTAATATTAGACCAGTTTTAACAATTGATCACGAAGTGAAAATGATCTTGAGAAATACGTCCGTCGGGATTAAAACTTTTCAGTCGATCAAAAACCCCTTCCTATCAAAAAAAGACTAATACTCATGAACGCACTCGTTGTCAATCATCTACACTATTGCGCCATCTTTTTAAATTTAATTTCACTAAATTCGTCATCTAATGAGAAAAACTATTGAGCTAAGGATTTGAAACTTGTGATTGTGCAAAAATAGATTCTGATCTTAAATGTAAAAAAATGTATTACCCTGAACAGTGTTTCTTGATGAGAAAGTCGTTTGCCATTTCTCGAGAAAAAATCATATTACTATTTGCTTACGAAAAATTTCAATTTGAAAACAATCACAAAAATATAAACATAGGAAAAAAATTGAAACTTTCGGCAAAAATTTTCATGGGCAGTACACAAAAAAATTTCTTTAAAAAATTAGTAACAGTTTTGAATAGCTTACACGATGTCAAATCAATTTCAAGAAGATCCCTACTTACAGAAAAGTGAAAACAAATTTGAGAAATAATGTTTACTTTTATTTAAAGAAGATAAAACTATGGAAAAGTTTAATTAGTAACATTTCCCTTAGATTGTGATGCAATCAATTAAATGCTTAAGACTTGTAGTTTGAAAGTTTGCCGTGTTTGACAATTTTTTATCATAATTATAATTTGACTTACGCTGGTTAATTTCATTTTATATAAAGAAGATCCAACAGTCGCAAACTATGGAAAAACTTAATTAGTAATATTTCCCTTAGATTGTGATGCAACCAATTAAATGCTTAAAAATTGTAGGTTGAAAACTTGCAGTGTTTGACAATTTTTTTATCATAATTATATTTTGACTTACACTGGTACATTTGAAAATCCTTTCAACTGGCATATAAAGTGTATTTGTTTTCATTTATAACCACAAGCCTTGTAGTTTTTTTTTTTTCATTTTGTTGTTAGTTAATTGATAATTTTCTTTTATTTTGTTTCGGCAAAAAAACATTCATTTCATTTTTAGTATTTAATGTTTAATGAATAAATTGTTTTTTATTCTCAAACTTGACTTGACTTTAATTTATCTTTTGATATTACTTTGAAAAATTTTCTGCGGTGCTTCAAAGTATAATGGAATGTTTTCACACTTTGCTTGATGCCAACTTTATTGATTTTCATCTTCAACGCCTCTACTGTACAAACAACTTTTTTGCTGCTTTTTGGCCATTTTTTGTTATATTTTCAAATTATTTGCTTTATGCCATCGTTTTCATTTTTAATTACTCCTTCGAACGATTGCATCCAAATAATCGCCAAAATTAGAAAAAATAGCCAGACAATAAAACTTGCCATTGCTTTTGAAATTATCTTTTGTCAAGACTATTTTAAGCAGTATTTGCAGTTGAACGCTCATTATCTGGTTCGTAACAAAATTGTTTGCAACATACGTTAGGCAATCTCAATTGTTTTGATACGGAAACATTTGTGTACAAACCCCTATCGTCTAGTAAAGCAACAATCAAAAGACACATTTATGGCCGAAAACTACAACAAATTTTGAATTGCTTCCAGCTAACAAAAATCGAAAATGGCACTGATAAATTGATCTCGAAAGTACAGAAGGATATCAAAAACTCATTACTCAAAAAAAAAATGAGAACTCATAATTGCTAAAATTTACTCAAAACTCAGAACTACGGAAGCTCAGCCCGCTAGGTTATACGGTTTGGCTAAAGTACATGAGAATGAAATACCACTGCGTCCAGTTCTATCAACTACTGGCAGTAGTTGTCAAAAGCTGAACAAATTTTTGAACCCCTTTTTTGAAACAGTTGTTGGCGCAAACATTGAAACATCTACGAAAAGGGTACCCGAACTTGTTACTTAAAAGGCTGACTTCGTTGCATAAGAACTTACAATTTACTTGGTTCTAATTACTACAAATTCTACTATTATTAATTGGAACTAGTTTAACTGTGCTTGTTTTTAAAATAGCAAAGAAATAGTAGCTTAGGTTGTTTTGAATAGAAGAAACACAAAAAACTGTTTTCCATGAGTTGCGAAAATTTTTTTCAGTGCCTCCCAGGCTCAATTTTTAAACCAGAAAAGTGCCTTTTCAACGCTTTTCATTATCATTAATTTTAGGTTTTATGTTTTTTCTATCAAATATCTATTACATTAGCCACTACTAATTTCATTATAAATATCATGATTTTTTGTCTGTTTTTCACAACAATCGCACTCTCTTCTAGAATCAAATTTTTTCAATCGGATGACGTTCATCTAAATCCGGGTCCGCTGATAAATTTAAATCTCTTCTCAAAAAAACTAGAGAACTACAAAATTAATATGAAAGGCTTACATCTAATTTACAGAAGCATAGCGAGGAAACGTTCAAACCTGAAATCACTTGTTTTTTGTAATTTTTTGGTTTTTCGGAAACACGAGTAAATGATCAAACGAGCAAAGACTATGGGCTCTAGATAACGTAAAACTTGTTTCGTTTGATTTGACAGATCTTTCGAAGACAGCAGGAAACTAAGGGAAGCCGGAGTCATGCTTTTGGAGCTCAAAAAATTTAATCGTCAACTACCCCAAAACTTAAGTTTTCTTAACAAAAAAATGAAAATTTATAGATTGAATTGAAAACTGCATCAATTGAAAAATAAAAACCCTTTTTAAATTTATCTTGCAATCTAAGCACAGTAAACAAAACTGAATTTCCTGAAAAACTTGCTCAGTCAATTGACTATGCTCAATCAATTAACACTAATAGAATAGTGAAAGGCGAACAGAACATCTCTCTTCTAAGAAAATTATTTAACACTTCTCCTCTCAAAATTGCAATTTTCCTTTAATGTAAATTTTCATACCTAGAGTTTTTCCTTGAAAAAAGCACCAGTCAATCAAAAAACCCCTTCCTATCAAAAAAAGACTATTACTCATGAACGCACTCGTTGTCAGTCATCTACACTATCACGTTATCCTTTTAAATTTAATTTTAACAAATTTGTCATCTAAAAAAAAAAACTATTGAGCTAAGAAATTGAAATTGTTGATCGTGCAAAAATCGATTCATTATCTGAACTTAAATAAAAAAAAATGTACTACCAGTAAGAGTGTTTCTTGTTGAGAGAGTCGTTTGCCATTTCTCGAGAATAAAACATCTTACTACCTGCTTACGAAAAAAATCAATATGAAAACAATCACAAAAATTATAAACTTGGAAAAGAAAATTGAAATTTTTGTCAAAAAAAATCATGGGCAATACATAAATAAGTTTCTTTTAATAACAGTTTTGAACAGGTTACACGATGTCAAAATCAATTTCAAGAAGATCGCTACTTACAGAAAAGCAAAAACTTTTTTTGAGAAATAATGTTTACTTTTATTCAAAGAAGATCCAACAGTCGCAAACTATGGATAAAATTAATTAGTAATTTTTCCCTCAGATTGTGATGCAATCAATTAAAGGCATAAATTTTTTAGTTTGAAAGTCTTCGTGTTTGACAATTTTTTAACGACAAATTATTTGACAAACGGTTGTTGGCGGAAACATTGAAACATCTACGAAAAGTGCACCCGAACTTGTTACTTAAAAGGCTGACTTCGTTGCATAACAACTTACAATTTACTATAAAAAAAACCAACCGGAAAGGGGAACTTGCTTTTGAAGATTGAAATTGTAGTAAGTCAAGAAAGGAAGATCACGTGCAAATGGTATCGAAAATCAACTGATACTGAAATTATTTTGAGTTTTCACAGCTGTGCACCCCTCCAGCGCAAAAAAAAACATTGTGAAAGGAACAAGACATAAGTTGTTTTGGTGTAGCAGTAACCTAAACAATTTTGACGAAGCGATGAAAACCAACAAAGAAATTTAGAAGAAAAATTGGTACCCAGAATCCTGGAAATCGAATATTGTGACAAAACATTGGAAAAAATTATAGACGAAACATAAAAAACTTCACAGAAAGCAAAAACTCAATGCAGTCACGAGAAAATTGACAAACGGATTTTCTTTTTTGCAATATCGAGTAAACTTAAGTTTAAAATTCAAAGGTCACAATCAAAAACACAAAATCAAATCAAACTTTTAGACGAAGGCTTTCTTCAAAATTTTAAACTAGTTATATCAATTTTTTTTTTTAATTTGGTGGGTTATTTCATTTTATCACAAATTCTACTATTCTTAGGCGTAACTATTTTATCTGTGCTTGCTTTTTATGATAGCAAAGAGCTAGTGGCTTAACTTGTTTTGAATAGAAAAAACACAACAAACTGTTTTCCATGAGTTGCGAAATTGTTTTTTCAGTAGAATTTATTCAGTGCCTCCATTTTATATCTAATACATTAGCCACTACTAAATTCATTATAATTATCTTGATTTTTTGTCTGTTTTTCACAACAATTGCACACTCTTATTGAATCAATCTTTTTCAATCAGATGACGTTCATCTAAATCCGAAACCGCAGATAAATTTAAATCTCATCTCAAAAAAAAACTAGAGAACTACAAAAATAAAATGAAAGTTTTACATCTATTTCACAGAAGCATAGCGAGGAAACGTTCAAACCTGAAATCACTTGTTTTTTATAAACTTTTTAATTTTCGGAAAATCGAGTAAATGACTCAAACGCGCAAAAACTATGGGCTCTAGATAACGTAAAAAATGTTTCGTTTGATGTGACAGATCCCTCGAAGACAGCAGGAAACTAAAAGGAGGCGGAGTCATGCTTTTGGAGCCCAAAAAATTTAATCGTCAACTACCCCAAGACTTAAGTTTTCTTCACAAAAAAAGACAATTTATAGATTGAACTTAAAATTGCATCAATTGAAAAATAAAAAACCCTTTTTAAACTTATCTTACAATCTAAGCACAGTAAACAAACTGAATTTCCCAAAGAACTTGCTCAGTCGATTGACTATGCTCAATCAATGAACACTAATAGAATAGTTAAAGGCAATTATAAACTCTTAATCTTAACGTACAAGCTTCACTTGAAACAATTCCCGGCGTTACTTATAAAATACTTCCTACTCACTCGAAATCACTAGAAGGTTACATTATCACTGATCTTATCGCAAAAGACCAAACAAATAAATCAATCCTTTTCACACATGCTTTGGAAACAGATAATCTGGAGAATTATTTCATAACTGATCGTAAAGCAAGTCGGAACAAAACTCCTTTCAAATGCAAAATGTGTGAAAAAAGACTACTCAGAGAATTTTTCAAATCAAATCTGTCACGAAGATTTAGAATAGCTTCTACCAGCAAAGTAACCCAGGGGCAATTTGCAAATTTTTCTACGTTATGATAAAGCAAAAGTAAATTTACAAAATAAAACTTTGAAACCGCAGTTATTCAATTAAAACAACTGAACGCGAAAAACGGAATGTTCTTACCGACACAAAAACACTAGAAAGTCATTTAACATTTCTCTTCTCAAAATTGAATTTTTCCTTCAATGTAAGTTTTCATACCTAGAGTTTTTCATTGAAAAAGACACCAAGAGTTGTCCCATTAAAGAACCACATCGAAACAAATCCATTAACAAAACTCCTTTTTCGTTCAGATTTATAACTACCGTAGTGTGTGTATGCTAATTTGTTTTGCACGGAATTATTTAGAAAAACGATTGATGCCAACAATTTCGTTGCTTGCTCAATATTGAAGCTCTCGAAAGCTTCTGATTTCATTTTTATTAACCATTTAATCAAAACCTCTATCAACAACTTTTTTATGAATCTGCTCTAGACTTGGTAATTTGTTTCAGAAGCGAACGACGTCAGAAAAAAAACAAACAGCACTGAACCGGACTGGATCACCCTTCATCAGGGTGGTCCTCAAGTCAGCGTATTAGGACCTCTCTTTTTCAACCTCTACAACAAATATCTTAGCAAGCAACTGACCGACGCAAGCAAAAAAGTTCAATAAGCAGATGACACAATTCTTTTTGTAAGGATAGAAAGTTTGAAACTGCACTAAGAGAACTTGAAAAATTTGCAATGTTTTATCAAAGCTTTTTCGGTTACACTTGCTCCAATTTAATGCTAAAAAACAGAGCTTATCATCTTCAGTGGAAAAACTGTTGGACAACATGAAAAAACACAAATGCCCTGCACAGAGAAACCATGAAAAAAAATTTTATTGCGAAATATCTCGGGGTAATATTAGACCAGTTTTAACAATTGAACACGAAATGAAAATGATCTTAATAAAAATGTCAGGCGGGATTAAAACACTTCATTTGATCAAAAACCTCTTCTTATCAAATCAAGACTATTACTAATTAACGCACTTGTTGTCAGTCATCTACACCATCCTGTCATCCTTTTAAATGTAATTTCAGCAAATTTATCATCTCATGAGAAAAACTACTAAGCTAGGTAATTGAAACTTGTGATCGTGCAAAACTCGATTCATCATCATATCACTTCTTAAAAAAGTACTACCAGTAACAATGTTTCTTGATGGGAAAACTTTTTGATATTACTGGAGAACAAAACATGTTAACACTTGCTTACAAAACAATTCAACAAGAAAACAATTACAAAAACATGAACATAACAATAAGAAAACTGAATTTTTTGTCGAAAAATTTTATGGGCATTACACTGAACAATTTTATCTAATTAAATCAGAAACAGTTTGGAACAGGTTACACGATGTCAAACTCAATTTTAATAAGATCGCTACTTACAGACTAGCAGTAACAAAATTTTGGAAAAATTATTGACATTTATTGGAAGAAGATCCAACAGTTGCAACCTATGAAGAAAAAAATTAATTAGTAAAATTTCCGTTAGGTTGTGATGCAATCAATTTAATGTTTCAATCTTTGTAATTTAAAATTTTGCCGTATTTGACAAACATTTTTATATAATTATAATTTGAGATGTCCCTCAAGGCAGCGTATTAGGCCCTCTCATGTTCAACCTGTACAACAATTATCTTAGCAAGCAACTGACCGACGCAAGCAAAAAAGTTCAATAAGCAGATGACACAATTCTTTTTGTAAAGATAGAAAAATCGAAACTGCACTAAGAGAACCTGAAAAATTTGCAATATTTTATAAAAATTATTTCGGTTACATTTGCTCCAATTTGATACTAAAAAACAGAGCTTATCATCTTCAGTAGAAAATTTGTTAGAGAAGATGAAAAAAATCACACAAATGCTCTGGACAAAAAAATTATAGAAGAAAAACTTCTTGTGAAATATCTCGGTGTAAAATAAGACCACCTTTTAATAACTCAAGACCAATTGAAAATGATCTTAAGAAAAATGTCCGGTGGGATCAAAACACTTCAGTCGATCAAAAAACCCCTTCCTATCAAATCAAGAGCTATACTCATGAACGCACTCGTTGTCAGTCATCTACACCATCGTGACATCCTTTCAAATGTAATTTCATCAGCATATTTACCATGTCATGAGGAAAACTACTAAGCTAGCTAATTGAAACTTGTGATCGTGCAAAATTCGATTCATCATCATATCATAATTTGAAAAAAGTACTACTAGTAACATGGTTTCTTGATGGGAAAGTTATTTGACATTTCTGGAGAATAAAACATGTTAACACCTGCTTACAAAACAAATCAACATGAAAACAATCACAAAAACATGAACATAACAATAAGAAAATTGAATTTTTAGTCGAAAAATTTTATGGGCATTACACTGAACAATTTTAATTAAATAAATCAGAAACAGTTTGGAACAGGTTACACCATGTCAAACTCAATTTTAAGAAGATCCCTACTTATAGTTCAGCAAAAAAAAAATTTAGAAAAATTATTGACATTTATTGGAAGAAGATCCAGCAGTCACAACCTATGGAAAAATTTATTCAGAAAAATTTCCGTTAGATTGTGATGCAATCAATTTAAATTTTTAATTTTTGTAATTGAAAATTTTGCCGTATTTGACAAATATTTCAAAATAATCATAATTTGAGGTGTCCCTCAAGGCAGCGTATTAGGACCTCTCATTTTCAACCTGTACATCAATTATATTAACAAGCAATTGACCAACTCAAGCAAAATAATTCAATATGCAGATGACTCAACTCTTTTCTGTAATGATAAAAACATTAAAATTGCACCGAGGGAACTTAAAAACATTTGCAATATTTTTTACAAAGTTTTTTCGGCAACGTTTGCTCCAATTTGATACTAAAAACCAGAGCTTATCATCTTCAGTAGAAAATTTGTTAGTGAAGATAAAAAAATTATAGAAATGCTCCGGACAAAGAAATTATAGAAGAAAAAGTTACTGTAAAACATCTCGGTGACCAATTGAAAATGATCCTAAGAAAAATGTCCGGCGGGATTAAAACACTTCAGTCGATCAAAAAACCCCTTCCTATCAAAAAAAGGTTATTACTCATGAACGCACTCGTTGTCAGTCATCTAAACTATCGCTCCATCCTTTTAAAGTAAATTTTAACAAACTCGTCATCTAATGAGAAAAACTATGGAGCTACGGACTCGAAACTTGTGATCGTGCAAAACTCGATTCATCGTCTGATCTTAAATATAAAAAAATATTCTACCAGTAATTTCATGGGCATTACTAATTAAATTTTTTCAAAAATTTTTGTCAAATAATTTCATGGGCATTACACAAAACATTTTCTTTGAAAAATTAGTAACAGTTTTGAACAGGTTACACGATGTCAAAATCAATTTCAGGAAGCTCCCTACTTACAATAAAGCAAAAACAATTTTTGAGAAACAATATTTCATTTTATATAAAGAAGATCCAACAGTCGCAAACTATGGAAAAACTCAATTAGTAATATTTCCCTTAGATTGTGATGCAACCAATTAAATGCTTAAAAATTGTAGGTTGAAAACTTGCAGTGTTTGACAATTTTTTTATCATAATTATATTTTGACTTACACTGGTACATTTGAAAATCCTTTCAACTGGCATATAAAGTGTATATTTTTCATTTATGACCACAAGCCTTCTAGTTTTTTTTTTCATTTTGTTGTTAGATAATTGATAATTTTCTTTTATTTTGTTTCAGCAAAAGAACATTCAGTTCATTCGTAGTATTTAATTTTTAATTATTAAAGTGTTTTTTGTTTTCAAACTTGACTTGACTCTAACTTATCTTTTGATATTAGTTTGAAAATTTTTTTGCAAAGTTTCAAAGAATAATAAATTGTTTTGTCACTTAGCTTGAAACCAACTTCCACATTTTTCACCTTCAACGCCACTATTATTCCAAACAATTTTTTTGTCTGCATTTTGGACATTTTTCTGTTGTTTTTTAAATTTTTTGCTTTATGCCATTGTTTTCAACTTTAATTACTCCTTCGAACGATTGCATCCAAATAGTCGCCAAAATTAATAAAATTTGCCTGACAAAAAAATTTGCCATTGCTTTTGAATTAATTTTTTGTCAAGGCTAATTTGAGCAGCATTTTAAGAGTTGAATGGTCATTATCTGGTTCGTAACAAAATTGTTTACAACATACGTTAGGCAATCTCATTTGCTTTCGATACGGAAACATTTGTGTACAAACCTCTAACAGCTAGTACAACAACAATGAAAAGACACTTTCATGGCTGAAAACTACAAAAAATTTTGAATTGCCTACAGCTAACAAAAATCGAAAACGGTACTGATAGTTTGATCTTGAAAGAGAGAAGGATATCAAAAACCCAATACCCAAAACGAAAAAAGAAGAACTCATAATTGCTAAATTTTATTCAAAACTCAGAACTGCCGAAGCTCAGCCCACTAGGTTATACGGTTTGGGTAAAGTATATAAGAATGAAATATCACTGCGTCCGGTTCTACCAATTCCTGGCAGTAGTTGTCATAAGATGAACAAATTTTTGAATCCCTTTTTTGAAACGGTTGTTGGCGCAAACATTGAAACATCTACGTAAGACGCTCGAGAAAAACTCGAAAAAAAAATTCTCGCCAAAATTGAACAAACATTACATTAGCCACTACTAATTTCATTATATTTATCTTGATATTTTGTCTGTTTTTCAAAACAATTGCACACTCTTCTAGAATCAAACTTTTTCAATCAAATGACGTTCATCTAAATCCGGGTCCGCTGATAAATTTAAATCTCATCTCAAAGAAAAACCAGAGAACTACAAAAATAAAATGAAAGGCTTACATCTTATTTACAGAAGCATAGCGAGGAAACGTTCAAACCTGAAATCACTTGTTTTTAATAAAATTTTTGTTTTTCGGAAAATCGAGTAAATGACTCAAACGAGCAGAAAATTTGGGCTCTAGATAACGTAAAAAATGTTTCGTTTGATGTGACAGATCCCTCGAAGACAGCAGAAAACTAAATGGAGGCGGAGTCATATTTTTTGAGATCAAAAAATTTAATCCAAAACTACGCCAAGACTTAAGTTTTCTTCACAAAAAAATGACAATTTATAGATTGAATTTAAAACTGCATCAATTGAAAAATATAAAACGCTTTCTAAGTTTATCTTACACTCCAAGAAAAGTAAACAAAACTGAATTTTCTGAAAAACTTGCTCAGTCGATTGACTATACTCGATCAATTAACACTAATAGAATAGTTGAAGTCGATTATAAACTCTTAATATTGACTTGAAAGGTTCACTTGATACAATTCCCGGCGGTACTTAAGAAATACTTCCTGCTCACTCGAAATTACTAGAAGGTTACATTATCACTGATCTTATCGCAAAAGACCAAACAAACGAATCAATCTTTTTTACACATGCTATGAAAACGGATCACCTGGAAAACTATTTCATAACTGAATTAAAGCAAGTTGGAACAAAACTCTTTCAAGTGCAAAATGTGTTAAAAAAACTACTCAGAGGATTTTTTCAAATCAAATCTGTCTCAAATATTTGAGATAGCTTCTATTTGAGATAGCTTAAGTAGTCCAGAGGCATTGTTCAACATTTTCAGACAAAAATTAAAGGAAAAAATGTGGGCTCCCCGAAAAACAGTTTTTTTTCCTCGTTATGATAAAAGAAAAGTAAATTTACAAGATAAAAGTTTGAAATCGGAGTTATTCAGTTCAAAAAACTGAACGCAAAAAAAGGAACATTCTTAACGATACAAAAAACTTAGAAAATCTTTTAATACTTCTCTTCTCAGAATGGCAATTTTCCTTGACTATAAGTTTTCATTCCTAGAGTTTTTCAATGAGAAAGGCACCAAAAGTTGTCCCATTAAAGAAACACAACGAAACAAATCCATTAATAAAACTCCTTTGTCGTTCAAATTTATAACTACCGTAGTGTTTGTATGCTAGTTTATTTTGAACGGAACTATTTAGAAAATCGATTGATGCCAACAATCTCCAATTTCGTTGCTTGCTCGATATTGAAGCACTCGAAAGCTTTTGATTTCATTGTTATTAACCATTTAGTCAAAAACTCTATCAACAACTTTTTTCTGAATCTGCTATAGACTTGGTAAAATGTTTCAGAAGCGAACGATTTAAAAAAAAAAATTAAACAACACTGAACCGGACTGGATCACCCTTCATCAGGGTGTCACTTCAGTCAGCGTATTGCGACCTCTCATTTTCAACGTGTACAACAATTATCTTAGCAAGCAAGTGACCGACGCAAGCGAAAAAAATCAATAAGCAGATGACATAATTCTTTTTTTTTATTATAGGAAAATTGAAACTGCACTAAGAGAGCTTGAAAAATTTGCAATTTTTTATCTAAGTTTTTCAGGTAACACTTGCTCCAATTTAAAGCTAAAAAACAGAGCCTATCATCTTCAGTAGAAAAACTGTCAGAAAACCTGAAAAAAAATGCCCTGGAAAAGAAACCATGGAAGAAAAAATTAAGGCAAAATATCTCGGGTAATATATAATATTAGAATAGCTTAACAATTGAACACGAAGTGAAAATGATCTTATGAAAAATATGCGGCGGGGTTAAGACACTTCAATTGATCGAAAATCTCGTCCTATCAAATCAAGATTATTACTCATGAACGCACTCGTTGTCAGTCATCTACACCATCCTGCCATCCTTTTAAATGTAATTTCAACAAATTTGTCATATCATGAGAAAAACTACTAAGCTATATAATTGAAACTTGTGATTGTGCAAAATTCGATTCATCACCAAATCATAAATTTAAAAAAGGTACTACCAGTAACAATTTGTCTTGATGGGAAAGTGATTTGACATTTCTGGAGAATAAAACATGTTAACACCTGCATACAAAACAATTCAACATGAAAACAATCACAAAAACAAAAAGATAACAATAAGAAAATTGAATTTTTTGTCGAAAAATTTTATGGGCATTACACTGAACAAACTTATTTAAATAAATCAGTAACAGTTTGGAACGGGTTACAGGATGTCAAACTCAATTTCAAGAAAACCCCGACTTGCAGACAAGCAAAAACAATTTTTTAGAAAAATAATTGACTTTTATTGGAAGAAGATGCAACAATTGCACTCTTTCGAAAAATTAATTTAGTAAAATTTCCGTTAGATTGTGATGCAATCAATTTGATGTTTTAATTTTTGTAATTTAAAATTTTGCCATATTTTACAATTATTATTAAATAGATATAAGTTGAGGTGTTCCTCAAGGCAGCGTATTAGGACCTCTCATTTTCAACCTGTACATCAATTATCTGAACAAGCAATTGACCAACTCAAGCAAAAAAGTTCAGAATGCAGATGACTCAATTCTTTTCTGTAGTGATAAAAACATTAAAACTGCACCGAGAGAACTTGAAAAAATTTGCAACATTCCATAAAAATTCTTTCGGTTACATTTGCTCCAATTTGATGCTAAAAACAGAGTTTATCATCCTCAGTAGAAATTTTGTTAGAGAATATGAAAGAAATCACACAAATGCTCTGGAAAAAGAAATTATAGAAGAAAAAGTTGACTGTAAATTATCTCGGTGTAAAATTAGACCAACTTTTATCAATTCAAGACCAATTGAAATTGATCTTAAAAAAACGTCCGGCGGGATTAAAACACCTCAGCCGATCAACAAACCCCTTCCTATCAAAACAGGAATATTACTCATAAACGCACTCGTTGTCAGTCATCTACACAATCTCGGCATACTTTTAAATTTAATTGCAGCAAATTCATCATCTAATGGGAAAAACTATTGAAACAGGTTCACGAATTGCAACTTGTGATCGTGAAAAATCGAATCGTCATCTGATCTTAAATGGAAAAAAAATGTGCTACCAGTAACAGTGTTTCTTGATGGGAAATTTGTTTGCCATTTCTCGAGAATAAAACATCTTACTACCTGCTTACGAAAAAATTCAATATGAAAACAATCACAAAAAAAATAAACATAGGAAAAAAATGAAAATTTTGTCAAAAAATTTCATGAACATTACAAAGAAAAATTTCTTTAAAAATTCAGTAACAGTTTTGAACAGGTTACACGATGTCAAAGTCAATTTCAAGAAGATCCCTACTTACGAAAAGCAAAAACAATTTTCGTGAAATAATATTTACTTTTATTTAAAGTAGATTCAACAGTCGCAAACTATTGAAAAATTTAATTAGTAATATTTTCCTTAGATTGTGATGCACTCAATTAAATGCTTAAAGATTGTAGTTTGAAAAATTGCCGTGTTTGACAATTTTTCTATCATAATTTTATTTGACTTACACTGGTACATTTGAAAATCCTTTCAACTGGCATATAAAGTGTTTTTTTTTCATTTATGACCAGTAGCCTTGTCGTTTTTTTTTTTTTCATTTATTTGTTAGATAATTGATAATTTTCTTTTATTTTGTTTCAGAAAAAGAACATTTATTTCTTTCTTAGTATTTAATTTTTAACGAATAAATTGGTTTTTCTTCTCAAACTTGACTTGACTTTAACGTTTGCTCCAATGATTCAAAGTATAATGAAATGTTTTGACACTTAGCTTGAAATCAACTTTCACATTTTTCACCTTCAACGCCTCTATTGTTCCAAACAATTTTTCTGCTGCATTTTGGACATTTTTCTGTTATATATTTCAATTATTTGCTTTATGCCATCGATTTCAACTTTAAAAACTCCTTCGAACGATTGCATCCAAATAATCGCCAAAATTAATAAAATTTGCCTGACAATCAAATTTGTCATTGCTTTTGAAATAATCTTTTGTCAAGGCCAATTTAAGCAGCATTTTAAGAGTTCAAGGCTCGTTATCTGGTTGGTAATAAATTGTTTGCAACATACGGTAGGCAATCTCAATTGCTTTTGATACGGAAACATTTGTGTACAAACTCCTAACGTCTAGTAAAACATAAATGAAAAGACACATTTATGGCCAAAAACTACAAGACAATTTGAATTGCCTACAGTTAACAAAAATCGAAAATAGCTTTAATAGTTTGACCTTGAAAGTTGAGAAGGATATCAAAAACCCAATACCCAAAGCGAAAGAACAAGAACTCTTAATTGCTAAAAATTACTCAAAACTCAGAACTACTGAAGCTCAGCCCGCTAGGTTATACGGTTTGGCTGAAGTACATAAGAATGAAATACCACTGCGTCCGGTTCTATTAATTCCTGGCAGTAGTTATCATAAGCTGAACAAATTTTTGAACCAATTTTTGAAAACGGTTGTTGGCGCAAACATTGAAACATCTACGTTAGACGCTCGAGAAAAATTCGAAAAACTACTTCTCGCCAAAATTGAGAAAATTGTTTCACTATACGTTAGAAGTTTGTACACAAATTTTTCCGTATCGAAAGCAATTGAGATTGCCTACCGTCTGTTGTAAGCAATATGATTTTGAACGAGATAATGAGCGTTCAACTCTTAAACTACTGCTTGAGTTAGCCGCGGCAAACGTTTTTTCCAAAACCTCTGGCAAATGTTATTGTCAGACGGATGTGTTAGCCTTGGGTGCATCTTGGTAATAATTTTGGCAATTCTTTTGGTTGCAACCGTTCGAAGAAGCAAATAAAAATTAAAACGATGGGATAATGCAAATAGCAAAATAAATATCTGAAAAATGTCACAAAGGCAGCTAAAAATTAGTTTGGAACAGTAGAGGTGTTGAAGGTGAAAAATGTGAAAACTTGTTTCATGCTAAATGTCAAAAGATCAGTAACGAAGAATACCAAAGTATGGCTAATATACTATGGTACTGCTACTTCTCTTTGATTTACCTACTGTGATAGACCACTGTGATTTACCAGACATTTCAACTAGTATTTGTGAAAACAAATTGTTCGAAAGATACCTAGACGACATAATTTGTACAGTAAAAGGGGACCCGAACTTGTTACTTAAAACTTAAAAGGCTGACTTCGTTGCATAAGAACTTAAAATGTACTATAGAAAAAGCCAACCGGAAAGGGGAACTTGCTTTTTGGACATGAAAATTGTAGTAAGTCAAGAAAGGGAGATCTCGTTCAAATGGTTTCGAAAGTCATCTGATACTGAAACTTTTTTGAATTTCACAGCTGCGCACCCCTCCAGCGCAAAAAAAACTTTGTGACAGGAACAATACTAGGTTGTTTTGGTGTAGCATTAACCTAAACAATTTTGACGAAGCGATGAAAACCAACGAAGAAATTTAGAAGAAAAATCAGTACCCAGAATCCTGGAAATCAAATATTGTGAACAAAACATTGGAACAAATTATAGACGATACATAAAAAACTTCACAGAAAGCAAAAACTGAAAGCAGTCACGAGAAAATTGAAAGACCGATTTTCTTTACTGCAATATCGGGTAAACTTAAGTTTAAAATTCAAAGGTCACAATCAAAAACACAAAATCATATCAAACTTTTAATTAGACGAAGGCTTTCTTCAAAATTTTAAACTAGTTATAGCAAATCTTTTATAAAACTGGTGTGTTATTTCATTTTATCACAATTTCTACGATTCTCAGTAGTAACTAGTTTATCTGTGCTTGCTTTTTATGAAAGCAAAGAGCTAGTGGCTTAGGTTGTTTTGAAATTTTTTCTGTTTTCCTCGAGTTGCGAAATTGTTTTCCTTGAGTTGCGAAATTTTTTTTTCAGTAGAATTTATTACGTACCTACAAGTGCCTTTTCAGCGATTTCATTATCATTAAATTTAGTTTTTATGTTTTTTCTACCAAATATCTATTACATTAGCCACTACTAAGTTCATTATAATTATCTTTATTTTTTGTCTGTTTTTCACAACAATTGCACACTCTTCTAGAATCAAACTTTTTCAATCAGATGACGTTCATCCAAATCCGGGTCCGCTGATAAATCTAAATCTCATCTCAAAGAAAAACTAGAGAACTACAAAAACAAAATGAAAGGCTTACATCTTATTTATAGAAGCATAGCGAGGAAACGTTCAAACCTGATATCACTTGTTTTTTATAAACTTTTTTGTTTTTTGTTTTTCGCCCGGAATTACACGACGGAAAATAAAGCTAGGTTATGAAACGACTGGCTAGCCTCTAATTACAGCTTCATGTACTTCTAACCGTCTCTACCAGAGGCAGTTTTATGTATGGTCCTTTAACACCGGGTCGACAAAGTCATTACTGTTTTTGAGTTATCGGCCAGAACGCTCAGATTAACTTAGTTACATGCAAAATTGTGAACTCCTGGCTGGGTCTCAGTATCCCCAGACCACGAGGTCACTCCTAAAACAGGGCTACTACTATTTCTTATATTACTATTGTTTTTGTTCAGTAGATAAAAATCATCATCTCCATCGAAGATGGATCAACGTTTTCCCTCAATTCCTAGCTTCTCATAATCAGAAAATGAATCTAGATGTTATTTAATTTCAATTCAGGACATAACCAGGAAGCTAAAAGTTCGTGTAAAAGAATTTAAGTTCAAGTCTCGAGACCCCTCCGGATTCCTGAATCCGGGGAAATAACACTCTTATTTCTTTTCCGGAGGGATGGACTCACTGTTCCAACACCCGTCACCGTTGGCGTGAATGGCTCTGTAACGATTGTAGCGAGACAAGCGTTACAACTCGGAGCGGTCTCTGCTAATACTCTGTCGTATTTTTCTATTTCCCGTCGTAAATTTGCTCGCAACTATCGTTGTTGTTTTTTTTTTTTCGTTTACTTCTAAAAATGGCCGTTTCGTCGTTTCTCGGAAATATGACGTCATCATTAGAAATTTTAAAAATTTAAAATACCAGAATATCCTGAACTTCACCGTTCGTCTAAACGTTCAAATAACGTCGCTAATCTATTAAAACTGCCAATTCTCAAGGTCAGCGGCCATCAATTTTAATTTGCACTTTTGTCCATTCTGGTCGAATGTCACACTCAGCTTGATTCGAATTTCATTTTTTCGAATTAAAACAACCTAAATGAGTAAAATATTTTAAATTAACCCTAGAAATAAGTTCAAAAAGGTGAGAAAGTTGGCAAAAATTTCGGACTTGTGTTGAAGAACAAAATATCTCGAAAAACAAAATTTCCAAAAAAAAATCGTTTTATAATTATGTTATACTCTTAGAAACTCTGATTGTAAAATTTTTTTTAACTGAAAATACTTTGACTTTTAGTAGTGTATACTTGATGATGCTAGTTATAGCGGAACGTTCGTATTTTGACTAAAGTTACACTAAAATTATAGTCTATGTATAACATGGCTAAAGTTTAAAAAAAAACTGACATGTCAGAATCAAAACTGTTCCCAAATCAAAATTTTATAACCAGAAAGAACAAGAAACTAAAAAATCTCAGAAATTTGCAGGAAAATGTTGTTCATGATTGCGTAATTATATTATGTAATTACAGTTGTTCAGGTTTGATTGGTTAAAAAGTTTTAGAGCCTTTTTAGACACGTTTCTCATTTCGTTTTGTAAATATTGTGAAAAATTTTAATCCTGATGATGCAATGAAAGTGCGAAAACGTTTGAATCAACATTTTAAGTTTTCTTATAACCATTTTTGTTAAATTCTAGCCCTTTTTAGCGATAAGCTATAAGCAAACTGTTATATTCCTTTAAGGAAAACAGTCATTAATTCGAAACAATTTTTTTTCTCCATTTGTACAGAATTTTATTACCACTTTTTGTTCATAATAACAGTAGTGTTTGAGTTAAAATGGCAATGATTGTAGCTGCCAGCTCCCTTTATCACAGCCTGAAAGATCTTGAGCAAGAGGAACGGAGAAAGATGCAGCAGAAGGTCTACGCAGTCCCCGGCCTTTCTTTGAACCCCAATACCTTGAACAGGGGGAAGGATTTACGAGTGTTATTGGAACTGCAACCTCTGGCCAGTAAGCAGATTATTATCTGGCACGACGTGCTGAACAACAGCATATCCTCACATCGCACGAACAACTATACCCCTGCCCACTTGACGAACTACTGGCGTATTTACAATCAAAGCGAAGACAAATTAGTGGCATTGTCTACTGCAGGAGAACGGGCACTCCCGATGTTTTTGAGGATCTGCGGAAGACAGAGATAATCGTCATAAAAAAAACTGGTAGCCTTGTCTCTAGAAGGAAGAGGAGACAGAATCATGGGGTCCTCAGAGAGTATCTTCAACTGCACCAGTCAAATGAATTGGAGTTGAAGTCACTACGGGTGGTGCTGTCCCATCGAGACCACCTGCCAGGCAGTTTCTCAAGGATACGAGCCCAGACCAAGAAACCATCGCAGGGACGCCGCAGAGCAAAGGCGCGGAGAGCGGAGGTGTTGGCTGGTGACCTCCAGCCGAAACCGAACGACCAATAAGGGGTAAGATTTTGTTGTGGCTGTTTTTTCTTTACTGAGTGCCACATTAGTATAAGTGCTCGTGGCCTGCAAAGAACAGATGACGGCAAATTTGCTGCCACCACCACTCAATGGTCCTGAAAAGAAAACTCACTTGGAAACTTGTATTAGATTATTTAAAACATTTTAATAAATTTAATAGCAGTTTCCTGAGAATTAAATTTCTGAGAAAAAATATCGATAACGACATTATACCAGACTTTTTACGGTTTCGCGTGCCTGATAACGGTGTTTTTTCGGATCAAGCGGTGCACAGCTTCCAACTGAGACTCTTGAGATCTGAGCTAAGCCAGGCAAATGCGGATAGGGCCAAGGCATCGGGTAACCTAGTAAAAGCAAGAGAGGTAGTGAGAAGGGGTATAGATGAGAAGTGGTGGCCTTCGGTAATATTCAATCTGAAGCGGCAAGCAAGGTGTAGTGTCAATAACCTGATAAGCCGACACAAGAGAAAGCTTGAAAACTTTCGGAAAAACAGGATAGACCATTAAAAAACTTGGATGAAAGGGCAGTTAGAATTTTAGATGAAGTGATTTTACCGCTTTGGGTGCGGAAAGTCTTAAGTTTTGGAACAAAACGTCCGGTACGAGACAAATTCAATGAAATTCACTTCCGTGCTGACATGAGTAGTTTTTTGTCTGAACTGAAGTTAAATAGAATACCCGGAGAAAGATTATGTGAGATTGAAGCAGCTGCAAAGAGATATGCTAAGAATGTGAAACAGACCCCCTCTGACAAAGGTGTTGAAAAAGCCAGAAAGTAGTTGAAGGAAACGGTCTTCTGGCAGTGCCATTTGATAATAGGGTGGGTTTTTGTGTAATGAAAAAAGAGACATATGAGAAAAAAACTGAAATACTTATTACAGGCAGAACAATTTAGTGCGAGGAAGAATCTGATAGACAGCGTGATTATGAAAATTGAAAAAGACATAAAGAAACAATTACTCGCCATGAAAAAGAAGGACGAAATTAGCGAAGCGATGTATAATAGGTTGAGATCAACGGGAGCGCAGCCGGCTAGACCGTATGGATTAGCAAAAGTACACAAACAAGGCACACCACTTCGTCCCGTCCTTTCTTTACCTGGTAGCTCATATGACAACCTAAATAAAACATTGGCAAAGTACTTTGATAAAATTGAGGGGCAAACATAGAAATGAACACTCAAATGGCCAGGGAGATCTTGGAGAAAACTGAGTTGTTCTCTGACGAGAGTATAATCTCCCTTGATGTAAAGAGTTTGTACACGAATGTCCCGCTCAAGGAAGCGGTTGAAATAGCCCTGAGGAGATTATATGAGCAAATCAACCCTCCGGAAACATCTCGCAAGACTATGAAAAAACTACTGAATTTGGCAGTGAGTAAGGTACACTTTAATTGCAATGGTTTGTGGTATGTACAAAAAGACGGTTTAGCAATGGGCGCCTCCTTTGCAGTAATTTTGGCTAATTTGTGGCTCAAAGAATACGAACCTGCATTAAAATAAGTACCAAAATTGACTGTGCTAAGTGAGGGTAACAAGAAAGTGTGCCCTAGATGTCAGAAAAAGGTGACATATCGGACAAAAGGAGTAGAATGCGAAGCTTGTTTGAATTGGTACCACTTAGGGTGTGGTAACATATCGGAATCCGAATACGCAGACATCGCTGAAACAGTATGGTATTGCATGACTTGCAAAAAACAACAGAAAGCAGATCGGACTGGGAATGGTGTTAAAGTTTTTCTAAGATATGTGGACAAGTTTTATAGGATAAGATTTTGTGAAAAGTGACTGCCCTGAGGATTTTAGTAGGTCTAGCTCGGGCAGTCCGAAGGCAGATAGGTAACACAGTACTCGGTGGGTGCAATAGACGCCCACTTGGGAAAATTACTGCCTTCAAAGTTTTGTCTGTTTGGTGCAGCACCAAGCAGGGAAAGCTTTTTCTTTAAAATATAAGTTCGACTATTGTACTGCGACCCACTAAAAGTAAAATACACATACGTTTTTTTTATAGAGATATTCATATTCTGTCATTATATCTTTTTTTTGTTTTTGATTTTAAATTAACATAATTTGCGCTTGATTGGGTAGTGAGTACACTATCTTTTAAATTGACTGATAACATCATATTGTGCTAGTTCTCAAATTTTACGAACGATAATCGGTTAGTGTGAATAAATTATATACAAACTGTACTCTGATAACTTACAGGGATTCGTGGTCACTATTTAATAGAATCTTGTGAAATTTTTTGTGTTGTGTCATTATTATTGATAGTCAAACTATAAAGTAACTAGCAATCAAATTGAGTGTATAGGCATTAAGAAGTGACAAATTGAGAATGAGTCTAGATAAGTCAAGGATACCTAAACGAGGTAATAGCTCTAGGAAATTCATACCTAAAAAGCAAAGAGAGACGATGACCGACCCTTTTGTGGATTGGATCAAACGAGCCCGGACCGACAAAGGCGAGACGGTTTCAGGCAGAATGGTTGAAACGAAGAGTCAGAAGACCTCAGAAGAGAGAAAAGAAATGTTAGAAGTGGAGGTCAATACGGACCAGGCCATGAATGACAACCAGGAAGCACATGGACTGGAAGGGAGAGGCAGAAGGCTGGCGAGTGAATCTACTCCGGTAGAACAAGGCCATGATTTTGCCACTTCCACCGGGACATTGGATCAAGAGGAGATGTCGGAACTGTCCGACATCTCAACTGAAATAGAAGAATTGCAGTTCACCATAGAAGAACTCGATAGTAACAATATTTTGACCTCTTTGGACTTAAATGTCAACGTGGATTCAACAAAAAAGGTCACATGTGGTTGGTACCAAAAACCCACTGATACCGGCACCATTCTAAATTTCAGAGTCTGCGCACCTTTGCAGTACATAAGAAACGTTATTGAAGGGACGGTTCATAGGGTTTTCAGAAGTACCTCAACATGGTAGTTGTTTGACCAGGCATTGGAAAAAAATCGGAAACAATGGATTGAAAATCAATATCCAAAAAAATGGTCTGACAGGGTAGTGTTAGAAACTCTTAACAAGATCCTTGAGGGAAAGAAAAAATTAGAGGTGAAGGCATCAGACCCGAGAAATGATAAATGGTTGAAAGACTCACCACCCCTTCTTACAATGCAATATCGAGGCAATCCATCTCAACTGTTAGCTGCAAAGGTTCGGCTAATATCCGGAAAACAAATATTTTTCACAACAAGAAAATTGAAAACATGCTTGCCATCCCTCAAAACTTCCTTTGCTCGTGAACTGAGATCCAAAGTGGTGTACAAGCTTACATGTAGTGGATGTAACTCCACCTATGTTGGTCAGACAGTCCGACATTTAGCCACGAGGGTCAATGAATGATGAACACCGCAAAGGGGACTCCCCAGTAGGTCAACACTTGTTAGAATGTAATAAGGAGGTAGGCAGTACTGCTGAGCTGAACTCAGAGATTATAGACCAAACAGCCAACACTCATAAGCTACTGACACTAGAGGCTTTCCATATTTGGAGGGAGAGGCCAAAGATCAACACACGCGCTGAATTCAGGAGCCGGGAATTAACACTAAAATTATAGTCTATTGTGACACTCGACCAGAATGGACCAAAATGCAAATTCAGCAGATTCGGAATTTTAGCAGCGAACCTTCCGAATTGACTGTTTTAAGCGATTAACAACGTTATGGGGACGATTAATCAAACGGTGAAGGTCAAGATATTCTGGTATTTTGAAATTTTAAAAATTCGAAGTATGACGTCATATTTCTGAGAAACGTCAGAAACGGTCATTTTTGATATAAAACCGGAAGAAAAACACAACAACATTAGTTGCGATAGCGATAAAAACGGAAATTGTGATTGAAAAACAACGAAACATTGCAGGAATAGCAGAGACTGTTCCGAGTTGCAACTATTGTGTCGCTACAATAGTTGCAAGGCCGTTGCGAACAACGGTGAAGGGTGGAAGACAGCCTTCCGGAAGGAAGATAAGAGCCTTATTTCCCCGGATTCAGGAATCCGGAGGGGTCTCGGGACTGGAACTTTTATTAACTTATATAAACTTTTAGCTTCCCTCTTATGTCCTGAATTGAATTTAATTAACATCTGAATTCATTTTGCTAGGATGAGAAGCTAGGAGTTGGGGGAAAGGGTTGATCCATCTTCGATGGAGATGATGATTTTTATCTACTGAACAAAAACAATAATAATTTAATAAATAGTAATAGCCCTGATTTTAGGAGTGACCTCGTGGTCTGGGGATACTGAGACCTAGCCATGAGCTCACTATTTCTGCATGTAATCTAGTTAATTTGAGTGTTTTGACCGAAGCCCAAAGCAGCATTGTTTTTGTCGACCCGATGTTAGAAACACCACCGAAAGTACTGGCTTGGTAGAGACGGTTAAAAGCATGTAAAGCTCTGTTTAGACGTTGGCCAGTCGTCTTAGGACTTAGTTTTATTTTCCGTCGATATGTATCTTCCGGGCGAATGTTACATAGATGTTTTTATGGCGCTCCTGGGTGTTATTCTTTTTTAACATCATGACCGGCAGAACTGTTAATGAGCACTCCGCGCCGAGCGGATGCTCACATTAACGCCCCTAATAGGCCAAAACCGCCGGGACGGAAGGGTAGTTCGGAACGCGGAAGCCTTTCGGATTACCGTGAATAGCTTTTTAACCTAGTTAAGACCGAAAATTCACGAATCAGGAAGGGTGGGGGGATCGGCCATTCCCTCGTTCCCTGAGGGGTTTTTGACCAAAAACACTTAAAGATATATATAAAACCAAACAAAAAGTAGCAAAGTATCCAAAAAAAAACAAAAAAAAATAACCGAAAAAACCAAAAACAGTAAAAAAAAAAGTAAAAAATCAGTAGAAATCATCCCCCCAGACAAGATGTGATCCGACCCTCCCGTTTGTTGTTGATAGATATATCGTTGTTACAGGCATTTATATCAGTCAGGATCGTTACGATCAATTTTGTAGCCCGTTTGTGAGGCTTGTACTGTAGGGTTATTTGAGCATTTAAGCACGTTAATGATAAATTGCGCTCAATCCGGAAGGGTCAACTAATTTGCGCTCAATCCGGAGGGGTCTTGGGAAAAGATTGATCCGGCAAGCAGTACAAGGAGCAAGAAGAAGGGGCTCAACGACAACAACAATCGACTGTTGGGTATCGTTAACAAGTTTTGTATCCCTTTTGGTGCAAAAATTAAGATAGTAATCTGTGGGGGGCTCGACAGTGCTGCACTGTAGTGACCCTTCACCGAACTGCGAATATCCGAGTTAAGCACCTTAATTCGGATATTAAACAAACCCGGAGGAATAAAGTATTACTAATATTATTACTTATATAGCCTATATTAATACTCCTATACCGTTTTTCAGTGAAAAACACAGAAAGCAGACCGGTTTTTAGGGTCAAATTAGCGATATTTTGATCTCCCACAAATCGCGATTTTTGAGATATCGATAATTTTTGAAACGGAAAAAACCGCTAAAGTAGTGTGTTACATCGTAACTACGCTACTATAATAGATAGAACCGGTTAAATTTAGTTCGGAAGTGATTGGAACTATTTTGGTACCGAAAACCGAATTTTCGCGATTTTTGAGAGAACGAAACACTATAAATTCAAAAAATTTTTTGAAATTTTTGAGTTAGAACTGTAAAAATAGTTGTTCGGACAACTTCCACTAGTGAATCTACGAGTTTTAAAACCCGCTACCCAAAAACCTTCCGGGTTGCAGAGAAATCGAACTTAACGTGTTTGATTTGGTGGATTCATCAATCCGGAGTGGTCTAGGTAGCATAGTTTTTCGCAAAATTTTTCATCTAAAGCGTTTTAGATCGGCTGTTTTGTGTTGAACTAGAAACGTAATGGCCTTTTGAGCTCGGACCAATAATTTTTAGGTCGAAGAGAACAGAATTGCGGAAAAAGTTAGGCGGAACCTAAAAGAGAGAAATTTCTTGACTTTAGAAAAAAGACGTTTTGGTTAATAACTTTGGAAGTACTAGACAAATCCAGTTAATCTTGGTACCAATAGATCAGAAATTAGCTGAGCTTACTGATAGGAACAAAAGTTTTTCGAAAAAGTAAGCGTGAAAAGTTTTTGAGATTGTTTTTAGCAAATTCACCAATTTGGGAGGGTAGACCCTTCACGTTTTATAAAATTTTTAGAAAAGCCCTTACACCCCTACCAAAAGGTAACAGCGGTTGAATTAAGTAACTTTAGGGTGTTCTAGACGAAAAGGGAAGGCTAAAGGCACAGGAAAACCTTAATCGAGCCGAAGTTAGGCTAGCGATAAGACCCTTCACCGTTAGCGTGAATTGTCAAATAAGAGGCTTAACTTCAATCCGGAAGGGTCTAGGATAGCATTACATACCCTTCCTAGTTAATTGAAAAAGCAAAATAGCATCGGAAAACGTATCCGGAGGGGTATAGGTTGAAAGAAGGAAATCTCCGAGAAGCTACTTTTACAAAACCAAAGGGCTCCCAATCCGGAGGGGTCAAAATTTTTTTTCAAATTTCGGAGGGGTCCGAATCCGGAGGGGTCTTATATTTGCTAACTCAGAGGGGTTCCAATCCGGAGGGGTCTTATATTTGCTAACTTGGAGGGGTCCGAATTCGGAGGGGTCTAAATTTTGCCAATCCGGAAGGGTCCTGTTTTTGCCAATCCGGAAGGGTCCTATTTTTGCCAGTCCGGAGGGATATTTTTTTTTATTAGAGGACTTAGGTAAACAGAAGAAGGACTACAGTGAGAGGTATTAGGTTATTAGCAGACAGGCTAGGAATCAGTGACTGCACTGGTAACTTGCTTTCAGTAAAGACCAGACCAAAACAAAACAGGTCCGAACTCGGATATTCGCGACACTAAGTCTAAATTAAAAAGAGCGTAATTAATTGGTGTGGATTGAAACCCAATATGTTTTTGTGAAAAGTGACTGCCTTGAGGATTTTAGTAGGTCTAGCTCGGGCAGTCCGAAGGCAGATAGGTAACACAGTACTCGGTGGGTGCAATAGACGCCCACTTGGGAAAATTACTGCCTTCAAAGTTTTGTCTGTTTGGTGCAGCACCAAGCAGGGAAAGCTTTTTCTTTAAAATATAAGTTCAACTATTGTACTGCAACCGACTAAAAGTAAAATACACATACGTTTTTTTGTAGAGATATTCATATTCTGTCATTATATATTTTTTTTGTTTTTGATTTTAAATTAACATAACTTTTGCTTGATTGGGTAGTGAGTACACTATCTTTTAAATTGACTGATAACATCATATTGTGCTAGTTCTCAAATTTTACGAACGATAATCGGTTAGTGTGAATAAATTATATACAAACTGTACTCTGATAACTTACAGGGATTCGTGGTCACTATTTAATAGAATCTTGTGAAATTTATTGTGTTGCGTCATTATTATTGATAGTCAAACTATAAAGTAACTAGCAATCAAATTGAGTGTATAGGCATTAAGAAGTGACAATTTGAGAATGAGTCTAGACAAGTCAAGGATACCTAAACGAGGTAATAGCTCTAGGAAATTCATACCTAAAAAGCAAAGAGAGACGATGACCGACCCTTTTGTGGATCGGATCAAACGAGCCCGGACCGACAAAGGCGAGACGGTTTCAGGCAGAATGGTTGAAACGAGGAGTAAGAAGACCTCAGAAGAGAGAAAAGAAATGTTAGAAGTGGAGGTCAATACGGACCAGGCCATGAATGACAACCAGGAAGCACATAGACTGGAAGGGAGAGGCAGAAGGCTGGCGAGTGAATCTACTCCGGTAGAACAAGGCCATGATTTTGCCACTTCCACCGGGACATTGGATCAAGAGGAGATGTCGGAACTGTCCGACATCTCAATTGAAATAGTGGCAACTAGAAGATCTCCAACAGACAACACCATGATGGCAGGCGGGACTGAGAAACAAACAACGTCATCATCGTTCTCAGAAAGAATGAGGAACACCTTAGGAAACATGTTTCCATTCACCATGGGAGTGGGCACAGGAAACGAAGGTGAATCCCAGGAGGAGGAGGACAATGAAGAAGAGCAAGTGGACTTTGGGTCTCAAGTCAGCTTCAATAGTTCGACCCAGGAGAATGAGGCATACGTCGAAAGAGAGACTGGAACCATGGACAAATTTGGTGTGGTGAGAACGATAAGCAAAGAGGTAAACACACCGGGCCAGTCGAGAGGCTTCGCGATTATGACAAACCCAGAGCCGCAAACTGGGGAGAGTAGAAACAAAGGGCTGGGCAACGCATTGGCGGATCCTGAAGTGGATAATGAAAAGACGTCGAGGCAGAGAGTCAAGGCCCGAATCTCGACCAGCACGAAGCTGCATGGGACCGACAGGGTTACACCGCCACTAGTGACGCCACTCGTGAATAACGGGACAGCACTAGAAGAAGCCTTGAACAACATAGTGGGCAGTATAGGAGAACAAAATGAACAGATGTCCATAAGAATGAGTGAACTAGAAAGAGCAGTTCACATAGAAAGAGAAAGTCTGTGGGAAGAAATAAACCGCAATAGACAAGAAGTTGGCAGGAGCGAGAAACGCTTGAAAGAAAGAAAGGACGAGCACATAGCGAAAAACTTGTCGAGAATGACAAGAGAAGCGGAACAGAGAGAGTTACGCTTAAGAGACGACATGGAGAAGTTAAGAATTCAGCAAGAGCAGTCTCTTGGGACTCTTGACACAAAGATAGACGCGATGATGGAGAGGCGAACTCAGGCTATCATGGATAGGTTGGACGGGCTACTAGGCAGCAAAAGTGGACCAAAAGAAGGGGAACCGAACTCGGGAGGTCCCAGCAGGGAGCCGAAGGTGAACTTCAATGACCATCAAAGGAGGAGGACATATGGATCCACTAGAGGTAGGGGCAGTTCATCAGGCTATGCCACAAGGGATAATAGAACATGGGGCCCGAGCAAGTTCATCGGGGAAGATGAAACGATAGACAAGTTTCTAGATGACTTGGAAATGCTGAGAAGACGCAGCCAACCGGATGAGTCGAACCGAAGGATGAACCTGGCAGTAGCCTCAAAATTCATCGATGGTGTGAAGAATAATGAACTTCAAACAATGCTAGCAACGCATTACACACCACTATTAACCAATGCGCCAACACCAGAGGAGTTGAGGCTCAAGTCAAAAGAATATCTTTTATTGAAACCTCCTTCGAGATCTGGTTACTATAAGAACAATTATGGCAATTTTAACAATGGGCCAGTAAACCAAGGGAACAACTGGTACAAACCGAGGGATGACATGGACAAGAGACGCTCTTGTGCCAATTGCAGTTCAACAGACCATCATGTATCGGCATGCCCAACTTACAAACAAGGTATGAAAGCAATAGGCTTTAGCCTCGAAGACGAAGATGCGTCAGAATTGGACCATGAGGATTTCATGAGAGGAGTAATTGCGAAATTCGGCCCGAGGTGTTTCTTTTGCAACTTGGAAGGTCATTTTAAATCAGATTGTCCGCAATTCTGGGATGCAGTGGCTGACATCAAGCATCCAAGGCATGAGGAAGCTTTATCAGGAGTGAAAGCAAGCAAGGCTCGCCTGTTGAGTGAAGCGGAGGCGCGCAGAAAAGACAAACCGCAGGAGCTGGCGACGAAGAAAATCAAGCGGTAACTGAAGAGACACGTGAACCGGAATCAGTGACTGCGGCCGATGACTTCAAGGTTGATTATAGGGCAGCCGCAAGGGATGCTCTGAATAGAGTGCAGCAGGAACTGGTGACGAAAGAGATCGAACAAAAAGTGAAACTCGAACTGGAGCATGAGCAACTACAGGAGCAACTGAATACCTTCGAAGCAACGGAGGTCGAGGAGACTAAAGCACCAAGCAGTTTGAGCATGAAACTTAATGTGATCTCCGGTCAGAGGTTCGGCATGGTGCCACAAGGAAGCAAGATACAGTCGATAATCTCAGTGGCTGGACATCAGGTAATCAGAAATCTGAGTGAACCATCCGAGTTCACTTTGATGCATTTGGACACATATGCAGATTATCTGAGGCAGGTGGAGCCACGCACCGAGTCGAGAGCTGTGCGAGCACTAAAACAACGGGTGGCCCTCGCATTAAGAAACTTTATGGACGCTACCTGGAGGTCTATGGGCCGAACCAAGTGATGCTGAACGTGGATGGAATCAGTATCTACACTAGGAATTATGTAACAACAGATGATGACCAAATGGGGCAGATCTATTTGGGTGAGGAGGAACTCAAAGTCCGCAGGATAGGCCATGACGCCATGATGGAACAAGATGCAGTACACATTGGGTATGAAGCAGATGTGACCGCACATCTGCTCGACACCAACGGAACGAAAATCGGAGTCACAGGGTTTCTGGACAAGGAGCGGTAGTGAGTGTGATGCCGATAAAAACTTGGGAAAGAATGGGCTTCACGAGGGAAGATCTAATTCCAACGAATCTCCGACTGGCCGCCGCCAATCGAGGAGCCATTTTGACGTAGCCGGAAGAACACCAATAACGGTCCTCCACATGGGAGGACGGGATCTTTGGATGAGCTTCCTGGTAGTAGAGAATTTGGACGACGCCGACGAATTCATCTTGGGCAGAGACTTTGTCAGGAATTTTGACGTGATGATTGACCTGAACAACGGTCTGATACGGATTAGAAACCCGCACCGGAAGTATGTTAAGAAACCAATTAATAGGATAATAACAGACAAAAACAAGGTACCAATTTTTTTAGATAGAAAAGTAAAACTACCGCCAGGACAAGCTGTGGTGGCAATTTTTAGAATGAGAAATTTAAATTCGTTGAGCGATAGTAAACAAGCTTGTTTAGTACCGAATCCAAATAGTCAGAGTTCGGTAATTTTAGGCCGGAGTTTCTCGGTAACGCGAAACGGACTGTGTGTCAGTGTGTTATTGAACACACTGGACACCACGGTTTCAATCCAGCGTGGAAAGAAGCTTGGTTACGCTTTGCCGATGAGGACCGACTATGAGGAGACACAAAAATTGAAGAAACACAGTGTGAAAGACTGTCCTTTTCATGCCAATAAAGATAAAATTTTAAAGAGGATTGATGAATTAAAATCTATTCATAAATTGTTTTCAATGAAATCCGAAACGGACGACGGCTTATCGCGAGAGAAGGCGCGAGACGAATGACGCCACACAAGTCGGAAGCGTGCCGAGCGGAAATCGAAATGCTGCTTGAATACGACATGATAGAACCCTCGAAATTGCCGTGGGCTTGCGGGGTGGTAATGGCGAAAAAGAAAGGGGGCAGCTAAGATTTTGTTGCGACTTTCGCTATTTGAACGCGGTGACAATAAAAGATGCGTACCCGATACCGCGAATAGACGGCAGCCTCTCTAAGCTTGGTGATGCCAATTTCTTCACCACATTGGACTTGGGTTCTGCCTTCTGGCAGGTCCCTCTGCGGAAGAAGGATAGAGAGAAAACCGGATTCGCGTGCGAATTGGGATTGTACCAGTAGAAGAGGATGCCCTTCGGCTTGTGCAATGCAACGGCCATTTTTCAAAGACTGATGGCTCAGGCTTTGACGAGAGTGACCAAGAAGTACGGGAATCTCGTGATGTGTTACGTGGACGACGTGGTCATAGCGACACCGACCCTGGAAGACCACATTGATCGGCTCGATGAGGTCTTTGGATGCATGAAGAGGGCAGGCTTGAATTGCAAACCATCCAAATGTGAAATCCTTAGGGATTCGATCAATTACCTGGGAAGAATGGTGGACAGGCATGGCGTGAGGCCAGATCCGGAAGCAGTAGAGGCTGTGTTGACATGGAAGGCTCCGAGAACGGACACACAGCTAATGAGCTTCCTAGGGTTTGCCAATTATTACCGGGAGTTCATTAAAGGATATGCGGACAAGGTGTATCCGATGCAGAAGCTGATGCGCAACAAATGGAAAAAGTTCGAATGGAATGACGAAGCAGAAGTTGCCTTCGAGAACATAAAGCGGGAACTGTGCGAAGCGCCAGTGCTAGGCATGCCTACAGAAAAGGGCATGTATGTTCTTGACACTGACGCATCGGTAGTAGCCATCTCAGGAATATTGCATCAGGAGCAAGAATGGAACGGAAGAACGGTTCTCCGTCCCATTGCATACGGCAGCAAGGTCTTGAGTGACACTGAGATGAAATATGGCGCACCAAAAGCAGAAATGTTTGCAGTAGTCACATTTGTGGAAAAATACCGCGCATACCTGGGGAGCGCTCCCTTTAAGTTACGCGTAGACAACAGAGCGTTATCCTGGTTGAAGACCTACTCGATGGATCAGAGTTACATTGGTAGATGGATAGTAATATTGGATGGCTACCACATGATAATCGAGCACAGGATGCGTGATAAACAACAGAATGCTGACAACCTCAGTAAGAAAACTGAGTTCTATGAAAAATTGGAGCAGAAGCAAGTAAATCAAGCAGAAATAAAGGAGGGATTCTCGTTTCTGGACAAAGAAACCTATGAAGCGCTTCCCTTAACGAGATGGTTGGACAAGTCTGGACATCCAATTCCAGGACACCCCGAGTTACCTGTAGAGAAAGCAGCCGAGATAAAGATCCTGTCCAAGGAGGACCCGGTCCCCTTGGATCTGTTGCTGCGCTGGAATCTGGTTCAGCAAGAACTCTCTCGCATGAACATAAACAGCCTCTCATTATTGGATAAAACGGTGCAGGTCACACCGCAAGTGATGCGGATGCTGGGTGGATTGTTAGAAAGAGAAGTGACCAGAGATGACCCCGAGTGGACAGCAGCAGTGGCATCGCTAACAGTCAGTGAGAAGGTGAAGATCATGCCGTCCAGACGACAACACGAAGAAAATGAGAGGGATTGTAGGACAATAGTTCAGCAACTAGTATCCTCAATACCTCACGAGATTTTAACCAGTACTTCTCACGGACGGAAAGAACAGGGAAGCAGTACGCGAAGGAAAACCGTTACCTTCTTGGACCAGGATAAAGAAGGTGAGAAGGTAGAACAAAACCTGCTGCAAGATTGTTTGTCCAGGAGACGAACGATGAGAAGAGCCAGCAAGTACAAGATCAACACCCGGGACAAGAAAGTTTGTGCGGGGAGTCTGAGATAGACGAAAAAGTTCCTGATGAGAATCACGACCTGGGGAACAAGGTTTTGTCTGGGGAGTTCAGTGGGATGCGAAGAAGGCACAGACATTATCTGGAGGAGCGTGCAGACTCCAGCACAAACTCTTCAACAGATGACAATTCCCAAAACTCAGGAATTGACACCTATTCAGACAGGAACTCGAGCTCGGGATCAGAACTGTCCGAACTAACGATCCACACACTACTAGTGGAAACTCGGACAAGGGATCTGGACAGAGAGGTGTACCAGGATCTTGACAGTGATCGCTACCTTATACCAAGCGAAAGAGTCTTTGACAACGCAGCGGATGATTTGGAGACAATAGCGGTATCGAAACATTCGATAAGTCTGTTTCCACAAAAAGAGGTGGTCAGGACTGATCTTCAGCCGTTCAAGCAAGAGACACAGCCGCTGGCGAAGATTTGGTGCGTTAAGATGGAAGAAGACAGACATCAGCCCAATGAGCTGAATAGTCAGATGAGGGTCATGAAGACGTACTTGAAGGCGAGATACAGACTCTCGGATCTTCTAAGGGCGCAGAGAAATGATCGCATGACAAGCAACCTGAAAACGTGGATCGAGAATGGTGCTCCGGATAAAAGGGACCTCGAGGAAGACAGTTATCGTATCCTGAGACAGTACTTCATGCAGAAGGAAGGGAGGTTATATTTGAACAAGGACGGGATTGTGGCATGCAAGAGAAGAGACGAAGACAAATTCCGTTACAAGTATAATGCGATAGTGTTGCCGCAGCTCTATCAGACAGAACTATTATTCAGGTCGCATGATCAGATGGGCCATCAAGGGATCGACAAAGTGTATCAAAGGATCCTGAAGCGCTTTGAGTGGCCTGGAATGAAAAAGGCACGTGAGAAGTGGGTGACAGCGTGCCTGTCATGCCAACAGGTCAAGGATCCAAGGAAATTGCGATTTCCCTTACAATCGATCGAGTCGTCTGAATTCAACGAGGTGGTGCAGATAGATCACCAAAAGATATGCATGACAGACAGCGGTTATAACCAAGTCCTGGTCATGATAGATCACTTTACGAAGTAGGCAGAGGCCGTGCCCTGCATAACTGCCTCGGCGGAAGAGACATGCGACCACCTGATCAATACGTGGATAGCGAGACATGGTTGTCCGATGACGTTTCAATCAGATAATGGAACAGCTTTCGTAGGAGAGCTTACGAAAGAGCTTATGAGACGCTCACAGGTTGCTCAGGCTCACTCCACGACATACCACCCCCAGACAAGTGGCTTAGTGGAAAGACAGAATAGGACGTTAGTATATTGTTCCAGGTACATGACCGATTGGGACATATACCTTCCACAGGTGATGGGAGCCTATAATAGCACGCAACACTCCACCACTGGAGTTAGTCCACACATGATTGTAACTGGACACGAGAAGTCTTTACCCTTAACCTTTTTCTACCCAGAGTATGAGGGAAAGGAAACGTCTCCACAGGTCTATGTGAGGGAGGTGATCAGACGTCAACAGGAGTTGAACGATTTATGCAGACGAAACACTCAGCAAGCACAGGCAAGGCAGAAGAAAAAATTCGACAAGAAAGCAGCTGGTGCAAAAACTTACAGGGTGGGAGATTACGTATGGGTGTTTCAGAACGTTGTACCACCGAAAGGAACGAAAAAGCTCCTAAAAAAGTGGAGGGGACCCTTCATGATTACGGAAGTGCACCAGGAGGGACGCTTTTACAGACTGAATACTGCCCGAGCCGCCCACTACGAGAACATTAAGCCACACAATCCATCGACAGAAGACTGGTGTATACCTGCAAACATGGAAGAAGGGGATTATCTAATGATGGATCCTGCTTATGAGGTCAACGAAAAGGGCACCAGGGAGAAGAACGATGGAAACGAAGTCGTGAAGGAAGGAACGGATACACCGCTGGACCTGGATCCAACCGAGGTGATCGAAGCGGACGATGAAACCTTACCCTACGCAGAGGAGGATTGGTAGGATCCCGAACAGATAGAGGTTCCCAGAATTTGGAACCGGATCTTCCGTTCACGATACAGACTCGTCAGAATGACGGGACAAGACCCAGAAAGAAAAATAATCCTTACGGTGACGGTTTTGTAGTGGATAGGATAGATCTGAAGAAGATAGTGGAAGAAGTAGTGGGTCTAGAAGAAATAACTGTGTCACAAGACATTGACATAGTCGATGATCACGACGATGAGTCGCTCGACGACCGGTCGAAACCCGAGGTAGAATTCGACGACGAGCAACAGCAGTCATATGAACAAGACTTGACGAACCTGCGTGTCTTAGAGTGACTGAACGAAATGACCTCGGACCCAGAGGGGACCAGCGTCACGATTCAAGACGTAGATCGTGAAAGCATGAAATACATCAAGACCGAACGAGATGATCCGTCCTGGGCTGCCCAGGAAGGACAACTACTCATTCCAGCTTCTAACCTCGACTTGATACCCGGTATGCGATCGACGAGGACGTCGATGGATATTTTTGTCCGGGGAGTGGGGGTAGGACTTACCCACACTGAAAACCTGATAATAAAAAAAATAAGAATAGCAAGAGAGACAGGAGATTTAGAAGCAGAAACAGGCGAAGAACCTAAGAAACCTGAAATAGGGAGGGTAGTTGAGTCATTTTTTAACTTACCAAATGAATATTCAAGTAACATAATACTAACAGACAGTGATTTCATACTCACAAATAGAACATGTGCGATAGCAATCACAGCAGACATGAGTTTTAGGACAGCGTTAGCGGCAGATTTTAAGAGAGAATAAAAAAATAGAGTTCCTTTGGAAGCAACGACCAGGAGTATGGGGCGTAGCGGCCTTACCTCCGGCGCCGTCACAAATACCGGGTAAATACCTATGCTTCTTGGTGACGAGGGCGAGGGAGAAGCAGCACGTGGACCCAGAGAACCTAGTCTTATCCGTGACGAGGTTGAGAGACTTCCTCGTGCAAAGGGACGTGAGGGAGCTCTCGCTTCCAGTGTACGATCCAAACAGAGGACGACTGCATCCTCGGGAATTGTACGCGCTTGTACACGTGATATTCTCTGATACTAATATATAATAATATTTACATAAGAAATATTACTTAAGTATAGGCTGAGTGACGTGCGAGAGGGTGTTAGGCTAACGACTAAGTTGTATGTAATGTGCGATATGTGTGATATGTGTGTTATGTTATGTTATGTGTTATGTTATTAAGCTCTTGGGTAAGAAGGGGTTAGTGACCATGAACAACTGAATGACGATCTTAGGAATAGATCCAAAGTTTGGAGTGTCCAATCTTAGGTCAAATTCCAAAATTTTAGAGACCGATTGATTTTAATAAATTTTAGGATAAAAATCTTCTTATCTGACTGTTTTTAAATAAATTTTAACGATATCTGTTAAGGTGAAACTGACAAGTGTGATATTCGTGACTTCTTTTCTAGATCCTGATTGATCATTTAATTACTCACTTGAGTCAAACCTTTGAATCGAATGGAATCGAATCTGAAGAACAGTATGGAGAATTTCAACTTGGATGAATTGATGGACCTGGCAGAGGCATATGTAGGACCGATGATAGATGCGATCTATCGTCGGCTAATGGATCGAGACTTTGCTCTGGAGGACCCAGAGGTAGTCATGTTGCTGACCGCCCTTATCAACATCTTGGGGCATGACAACCGTGAGGACCGCGCCACAGAAGTCCTGTTGATGGCAGCATACGAAGAAGAGTGGGAAATACATCACCGAGACCATGAGAATAGGACGGGATGTAGATTGGACAGAGTGGCGTTCATGGAAGAAGTCTGGACAGTAGTTCAGAGCTATGGGACCCAGTCCATTCTGAAAACAGGTCTCAACCGAGCACTAATGCGGGAAGTTCTTGACAAACTCGACGAGTGTGAAGGGAGATCGAGCGAGTTGCTGATCGACTCGACCACTGATGCAATTGAGGCAAACTCTCCTGTCAAGATGACGCCGCAAGAAGACAAAGGAGAAGTGGTATATCTGTCAAGAACCCGGAAGGGAACGATGCAATCAAAAATGGTGATTGACAGAATTAATGAAATGAAGATGAAACTGGGCAGCAAGGTGACATTGAGGAAAACGGGAAAGACAAAGGTGGATTCCGAAATCTCGATGAAAGCTGTCAACTCAGCTAAAAGAAAACGCGTCGAAGAAGCTATGGACTTCGGACAAGGTGATGATCGATTGCCTGGCATAGACAGGACGTTGACTGACGTAGCGATGGTGCCACCCATTCTCATGGCAGGAATAAAATCAGCCAGTTACAAAACCAAGAAGAGTGACCGCACCCTGACTGGAGCGACGTTTGAAATGGAGACACTCAGCCAATGTGGAGAGAGTACCCTTAAAGTTTTCAAACCGTCTCCCATGAATCACGGAAAGGGAAGCATCGATGGACAGAGTGCCCGAAGAGGAGTGGGAGGTGCATCATAGAGACCATGAAAGTAGGACGAGATGCAGAATGGACAGAGTGGCCTTCATGGAAGAGGTCTGGACAGTAGTTCAGAGCTATGGAACCCAGTCTATTTTGAAACAAGGTCTCAACCGAGCACTAATGCGGGAAGTCCTTGACAAGCTTGATGAGTGTGAAGGGAGATTGAGTGAGTTGTTGATTGACTCAGCCACTGATGAAAGTGAAGCGAATTCTCCCATCAAGATGACACCGCAGGACGATAAAGGAGAGGTGGTGTATCTGTCAAGAACCAGGAGAGGAACGATGCGATCGAAATTGGTGATTGACAAGATCAACGCGATGAAAATGAAGTTAGGCAGCAGAGTGCTGCCAAGGAGAGTAGGAAAGACGAAGGTGGATTCGGAGATATCGATGAAAGCTGTCAATTCAGCGAAAAGGAAACGAGTCGAAGAGGTCATGGATTTGGGACAAGGTGATTATCAATTGCCTGGCACAGATAAAATGTTGACTGATATAGCGGGAATAATGGCGGGAATAAAGTCAACAGGTTATAAATCCAATAGGAGTGACTGCACTCTAACTGGAGCCAGCTTAGAAATAGAAGTACTCAGCCAATGTGGAGAGAGCACAATGAAAGACTTTAAACCATCTCCCATGAATCACGGAAAGGGAGGTGTCGCAGGACAACTAGTACCAGTGGAGTATAACCGACTGACGGTATCGGAGGCTGTGTCGATAGATGAACCCGCCGGTGGATACATGGAGATGTTGGAATACCGAAACTCGGCTAGAGGGTATGTGATGGCTCTGGAAGATAAGAGTGCCATGGAGGGTTATCTGGAGACAATGTTGCAAGGCACCACCCTCAAGCAGAAGGCGTACGGGACTTTAGCGTCGTCTGAGATACAGGCAGAAACGATGGAGCAATTGGTGAGCGTTCCATGGAAAGCAGTGGTGTTACGGTACTTCGAAAAAGAGATGAGGACTGCGCCAAGAATACACGCTCTCATGGCAGTACCTTACGTAAGAACAGAGTTACAACTGAGGTTCGCCTGGTGCATGATGGGACTGACTCGCGAAGAATATGATTCAGAAGAAAGGAAGAATTCAAAAGAAGAGAAAGTTTTCCTTATGACGAACCTGAGGGATCTGATAATCCAAGAGGGAGCAGCGGTAGCGTGTGCGAAGCGGAGAGACGCTCTCTGTTTCATTCGATTCATGATAGAGCAGATTTCAGTACCTGCATTGAACACTTGCGTTAAGATGCTGAGGGAAGGCGATGAGCGAGCGAAAGCCTTACTCTTGCTAACACTGCTGGATATGCAGCAAAGCAAATCGATGAGGGTGAATATGAAGGAACCCGAGGAGTTAGAGCCCATGAGAAAGATAGACGAAATCAGGAGATTCTCAAACAAGGAGCTGAGACTCACTAAAGAATCTATGGGGGCACTGCCGAAATCCAGTGAATACTGTGGACCAATTAAGAAAAAGTCGTACAGCTATGTATCCGGAATCATAGGGATAGCGTACAACCCTTTCCTGAGTGAAAACATACGCGATTGCTTCTTCGATTACGAGCAGGCAGTGTTGCTAAGATTCTGGACGTCGAGAATTGTAACGATTAAGAGCGCTACCAATCCTCAGATCAGATTGGGACTGGTCTTGGAAGAAGAGGTGACTGCACCTTCCGTGCCAAAATCCGACAAAATAGTGGAATTTGGGTTGGGATTATCAGATGAATTACTTAGAACGAGCTTGATGGTAGTGTGGGAATTGATGAGGCCATCATGGTGACCTAATCCCAACGCTGACTCGATATTACGGGCGACACAAGACGTGCAGAGGGAGCTGAATGCAGATTGTAACCTGCGTGACCTGATAATCATATATAATGTGATGATAACAGCCTCTAGGAGCAACGGGGAAGATAAAGTGGAGTTGCCTGGCTGGGGACCAGAAGACTGGGTCAAACCTGGTAGCTGTCTGGCGGAAGTCTGTGGACTGGAAGATCACGTTTGTGGAGGTCTGGACTGCGTAAAGACCCTAGAGAAACAACACAAGCAATTGACGGTATTGTTTGGAAACGTCCTGATGAAAGCAAGAACGGAAACGGAACTGATAGTGGATTGTCATGGAGGAACCGAGGTGAATCTAGTGACTGCACTAGGATTCTACAGCATGTTTAGTTCTTTAGAGTCACTATTGAATCTAGAACAGGGACATGAGATGGTCACTGCAATCAGTATAGAAGTATTCCCAGGAGTTCTGCAAACCGAGCAGAAACACATAGGAAAATGGAGGGAAGCGATCGAGTCGGAAATGAACATCAGACGCAGTGAGACTTATTGTAGACCATCAGGAGCACGATATTTGGTGGGCTCGACATTGGCTCCAATGTGCAAGAGCAGATACCCGGTGCATTTTGTAGCTGTGGATATAAAGAGTACGAGAACGATCGTGGATCAAGCCTTCTCAGTGCCAAAATGTGTGAGACTAACGAGAATGTACAAAAAATCTTACGAGTTGCTATGTAAGATGTTCTCAGCAATTCCAGAGAGAACAAAAGAGGAGTTGGAATCGATACTGGGAAGTGAGTTCATGGGATACGTGAGTGGGAACTTCAGTGACTTTGAGAGACAGAAACAGAGAGGATCAACCGTTACGGATTACAATACAGTAGACGAGAATGATGAGGTCCACCGAGTGATGATGGAAGTGGAACCATTACTGGAAGCTTCGGGAAAGCGTAATTGGAGGAGCATCATGTTGACACATGATGAGTTTCCCTGCCATTGCTTGCTGCAAACATGGTGGTATCCCGAGCGTAGTAATCTGGTGTTGATCTGGGACTCTGGATAGCTGCTCTCCATGGGTTTACCAGACTCATCACAGCCCATAACAATAGTGATACTGAGAGTTATTATGGCGATACGATGGCTGGAAGCTCATGAGAAAGAAAACAATAGACAGGAGGCACCGACGAGAGAACAGTTGCGGAAATTAGATTGTCTAAAAGACTTAGATCTTTTTGAGACAATGTGCAAGATTCTAAACATTCCGATGGAAGTGAAGAAGATATGGGCAAGAAAACGATTGATGCCATGGTTTAGAGCTAACATGACTGCATGGTTGTACGAATATGCTAAGAAGCATATGTCGAAGCGCGGCAGAGTGTACAGTGAATATCAGCTGGACATTGGAGCAGGAGCTTTCAAGCGAGCTTTCGTGACTCATCGGAATGCAGTGACCACCACTGTAAAGAGAATTTCCAGGACAAGTGAACGTAGTGGAAAGGAGAAGGCAGAGATGTTGAAGGAAGATCTGGAGCGAAATGTGACGTTGTGTCTCCACAACAGCTTCTGCAGGAACAGAGAATCTAACGTGGATACCCTACCTTGTTGCAAACAGTGCAAACAGAGGGAAGAAGAGCAGAAGTGTTGGAGGACTGCTTCCAACAGCGTCAGAATAGCTAATGACTTGCTGCAAGACACAGAGACTGAAAGTGCAGAGTCAGTATCACAGGAGGAAGAGATGGAACATTGGCAATCGGTCGAAAGAACAAGAGGCAAAAAGAAAGAAAGTTAGAAGAATTTAGAAGTTTTAGAAAAGAAGAGAAACAAAGTGACGAAAAAGAAGAAGTGAAAACTCAGATTTGTTTTATGTGTGTGAAAAAACTCAAGTGAGAAACCAAGCAACCAATTTGTAATTGAAAACTGAAACATTTAGTTGAGCTTTGAACATTGAAGAATTTGTTGCTTTTATAAATTTGCATTTTGATTTTAGTTAAGTGGCTTTAGAGACACTTACTTACTATTTATTTAGAAAGGCTTGAGTGAAAGAGTATATTTAAATAATCCAGCCTGCATGGTTGTGTTTAATCAACTAGGAGAATTGATCACTTTGTGGTGATATGAAAGGCTTGGGTAATCTCTCGAAGAGGGAGATTGTTTCATTGTTCTTTCTAACCACAGAGTTTCTTAGTTTTAATATTTAGGACAATAACAAGCAAGATTTCCGAAGGGAAGAAGCATAGTAGGATAATTTAAGCTTGTTGGTTGGCAGGACTGTCCTACAAACCAACACCTTTTAAATCTAGGAGAAAAATTTTTTAATCAGGACATTGACATTGGAAGTCGGAAAAGATGTTTTTATCTTAGGTCATATCCTCAATGTGCAGATTAATGAAAAAAGTTGAAGGCTATAGTGATGTAGTATGATGCCATTTATATTCTGCAGTGAGTCGATGTGACGTGGATAAAAGTAATCTCGTGCATTTTGTAAATTCTGTTCGACGACACTGTACCTATTTTACGAACATTGCGAGATTCAATGGGGACATTGACCGGACTGTCCGGGGAGTAAGTGACGTTCGACCAGAATGGACCAAAATGCAAATTCAGCAGATTCGGCATTTTAGCAGCGAACCTTCCGAATTGACGGTTTTAAGCGATTCACAACGTTATGGAGACGATTAGTCAAACGGTGAAGGTCAAGATATTCTGGTATTTTGAAAGTTTGAAAATTCGAAGTATGACGTCATATTTCTGAGAAACGTCAGAAACGGCCATTTTTGATAGAAAACCGGAAGAAAAACACAACAACATTAGTTGCGATAGCGATAACAACGGAAATTGTGATTGAAAAACAACGACAGATTGCAGGAATAGCAGAGACCGTTCCGAGTTGCAACGATTGTGTAGATACAATAGTTGCAAGGCCGTTGCGAACAACGGTGAAGGGTGGAAGACAGCTTTCCGGAAGGAAGATAAGTGCCTTATTTCCCCGGATTCAGGAATCCGGAGGGGTCTCGGGACTGGAACTTTTATTAACTTATATACACTTTTAGCTTCGCTATTATGTCCTGAATTGAATTTAATTAACATCTGAATTCATTTTGCTAGGATGAGAAGCTAGGAGTTGGGGGAAAGGGTTGATCCATCTTCGATGGAGATGATGATTTTTATCAACTGAACAAAAACAATAATAATTTAATAAATAGTAGTAGCCCTGATTTTAGGAGTGACCTCGTGGTCTGGGGATACTGAGACCCAGCCATGATCTCACTATTTCTGCATGTAATCTAGTTAATTTGAGTGTTTTGACCAAAGCCGAAAGCAGCAACGTTTTTGTCGACCCGATGTTAGAAAGACCACCGAAAGTACTGGCTTGGTAGAGACGGTTAAAAGCATGTAAAGCTCTGTTTAGACGTTGGCCAGTCGTCTTAGGACTTAGTTTTATTTTCCGTCGATATGTATCTTCCGGGCGAATGTTACATATGTATAACAAGGCTAAAAGTTAAAAAAAAACTGACATGTCAGAATCTAAAATGTTCCCAAATCGAAATTTTATAACCAGAAAGAACAAAAAACTAAAAAATCTCAGAAATTTGCAGGAGAATGTTATTCATGATTACGTAAATATATTATGTAATTACAGTTGTTCAAATTTGATTGGTTAAAAAGTTTTAGAGCCTTTTTAGACACGTTTCTCATTTTTCAGATCTTTGATCGTTTTGTAAATATTGTAAAAAATTTTAATCCTGATGATGCACAGAATGTGCGAAAACGTTTGAATTAACATTTTAAATTTCTTATATGTTCGTATTTTGATTAAAGTTCTATTGACTTATAACTATTCTAAACATATAGTCGCATGGGTTGATAAACTGTAATGCTTACGGAGTTTATGGTTTTAGACAGAAATGTCACTGAAAAGAATAGTTGCGCAAAGTAAGTACCATTAAGAAAGACAATTTGTAAAAACAATTTTCTGACGAATGTTTAACAGACTAGCCAATGTTGACAAAATATAAGTTGGCGATCAAAAAAGTGAAGTTTTTCTAATTCAATATATGCCAAATTCTTAACATTGACGTTGAATTTTGATTATAAGAATATTTAATAAGCTCCTTTTTGAAATATGCTTCTTTATTAAATATCTAATATCAAAATACTCTAAGCTCAAAAATAATTTAAGCTCAAATATTCCCCTGTTTTAGAGTTGCTGAACGACGTTATACAGTCTGTTCACAAACGAGGAGAATGGAAAGTCATGGTACTTGATAGTCTTTCCATGCGAATGATCTCAGCGTGTATCAAAATGACAGATTTGAATAACGAAGGCGTCACAAGTAAGGAGCCAAATATAGCAAGTCTGATGTGCATTTGGAACCATATCAATTGATGTCATCATTGTTTTTTTTTCAGTCGTAGAGGATATAAGCAAAAATCGTGAGCCCATAACGAACTTGGAGGCTATTTATCTTATCGCCCCAACAGAGCAGGTATTTTTATTTCAAGAATAACTAGCTTAATCTGGAGCTTTAGATTTCTAACATTATCATCAAACTGGTCAAGGTTTTCTGCTTCAGTTTTGTTTTTAAGCGTCAATGAACGTTCTGAAGACACTTGAATAGGTCGTGATGATTTTTTAAGTTTGTTCACGCTCAAATTTACTTTTTCGCGATTTGACTGACTTTTTTTCAGTGCATTTCTTCTGATAAAAATATGGTAAATTGTTAGAGTTGGCCACTTAGTTGTACCACCTAAGACCGTTACCAGAAGTACTAGTACGTGTACTTGTACCGCAAAAATGGACTTCGTTCAGCAAAAATAAACCTTTTTTCGAACATTTTTTTCGGAATCGATTTCGAGTTGATAAATGACTTAATCAACATCATCAAGTAAAACAGAGTTAACGTAGATAAAATTCAGCTTTTCGACTCTGGAGCACTCAAAACCATACAGACAGCGTTAAATTTTACGCCAAACTACAGACCAATAAGTCTATTGTGCGCGAACTCCAACCTGTTAGAAAAACTTATCTTTGATAAGCTTTTGTCACTTATTTCTCCAAAGCCTTTCCCAAACCGACACGGATTCAGATCAACGATCTCTAACCTTACCGAATACCCAGATCATGTTTTTTTGAGCTTAACTCGCCAAATGCTCAAATTTGAGTGCTTTCTATATCAATTTCCAAAAAGCCTTCGACAAAGTATCACATCAAATAATTCTAGAAAAACTAATTTTGGCATTTATCGCAACTGCCTCACCCTACTACAGAGTTACATAGAAAACCGGAAGCAAACGGTCAGAATTAATGAACAAATATCAAGTGAAATATCTGTGCTTAGTGATCTCTAGGGATCGCTACTGGTGACCCTCTTCTTACTGGTGTTTCTGAATGACTTAACAGACAACATCATGTCACCAAACTTTTGGCTATGGGGACGTTTTTAAAATCATCTGCGACAACTCCATTACACTGAACATCGACGTTAGACGAATGTATAGATGGTGCGCCGACAATTTCACGTTGATGATTCTAACAAAAAGTAATTTTTTTGCCATCAAAGGCTCCTCGAGCGTGTCACTTCCCAACAAGTAATGAAAGACAAGGAGTCTTAATTCCTGAAAACGTATCATGGACTGCTCATGCGAAGAAGAAAGCAGAAAAAGCTATCAATGCCCTTTAGAGTGTTTAACGAAACCTAACCAGGACCAATTTATTCGTCCGGACAATTCTCTCATATGCTGCCTAGTACCAATTATCAGCTACGGTTCAAAGCTATGGATGCCAAATGGAAAGCACGCAAAAAGCCTTAACCTAGATATTTGCATTAAATAACCTGCAATAAAAAGAAAATTCTCATAATTAATATTTAACCTCTCTCATCATATCAAAAACTGCACGTGATCCTCTTATTTGCCAAAAAAAATCAACGGTAATGTCGACATCAATTTGACCTAATACGTCTCAATCTCTGAATACAGAGAGACAAGAAGTCAGAACTCCCAACTTTACAGCTAGCCAGTCACATGAGACTGAAAAATGTTATTCTGATTTCTAAATTCGTGCCTGCCATCTGACCAATCTCTTCAACACCTAATCAGTGAAGACATCCTTATTGATCAACATCAAAAAAACAAAGTTTCTTCTAGAAAACAAAGATATAACGAAAATGACCCATGCCTTTGGCGATTACTGTAGCTGCAGCTGCGCCTGCAAAGAAACGAAAAAACTGAACGTCTCAAACGTTCATTGAAAAACTTTTAGCACAATTCAATAAAAGGGTTCTTACAAAACCCCTGGACTCAATACCATAAATCTTTTGAATTTATAAATATTATAATAATCAACGAATTGTTTCAATACCTTAGCAAATACTGAGCGAAAACAAGGTCACAATTAACCCCCCGTGTTGGCAAGGTACTAGTACCTCTTAACTTGGGTACCCTACCGTACTAGTACTAAGTGTACTCGTCCCGGTACCATGCCAACTCTACAAAATGCACTATCGAAAGGCAAAAGTGGAAAGGTCACGAATGGGGTTAATTCAATCGATCGAATATCCAATTTTTATATTTTTAAATCCATGCTTCACAATCTCGCCATGTGTAAGTTTTTCGACGTATTATTTTTTGCTTGTTTAACGAATGAGTTTTTGCACATTAAGCTATGTCGTTTATGGCAATGCTTATATACTTTTCAGTTTAAATTCAATGTTTGTTACACCAAGTTTGAAATTAGCAAACTAATGATGGGATTATGTCGGGGTTTTGCCAGTTGTTGCGACTTCGACCTCCAAACCTGAATTTCCAAGTCCTTTTAATTAAGGAGATTTTGAGGTTTTCGTGATTTTTTGAAAAGTTTTTAGAAAACTTCGGTTTGAAAAAAACTTTAACAAAATTTGAAATTACCAACCGTATAGTTTGGTGATGTCAGGGTTTTTTCTGGGGTAGCCTGTCTTGCCTCTAAGTTTGAATGCTCAAATCTTTTAAGTTTCCGAGATATGAATGACGTTTTTTATGATATTTCAAAAAATTTCGGAAAACCTTAAAGCTAAGTTCACAAAATTTGAAATTCTCAACTCTCAAGTTGGGTGCTGCCATGTTGTCTCAAGCGTTGCGAATCGTACCTCCAAATACTAGTCCTCAGATTGTTTTAGTTGCCCAGATATGACGTTTTTAAATGACTTTTACAAAATATAGTTCTTAACCCTGTATTTGTTTGCTGCTATGGTACCCTAAGGTCGTTCAAATCTTGCCTACAAATATGAGCGTTCAGTTTTTTTAGCTCTCGAGATATGACATTTTTAATGATTTTTTCAAAAATTTCTAAACAACAGGAATATTAATTTTAACAAAATTGGAATTTGACAACCCTATAGCTAGGAGCTGCCAGGGTAGTCGCAGAAAGTTTGAATTGTTTCCTCTGTCAGGTGAAATCCTTTTATTTATCGAGATATGACGTTTTTATGTAATTTATAAAAAAAACTTGAATTAAAAAAAACTACGTAAAATTTCAAAACCCCAGCCCAGTAGTTGGGTGCTGTCAGGGTACTCTCACGGGTTGCAAATCTAGCTTCCAAATATGATTGCTCAAATCATTTTAACTTCCGAGATATGCCGTTTGATTTGTCAAAAATTTGAAGCGCCGGAGGTGAGTAACACGCTAGTTGAAGTTCGAAGAGCCTTAATCGCATATATTTTTTTAAATTTCGAAGATAAAATTTTTAAAACATTGAGTCGATGAACGCAGCGAAGACTCTTTTGTAGGTCGCCATGATTTTTTTCAGGAAAATTCCTAAAATTTGTTCAGGCTCAAATTTGATTTTTCGCGGTATGACTTGATATTTTAAATTTTAGTTGGTTTCCCTTGTTGAAAGGAAGTCAAACAATTTCCACCGTCGTATAGCATAAGTGTTAAAGTTAAGAAAAGTGTGATCGACTACTAGTTTCGCAAAAGTGGTTTTTGTTTTCAGATTCTCAGTGCAATAAAAAATTTTCCTATTCATCCAGTTTTCTCCAATTGTTTTAATTTTATTAAAAAAGCATAATTACTAAGATTTTTCTTGAAATTCAAAGAAATTCAAGGCCATCTATTTTTTCTTTCTGTTTACTTGCGTTAATTGACTCTTTCCCAACTGTCTGTTTGCTATGTTTTAAAAAAGAAAAACAGTTTTTCTTTCTGTTTCGATGCGTTCATTGATACTTATCCACATGTCTGTTGACGCTACCAAATCTGAGGCCAATGGTCGTAACGTAGTGCAATACTTATATGAATATCGAATACCATTATTATATTTATAATTATACTTGATCAATGATTTGTTTTAACGCAAGCAACGGAGAGCTCTAATTAGGAGGCCATTTTAAAAAGTGGGCAATTGAATTAACTAGCTGAAGACAAGTTAAAGTAGTTAATACTCACTTCAAGTACATATCAAGTATCACTGGCTGATATTCAAGTACATATCAGCCAGTGAAGTAGGGGTGGCCAATTTAAGACGTCTAAATTCAGTATCCAACAGCAATAGTACAATTCAATCGACAATGGCTACCAGTGGTATTTTATAACGGTTCAATCTAAACAGTTTTTGGTTAAATCTAAACAGACTGAATCTGATAGTTAATAGTGTCTTTTGCTTTTTTTTTAGTTAAATGATTGATTTACCTCAATTGTTTTTGTCAACAATTTTGGTTCATTGGGAGTTAACCCAGGTTTGAGCTACGGAGGAGTCTTTTTTATGGAGTCTTATTTAATGTCGATGACTGTTTCTGTACATATTTTCTCCAAATAGAAAATCTGTTGAAATATAAGTTGCTTTTTTATTGAAACTTGTCAAAGTTCAGGCTCGTTCCCACTTGGTCTAGTGATAAGACAATCAAGTTTTTCTCTAAGATCTGAGGTTTGAGATCTGGCCGGACTTTGTTCTTGTTTTTCTTTTTCAGCATGTATGAAATTGAGAGTTTTTTTCTGGAAAAAAAATTAATGATCGGCTTTTCGTTTGTCTGTTTGTTTTGTTGGCTTACTTGTTACTTGATAATAGATTTGTTTTTGCTGCAAATAACTTTCAATGAAGTTGCAAGTATTGCTGATAAACTCCTGTAATTCGTAGGTTTACTAACTCTGACTTGTAGTTTTTCTTTTTGTTTTTTTTTGCTTAAAAGCTTTATTCGGCCTAAATGATTTCGGCTTATGATTTTTCGGCTTAGTTAACTTATTTTATATCTTTCGACGGGCAGAAATTTATTATCATTTTTTCAAACAGTTCAGGTTGAATGTGGTATAAAAGTGAAAAGTTAAAACTTAACCGCGTTAAATTTTTTATGACCGCAAATACTTTTTTTTGTTTTCCGCTCAATGGGCTTCTACCCACATTTTTTTCGGAACGGGTCATTTCCATAAATACGAAAAGCGTCATGAATGCTGTTACTTTTGTTTCTCAATTGTTTTTCTGTAATTGGGATACGCTTTCTTTGTATCGAAAGTGATGCAAAACTCCGCTTTACCTCTGTGTGAATTCAAGTTTCTTAGCGTGTTCACACCCTAAGCCTAGAGATAGCGACCACACCTGGGACGACAATGATGCTTACTTTGAATCCGGCCAGGACCTAATTTTTCAAACTAAAAATTTCATGTTAAAATGAATTGTTGGCCTTTTCCGGACCTATCGTTTGTCTATATATCTTTTGTCGGCTCAGTAGGGCTTTTTGATCTGTATATAATTTCATTGAAATTGAAAAAAAGAAAAGGTTTGATTTATTCATAAAATTAGCAAATCTACTAGCCCCTGACTTTCTATAATTTCCCTTTGTTTTTTTTCACTCAAAAGCTTGGTTCGGTGTGTATAGTTTCGGAATAAGTTGTATCGTCTAAGTGTCCTAATTCTGTCTCCTTTTGTAGCTCAAACAATTTTGTCGTTTACTCAGTTTTCGCTCAATGGGCGTTTACTCAATTTTCGCCAACTTAGTTGCCGCTCGACAAATGTTTCTAAAAACTTCATCACCGGTGATGAATGTGCTTTCCTCAAATTGAACATCATTTGAGACAATTCTTTGGGATTTTTGTATTTGTCGTTTTTCGAAATTAAAAAAAGACTGTGCTAATTTAGTATCGGTTCATAAGTGCTTCGCTTCGCCACTGTGTCTTATTAGTAGTTTCCCTCTAATTTTCTATTCACTAGCTTGCAGTACTACGCTTTGGGTATATCGTAAATGACGTGATTTTTTTCAGGAAAAAGTCTTTAAATTTGATCAAGCTTAATTAAGAGTAATGAACGTAGTGAAGACTCTTACATAGGTCTTGCTGATTTTTTTTGTTTTTTTTTCCAGGAAAAAGTCTTAAAATATTCATGCACTTAGGTATTTGTTCACTTTGTGTGTGAACTTTTTTTTCCAACCCAAATCTTGCAAATTTAAGTACTCATTCGGTGGAGCATTTGCTTCAATTTAAAAGCACCGAGGAGCTTGTTTAAAGGAGATTAAATGACGAATGATATCTATAGGCCGTCATAATCTCTCAGTTCTTTGTTCGCAGAGTATTGACCTGCTGTGTATGGACTTCCAAGATAGCCTGCACCAGAAGTACAAGGCGTGTCATATTTTCTTCTTGGAGGCCTGCTCGGATGACCAGTTCAACCGCATCTGCAAGACTTCCTGTCTCAGAAAGGCCACCAAGACAGTCAAGGAGATCAACATCGCATTCCTACCCTACGAATCAAATGTAAGTGAACAAATATCAAACTAATGCATGCCAGCTGACTACTCTTTAAGAGCTCGTTGCAACGTTTAACTGAAAAGAAAAGTTAATGTTTCAACTTTTTAAGAGTCGATGAACGTAGTTCAGACTCTTATATAGGTCGCGATGAATTGTTTGTTTTTTTTCAGGAAAAGTTGTAAAATTTGTTCAGGCTCAAATTTACTTTTTCGCGGTTTTTCCTTTGATTTCATTTAAGTTCTGTTCATTTCTTTCTTGGAAATTCAAAAGTTGAGGTTGTTTCAAAAACAATCAGTTTTTTTATGTTTACTTGCGTTCATGGACTTTTTTCCTACTGTATGTTGGCAATGCTTCCTCATTTCAGATTTTCATTTTTTAAATCTTCATTTAAAATAGAGTGGAGGCTAAACTTAAGATCGCAATGGTGTCCATTTAGAGGGAAATCTTGATTTTGAGAAACGACAGCTCACGATGTCAAAGTATTGAAAGTATTTTTTTTATAAAGAAGGATCATGTTGTCTATAATTTGGACATACAAAAAATGCAGTTGTAGAACGCTGGTTTCGTTTTTCATAAAAATTATGTCCTCTAAATCCTTAGACCAAGGAACAAGATTTTCATTCTAAAATGAAATTGACATGGAGCTTTAAAGCTAATAAATAATTCATACCGTATTTTTCTCAGTTATTTTTTGGTAGTCTTGGCTTCTTGGGCTTTTTAAAATCTCGATGATATTGATTATTTGTTAGATGCATTGTTATTTGGAATTTAGATATATATTTCCTGACTGAGCTTGAAATATTAAATCGACTGTGTCCTCACGTTATTGCGGAAATGTGTTCATATCTGGATAAACATGGCTTAGCAGGTGACCTATGGTAGAAATTGTGGAAAAGGTAGCACTGTTGTGGTATGAAAACAGAGAATAGGACAGCAAAAGGCAGCAAGTGAACACGGTATTACACTGACTGTATTTGTTAATACGATGGATAAATGAAGCGATGAAAAATGCAGCGCAATGGGACTGCAGGTAGAAAAGGTTATTTCTGAGGAAAGACTGGAGGCTGTTTGAAGCTTCACTCTTTTCCTCTCTTTCTCTCAAAATGGAAGCATATGTGCATGTACCATGTACAACAGTAGCCTTGTAGCAGTGTAGGTGTATAGGAGGCGCGCTTGTTTTGATTTTCCATTTTTATATTCCATGCGCTCATCTTTTCCTGCCAAGTCTCATGTGACAGATTGAAGCTATTTCGACCAAAATGTTGTTTTTTTTGGCATTAGAGTAGCTCAATTTGTCAGTTTTTTTTCAGGTTTGAGCCAGTGACGTGTAACAGTTTTCTTTTTTGACCAAGAATTGGAATGTTTTCTGTTGAACGGAAATTCAAACGCGTTTTTTTTCTCAAATTGGGTTGAGATTAGACAAAAAGTATTGGGAACAATTGCTTAGAGTTTAAAATTTGGAACTTCAAACGCGTTTTTTTCTCAAATTGGGTTGAGATTAGACAAAAAGTATTGGGAACAATTGCTTAGTTTAAAATTTGGAACTTCAAACGCGTTTTTTTTCTCAAATTGGGTTGAGATTAGACAAAAGTATTGGGAACAAAAGTTGCTTAGAGTTTCAGCGGAATTATTGCGAGTAATGAACGTAGTTAGTACTCTCATATAGTTCTTGCTGATTTTTTTTTGTTTTTTTTTTCAGGAAATTGATGCACTTAGGTATTTGTTTTTTTTAGTTCAATTGAAATTCATCTGCTGAAAGTCACGCAAATAGCACTCTCCAAATACGAGCGTGGAAATGGCGCGAAAAAATCTGAACGATTTCTAGTTTCGAAAGTGGAATTTAATTTTTACATTTCCAGCGGAGTAAAAACTTTACCATTTAATCCAGCTTTCTCTAGTTGGGTTTATGTTATCAGAAAAGCGCCAATCATAAATCGTTCTAGAAATTCAAAGAGCTTTAAGGCTATCTATTTTTTTCTTCGAAATTCATAAGTTGAAGGCTCTTGAAAAAACAAGTCAGTTTTTTTTAAGTTTCCTTGCGTTCATTTTTTCCAATTTTGTGTTGGCTATATTTATAGTGCAATTCGTTTTTCGAAATTCGCAACAAAAATTTTGCCCGAAAAATGGATCATGCTTAAACTTTTTTCTAGTTTACCAAGGTTTACGCTGAAACTACCAAATTAATTGATGATAAACTTATGTCAAAAGAAGCCTCATACACAGCTCAACAAAGTTATACAAGGGTAAAATCTCCAAAAACTTGCGCAAAGTAATTGAAATTTGTTTTTAAGCAAGATTTCGAGTTTTAGATAGTGAAAAGTTACTTTTTTGGCTATCAAGCAGAAATATATTCACCTATACAGCTTCAAGATTTTAGCCTGCTATAGTTTTATTGGACTGTGTAAGAGGCTTCTTTTGATAAGTTTTTCATCATTTAAGGTGGTAGTTTCAGCGTAATTCTTAATTAATTTTTAAAAGCCGTAATGATTCAATGATTCAAATTGAGGGGAAAATTTGGCCTCCCTTTTTGATAGATAAATAAATTGAACCATAATAATTCTATTCTGTTCTCTTCACTTTTTATCTTATCTTTCCCAATTTGAGAAAAACGCGTATAAATTTGCCAACGTTCGTTTTGTCCGTTTAATTCAAATCAGCTTTGTTTCTACACTATCGAGCGTAGTGTTTTAGATGAACCTTCTTTTTTCAATTTAACTCGCAAATAAAAGAACATAAAAAGTTTTCACTTGTTTGATGGCACTTTTGCTACAATCACGATCTGTAGCGTTGGAAATTTCATAGCATCTGTTCTCTGCTTTACTTATGGCTAGTGTTTGTGATTTTTTAAGCGTCTGTGGCTGAGTGGTTAGTGCGTGAGACTCATAATCTGTAGGTCGCAGATCGAGTCCGAGACGTAGCAGAATTTTTACTCATTCGAGGCTTATTTTACTTTTCCTGATTGCACCTATTGCGCCTTGCTTCTGTTTAAAACTCTGCGCTTCCAGTTATGTCGCCTAGTGGCTTGTGCAGGGTTTTTTGAGTGATGTGCAGGGTTTTCTTGGTCAATCATTTCGAATTTTTCGTGCTCCGTCGAAAGCTTTGAATGACCGTTCATCGTAAAATGTTCTTCGCCACAGGTAATTTTCTGCAGACAATTATTCGGTAGCTGAGCAGTTAGAAGGTTTTGACCAAAAAGTTACTTTTTTTCGGCGCGCGCTCCCGCCTTCAAAGCTAGTATAGTTTGGTTTTAAGAAAAATTTTAGTCTTCCCCCCTCCCCTCAAAGAAGCATCATTTTTTACGGTATAACGAGGGGTTATGTATGAAGACCAAATATGTTTGTCAGGGCCCAATTAATTCGAATACCAGCTTTTGCAACAATCGGACAATGTGAACAAAAAGTTACTTGTAAAAATTTGAAGGTGGGGAAAAAGGGCCAAGTTTAAGAGTCAGATTTGAAGGGAGAGGAGGCAGCCCCACGGTAAGCTACTGTTAGCACCCTTTAAATGATTTTCAGTCGATTATAATGATAATGGGTGTGTGATTCACTAAAGGATCAATTCTGAGTCTGTTCAATCTTAGACGTGTCATTGCAAAAACTGAAACTTTGAGAAAGTTTTCGCAGAACTAATTGAGGTGGACGGAGAGATTGAGGTGTTCTGCTATGGCCATGCTCGTCCCCCGCTAAGACACTGCTGTTTTCTTTTCTTTTAAGTTATTTTATGCGGCTAACTAGAACAGTTATCTCCAGTCGTTTATCGTTGCATTTCATTTTAGAGACGAAGGCAAATTTGGCTCTTCCATTTTACAATCCTGCTCTAATCCGCATTTTGCGCCTCATTTTGACCTGTTCTGAGGGCTTATCTATTTTCTACCTGAACACTTTTGGTGACATTTCCTACTTCACTAACCAGTGATACGATGCTGTTATGAGAGTCATGTGCAGGGTATTAATGGGGAATTGCCAAAGAGGAGGGCAGTAAAATTATCTTCATGGCGTAGATAGATGCTTACAGATCGCTTTTCTTACCGCTGCTGTTTTTAGTGATGCTTTGAAAATCTGCTTGTAGGCTGATCAATGGGCGAAATCAGTGCTTAGCTAAATGGCAGAAAAATGGAGACTATGTAAATAAGATCAAAAATATGCATAATTTCAAAAAATATACATAATTTAATTTGTCATAATCACAATCCATAAGTCTTCTTGTCTTCAAAATGTTTTCAAAGTTATAAAACGAATATGACAACTCTTCTAGTATATGATGTATTTTTTTGTATATAATCTGTTACATTTGTCAGTAAAGTAACCTGATTGTGTGTTGTAATTGTTGACAGGTGTTCTCATTGGACAGACAGGATATCTTTGGGATCGCATACTCTCCCCATGGGTCGAAGGAGTCAAGGAGCAAGGCATTCGAGAGAGTAGCTGCCCAGATCGCCACTCTATGTGCAACCTTGAGCGAGTTTCCCCACATCAGACATCGAATGTAAGGCAAAAGAGTAGCGTCGAGTTATTTTTCATAACGGAAAGCGTTAAATGAATCTGAAAAAGGTCAAATTTTCCAAACGTCTGCCTACTACCATATTCAGTGAAATTACTAGAAAAAGTTAATATTTTCTTCATTTTTGAACTCCCGTAAGATGTTGTTCAAGAAAATACGAGATAATGGAAATATTTCGTGCCCTAAAATTTGAAATCATCACTGCGATATCTTTTCTAGTGACCCGAATGGGCTGTGCGCTGAAGTGGCCCAACAGGTGAGTGACCTCTTGAGAAAGTACAAGGCTGATGACCCCTCGATGGGAGAAGGACCTGAGAAAGGCAAATCCCAGCTGATCATCTTGGACAGAGGATTCGACCCCGTGTCTCCTCTGCTACATGAACTCACATTCCAGGCCATGGCCTACGATTTGGTTAACATCGAGAATGACACCTACTCGTTAGTTCAAAATGACAGTTATGCTTTTTCTTAATTATGAAAAATTTGGCAGGTTCTAGGCCCTACTTCTGAACCCTTTGCTGATAAGCTAAATTGCATTGCAAAATGGAATATCGATTCAAATAACCTGTAGTTTCTGGCTTATAGCACGATTAGTTTTGATGTTTAGGTTACGGTGTTACAATTTCAAGCCTAGTGTATGTGATTTTGGCAAAACATTTACTTTGAGTTTAGAATGAGAGTTGAAAAACCAAAAGGGTAAGTGGTGACAAGGTTCGCCTTTTTCTTCATATACGTTTGGGGATAGTCCAAATCGACTCTCAAGTGCCACCAGATTTGGTTATGGGTACAATTGTTTCGAAGGTTGTTGTTTGGTGACTCAGAACATAACGGTCAAGAAAAGTTTTGAGCTACACGTTGGGTATCCGGTCTATCGATGCATTAAATGAAAAAAAAACTCTAATTGTCAAAAACGATCTGATATCATCAATGTCTTCTTATTTATGCAGTATCCATAACAGTAAAGTGTGTACATAATAATTGAATCATTTAACGAAAAATTACTGAATGCGATCAAGTGCTTAAATCGTGAATTCCAAACTGATTTCATTTTCTAAGAGTCGATGAACGTAGTGTATTCAAATCGGCTAGTAGACTTTTTCCTATAAATAACTTTGTTTACAGAGTAGTCAAGGTTATAAATGTTAAATTTAGGTTCAGTCCATAATATGTTCTAATTTCTTTGCGACTCCGGCACTTTTGGTGTGGAGTTAACGAATGCGTCTGGTACGGCAAAGGTCCTGGGTTTGAATCTCCGAGAACTGTTTTTTTTTTCAAACGGTAATTATTCGAGTTCAAAAAAATTGCCGACTTATTATTTATCTGTTTATGATTTGCCGGCTTAGTTGCCAAATCGTAGAATTGTTTTTTTTGTATGCAAGTAACCTTGTAGTTTCTTTTAGTGTTTTGATTTTTTCTGCTGTCTGTAATTTTACTAGCCTAGACTTTGTTCTGCCCAAATGATTTCAGCTTATATTTTATCGGCTTAGTGTCCTATTTTTGAGTTGTTTTAATGGAAACGTAGTTATTATGCTCCCCTCTAGATCGCACAAAATGCTAAAAAAAACTTATTAGAAGGTAAATCGGCTTTATGGCTTCATATTGCATCTTTCGACGAGCAAAAAAAAATTGTATATGCGTGAGTGTATTTTGTGATTTAATTAGTTTTTTGAACTTTTATTCGGCTTTGTTTTTTATTTTTTTTTAGGCTCATTAGGTTGCCGCCTGTGTTATATCAGCTTAGTGGCCTCATAATGTTTCATATGACGAGCAAATGTTTCATGTTTTTGGACTTTTATTCTGCTTTGTTTTTATTTATTTCTTTTTTCGGCTTGATAGGTTTCAGCCTATATTATATCAGCTTAGTGGCCTCATAATGTTTCATATGACGAGCAATTAAAGTTTAATGTGTGTGTTTTGAGAGGGACTTAATGTAAGTCTGAAGTATTGTAGATTTTCTTTTTTTTTCGACTTAGAGGGTTGCTGTTAAGGTGTTTTTGACTTTGTTACCGCTTGGTAATTTTTTTCTTATGCTAATTCCTCATTCTGTTGTCTTGGCTTTTTATATAAAGCATAAAACTAGCTTTATTCATTTCGATAGATCTAGTTTTTCATTGTTTTCAGTTTTTGTCCGACTTAGCAGCTGTCCCCGACTTATGCTTAAATAAAGCTTGATTCATTTTGATAGATCTAGTTTTTTCGTTATTTTTAGTTTTTTTCCGACTTAGCGGCTTGCTTGTTTTGTATGGCAAGTGGCGCAAAGCTCAATTTCGTCTGTATGAAAAACTTGCTCAGGCTCAAATATACTTTTTTGCGGTTTGACTTTGATTTCTTTTCAAGTTCAGTTCGTTTCTTTTGTTAAACGGAAGGCAAACTCCACTATCGAACAGCCAAATGTAAAAGTCACGAAAAACGTGGTCGACTTTAATTTTCAAAAGTAGAATTTAATTTTCAGATTTTCTAGAGAAATAAAAATTACAATTAAATACATATTGATCCAGTTTTCTCGTATTGGGTTGTTGTTTTTTTTTCTTCAAAAAGTACCAATCATCAATTGTTCCAGAAATTCAAAGAGCTTCAACGCCATCTATTTTTCTCTTTGAATTTCGAAAGTTGAGACTGTTCAGATACGAGGCTTCTTCGAGCAGCGGAGACTACAGCACCAAGCAGGTGTGGCTAAACGAGAATGATGACGTGTGGGTGCAACTGAGACACAAACACATTGCAAAAGTGACTCAGGAGGTCACCAAGATGTTCAAGGAGTTCTCGATGAACAAGAGGATCAACACTGGCAGCAGTCCGGGCGATAAGACAACAGTGAAGGACTTGAGTGCGATGTTGAAGAAGATGCCCCAGTACCAGAAGGAACTATCCAAGTATGGAACGCATATGGCACTGGCGGAGGACTGCATGAAACACTTCACAAACAGGCAAGTGGAAGGCAAAAGGTCATCTTATCGGTACCGCGAAAACTGCCAAAAAGACTGATTAGTTAAAACAGACGAACAACTAAAAATCCACGAATTATGCATCTAGATTTTAAGTTTCTCCAACTCGCAACAAAAGACAGCTTCCAAAAAATCGCTGCTCGAAAATTAATTAAAAACGGCATCGGCAAGTGTAGATAAATTTACTCATGCTTAACTTATGGGGATCAATTTTCTGGCAAGAGAGATTTGCTTAGTCGTGTGATTTGACATAAGCAGCAAAATCACATGCGCTGTTTTTCAAATTTTGTTTTGTTTTTGTGAAGAAGTTTTCTAACTGTTTAAAAGATCGCCTGAGATGCTTTCTAACAGTGTTTGTTGTTGCTTGACTTAATATTATGCTGTGATATATAGGGCGGATAAACTGTGTCTGGTGGAGCAGGACCTGGCGATGGGATCGGATGCGGATGGGGAGAGGGTGAAGGACCACATGAAGAACGTCGTGCCCATCCTACTAGACAGCAATGTCTCCTCCAACGATAAGATACGCATCATCCTACTCTACATACACTCCAAACTAGGTAACAGAAGTGCCAAAAGAGTGTTCGAAGAATGTTTTTTATGTTAGAATCTGTAATGCTTTATTGTTTTGTGTATAAGACTCGATCTGGTGATAGTTTTCAATTTAGGAAAGTCAACGTATAACTGAAAGTGTTTGATAGTTAGTGTATTTAGTTCTCAAGTATTTTGTAATAATGTTTATTTTCAGTTGATGAAGGGGAAGGTAAAATATAACTTGTCTTCACTGAAAATCAATTAATTGAAACCAAATGCTGATTTTAATCTAGAAAAATACTAATTGTTCATCTGGATAAAAATCAAAATTATAACCAGTTATTCGTCATAAATGCTCGTAGACTGCTTTTAACATAATTTAATTAATTTCTGAACAGGATTATCGGACTGCATATTAAAAGGGTTCCTTGAAGTCATAAAGTAACTTGAATCATATTTGTCAGGTATCTCGACTGAGAACCTGGACAAGCTAGTGCAGCATGCCAGTATCCCGACCAGCAATAGTGTGATATTGCATAATCTGGCCAACCTGGGAATTCCGGTGGTGAATGACGCAATGGGAGGTGCAGGGGGAGCAGGGGTGAAGAAGAAGTACAGACATCCTGATAGGAGGAATAGGATTGATGAGAACACATTCAAGCACTCCAGGTGGACTCCTTATGTGAAGGATATCATGGAGGCAAGTAGTTTTCATTTGCTCATTTTACTCGGCTGTTTAAAATTAGTAATTCGTAATTAATTCTGAGCAATGAGCTGTTCGTCTAAACTTTAGCCTTAAAACGACGTCAAATTTAAGTTATGTAATTATTAACAGAATCGATCGAGATTTTTTCTCCCAACCCAATGGTAATTTGGCATAGAAAAATTTGGTTTCTTTCTGATCATTCATGTTTTCTAGAGAAAGCGTTTTGTTATCGGCAACTAGACTTATTTCCATTGAACAATTTTTTTTTCTACATATCTAAAAGAAATTGACCTTGATTTATAACGAAACCCCAATTATCTTCAAACAGCTGCAATATTAGTGTAGAGGTAAAGCGCCTGCTTGAAGGTCAAAAAATCTCAGGTTCGGGTTCTCTGTCGTACCTTTTTTCTCGCTGTATATGTATTTCGATCCTCCACTAAATTCTGCTGATTGTTCTTCGTCTCAATTTTCATCGGTTTAGTTTCCGTTCTATTTGAGTAGCTATGAACGTAGGGAAGTCATTTATTTAGGTGGTGTTAATTTTTTCTCCGTTCTCACTGTTTTAATTTTCAAATTCATTTACTAAAAGAAAGGCAGATATGCTTCGAATAAAAACGTTGAAATGGCGCGGAAAAGTTGAATGAATTTCAAATTCAAAAACAGATGTTAATTACTAAATTTCCCATTAGATCAGAAAAATTGCCTATTGGTCTTGTTTGCTCGTACTTGATGAGTTTTATGAAAAATGATGAATCATAATAGTTTTTGAAAGAAAGAGTTGTAATGTGATATAATCTTTTTTCGAAAATTAAATGACAATCGTTTTACTTTCGGTTTTCTGAAGTTATTTGTTTTACATTTTTCTGTTAGTTATGTTTTGTCAGTTGGTCATATCAATTAAATCCTTGTTTCAAATTTAAAATTGAGATCATTGAAGCAATTCAAGCCTGCTCAAGCCATTGTTTATAACGATAGGTTATTAGAGTTTTTGTTGATGCTTTAAGCTTTTCATGCTATTGAATGAAGATTTTAGGATCACTGCAAAGCTTTTTAAGAGTCGACGAACGTAGTGAAGACTTGTATGTAGCACTTGATGATTTTTTTTGTTTTTTTTTTTCAGGGAAATGATCTAATAACTACAGAAGTGCATTCATAGATTTTAATGCATTTATGAATGCACTTAGGTATATTTATGAGTTTAAGACAAAAAGTCTGCTAAAATTTAAGTAAATTGCGCTCTCCAATCACGAAATTGTAAATTGTGCGGAAAAACGTAAATGACTTCTAGTTTCGAGTGGAATTTACTTTTCAGATTTTCCTTTGGAATAAAAGCGTTGCCTATTGAACCAGTTTTCTCAAATTGCGTTTATAAAAATTGCAATCATAATTTGTTCTTGAATCTCTGAGAGCTTAAGGTTATATGTTTGCTTACTTTGAAATTCGAAGGTTGAAGTTTTCAAAAAAAAACAATGTCTTTTTTCTTACTCGCTTTCATTGACAGTTTTACAATTGCCTGTTGGCTGTTTTTGAGTTTTGTTCCTTTTAACTTCTTTGTTAAGGGTAATAAACGTAGTGAAGACTCTTAGTGATTTTTTTGTTTTTTTTCGGGAAAATGTCTCACGATCAAATTTTGTTCACGCTCAATTTTGATTTTTCGCGGTTTGAAGTTTTGTTTTTAGGTTCAGTTCGTTTCCAAGAGTTAAGATCACGAAAAACCTGGTCAACTTCTAGTTTCGAAGGTGGATTATAATTTTCAGATTTCCCAGCGAAATTACACCACGCATTTTTTATCGGCCCTTGTTTCATTAAGGTAAAAAGCATAAATGAATTTTTTGTTCATTTGTTTAACTGGTATTGGAACGGTATTGAAGGGTTTACCAAAAATGTTTCCTTTCTCATACCCTTCCGGTTCAAATCACTGATTCATGAAGTTTACTGTTTCTTTATTCTGCCGGTTAATGAAAGTTCTGTTGACCATCAATTTTTCCTTAACATTGTTCAGTCTATATGTATTTTCTACCAGGTTCAAGCTTGAACCTAATTGGTATTTTGTACTTGCTATCTTTTTGAACGAAAAAAATGCTATTGAAGTCAAATATTTCATTTAAATTTGTTTCATTTCCTGTAATTTTTTTTTCTTGTGTATAAAAATGGGCCAAATACTTTCCAAGATTAATTGGGAGCTATTTGCTTCTACAATTTTTTGAATTTGAAAATAATTATGATGTTGATTTTAGTATTTTTCTTATTTTTCGTTGCGCATATGTTTTGCAGTTATTTCGAAATTTGGAATGATTTGACGCTCGTGTCGGCATTTATTTATGTTTTTGTGTGTTTTGACCGAGACTGTCTTTCGTTGTGAGCTTATTCTTCCGGTATAATTTGAATGCAGTTTTCAATGAAGGTGGAAAACTAATCAAATTAGATATTATTCTTAATTAATAGTTATTCTTTCTCTATATAGCAAGTGTTGCGAAGCTCCGCTTTGCATCTGTCTCAAAATTATTTGTCATTCGTAGCCCTGCTCAAAGTATGTAACAAAATCACCGAGGTTGAGAGTTAATGATGTTATAGGACGCTATCAACGATCAACTAGACACCCGACAGTTCCCGTTCATTGACGGCAAGGGACCCATGGTTGGAGGTGGTGGCGCTAAGAGGTATGTAATGACATATTTAAATAATCATGATCAAAATCATTAACTCTAAATTTGATCAATTTGACTTTCTTTATGAGCAAGATCTAAAAAAAAGTTGCAATAGATTTTTCTGAACTATCTGACCTTCCCTAAGACGTTGAGTGCGCTGGTGTTTCACTGTATTAAATTTCAGTGCCCGAGGCTATGGTCAGTGGCACCGTGATAAGAAAGATATGGGACATGCGGGACCCCGCCTTATAGTGTTCATCTTGGGTGGCATGTGCTACTCTGAGACGAGGTGTGCCTATGAGGTCACCGACGCCTTCAAGGGATCCAAAAAGTTCGAAGTCCTCATCGGATCCAGCCACGTAATGACTCCAGAGAACTTTTTGAAGAATCTGAAGGAACTCACCAACTAAAGAATTCAATGCAAAGTGGAGACAAACTGATATCGAAGCCAAGACATTCCAAAACTATACATGTTAGCTTCTTTTTTTGTCTGCAGTACCGAAGAATGCTGCGTTTGGCTACTGAGTTATTTTTTTTTGGCTGACTGGTTTAGCTTGTCCGGATGCTAGTATCTATGATGCGTGCAGTTTTATAGTACTCCGGGTTTTCTATCCACCGGTGGTTTTGAAAGCCTGTTTTCTCCATGGATATCCTGTTAGCTCCATGGATATTTCTCAGCGAAGTGCTATCAAAGTGACAAATACTCTCAATTGTTTCCCAATTTTATAGATCGCGGCGTGCCACCTACTGTTTGTTAATATTTATCAATGAGAATGTCGCATAAATTATTTATCATTTGGTACTCTACTTTACCTGTATTTTGACCTGTAAGTTACGCATTCCCATTTTTTTTACTCGAATCGAAGTTTAAATCTGAATAGAACATTAGAATGAACCTTGTAATCAGAAAAATGTAATCAAGCTTGTAAATTTAAAGGATGTAGAGCAGAATTGTAAATGTTATTTTCGGAAATTTTGAAATGGCCACGATAAAGTTGCATAATGCCGAGATTGATATAGACGTAAACCTGTTTTTACTGCATTTACTGACTTGATAATCAAGAAATGCGAGTCTCATGCGTGATAAAACCTTAATATTTCTATCATTTTAGCATAGTTAGCTATGGAATGATTGTGTTCATTTAAATCTAAAGCAAGCAAATTATTTAATTTTTTATATGTGATACATCATTTTGAATGAATATACAATTTCCAAAAGTCTTTTCTAGTTTCATTCCTAACAGAAAAGAGACATTCATTAAGTTAGTTTTTTTGGCCGAATCTTGGTTCAAGCCAAGCCAAATGCGTGTTTTTTTTGCCAACTAAAGTGCACATTTTTCGGTTTAATTTTTTTGTATTCAATTTCATAGGTGAGGGATTCAGTATCATGCGTTTTCTTCGATTGGTTAGCGCAACCTTAGCTGCAGATATTTCAAAGAGTTTTCTTTCCAGGCGCTATTTTGCATTTTTATTGTCAATGAACGATTTAGAGACTCATCTTGTTGACGTTGAATTCAATTGCTAACTAGAAGTCAAGTTTCTCCAGATTATAGCACAATAGTTAAAATTATGATTGATTTGCAGTTCAGATATTGCTAACTGCAAGGCTAGTAACTTCTTCCAAGAGCTAAAAGCAAATAGCAAAAAAAATTGGGGTCTCTTTCCTTCCCCCCCCCCCCCCCCCCACCTCACTCAAACATGAATTTTATGGTCTAAAGAGTGGTTTTACAAGGTTAATTATGAAGATCAAATATGTTTGTCATGGCCTAATTAGCCTGCATGTCAATTTTAATGACAATCGGACAAAGTGGACACTAACTTCAAATATAAAAATTTGCAGGTGGGGGGAAAAGGAAAAAGAGCCAAAAATTGAATGACAGTTTACAAAAAAATAGGTTTTTAGAATTACTATAACTGGGTATTTATAGTCGGAGACTTTTTAAGAGTCGATGAACGTAGTTTAGGCTCTTATCTAGGTCGTGATGATTTTTTTTCGTTTTTCTTTAGAAAAAAGTCTTTCAATGCTCCTATAACAAAAGTGTATTCAAAATAATATATGCACGCATGGCTACAATTAGGTATATATGCAATTTTTGAGTGCAATTCAAGTTCGATTGCCAGAAGGTATGCAAAATGCACTCTGCAATTATGAAAGCTGAAATGGCGCTAAAAACGTGATCGATTTCTAGTTTCAAACGTGGAATTTAATTTTTATTAAAAATATAAGTTGCTTTTGAAGTTCGAAGAGCTTTAAGGCCATATATATTGTCTGAAAATCGAAAGTTGAAGTTTTCTCGAAAAACACGTCAGTTTTTTTTGCTTCCTTGCATTCATGGGCTCTTTTCCAGCTATCTGTTGGCTATGTTAACCTGCAACCAACGATATCAATTTTTGCAAACTTTTTTTAAATACACCGAAAAATTTACTTTTATCAAGCTATTTACACACGCAAAACTTGTGTAATATTACGAACTCTTTTTTTCCAACCTACTTCGCAAATTTTAGCGCTCTATTGAAAGTGCTCTTTTATTTCAGTATATGCATAAAATAAATAACCAGCGATTAAGTACTGCCAATACTAAGGATATTAACGCAGACTTTTATATTACATATAGAACTTAAGCGTTAAAGCATCATGGATCTGTAGCGTAGAGGTAGGGAAGGAGACCAGCAGCAAAATAAGCGGGTTCGAACCTTGCCAGGGTAAAATGTTTTTTATGAAATTTTTCGTATACTAGTTAAAATGCGTCCGCTCTATAAATTGAAGCATGTTAGTAGGTAAGTTCCTTTTTTTCAAATTGACTGGTACTGCTAATGCATCATAATTAGCTTGCGTCACTTAACAATTATGACTCATAATTGACGTGCGCTACTTATGAAATTTTGTTGACTCAAAGTTTTACCCATTCAGTTTTTCCCAGTAGCGTTATCGGTCATATTTTTGCTGGTTTAAGCGAAGTATAACTTCGCCTGTGTTAAATATACATTTAATTAGATTACACACAATATAATTTATATGCGAACACACAATACATACACACAATATTTATTGTACGTTTGTTTGTAAGTAAAGCATAGATTCGTTTTGCTTATGTTACTATTCCGCCAAAACAATTAAGCTATCTTCAGATTAAGTTTCTTAAAGTTAGTTAGATTTATCAAAAACGGAGAAACTCAAAGAAGAGTTTAGAATTAGTTCTTACCTGAAAGTGCATGATTTGAAAAAATGTAATACGTCGCAAAAGCTTTTAAATTCTTTCCTTTGTGAAAACAATCGACTTGTAATTGGGAACTAGACTACTTGCCTCCAAAAAATTCACCTGTAGGATTTGCAACTTTTTCTATGATAGAATGTTAACAACTTGCAGACATTGTAATAACTTGATATAGTTGAAAAGCGTATGCTTTTGGGTTACAAGGTCTGAAGGTGGAACCCCTGCAGTACTTGGTTTTTTCGAAATGCGTTCATGAAACGGAAAACGTGAATTTTTGGACTATCTTTTGTCTGTTTGTTTTTTTTGTTTTAAGTTTCTCAAGTTCCGCAGGTTTCCAAATTTATCAACGTTAATTTTGAATTAATTCCCTTGTTCTTTTGCTTTGCTGAAATGATTTTCGCTGGCTTTTTTGACAAAATTGTCCTTTATTAAGTCTATTCCTGAAACTGAACATCGGTCGAGAACAACTTGAGAATTTTTTGTAGATGTAGAGTTTTCATTTTTTAGCTTGCAATGCTCGTCTTACGTTGTATTTGAAATATTGCCTCATTTTGTCTCTGCGCAATGAACTGAAACACTGAAAAAAGGCTTCACAACTAATTGGGGGATACAGAAATTTTGATGAATTTAGAGGAAACTCAAATAACAATCTTTTTTCCATTTTGTTCCGAACATTCATTCAGTGGGTGTGAACCTTAGCTTAGGGTGTTTTTGGCGTCATTTTGAATACCTGATGGAGAGGTGGCTTAGTTCAAGTGAACATCATTGTGAATCCTTTTCAATTCAAAATTGAACTTCGAAACATGAATTAGAAAAAAAATCTCCTTAGTGTCGAACCGAACTTGTCTGATAACTTTTGCTTTTGAGACTTAGATTTAGCGAAGATCGGAGCGTCTTCATAGCAGCAATGATTTTTTTCTCAAGTTGTAAAATATAGTTATTATATAAATGCACCTAAAGTACGTACTCAAATTTTCGACTTCATCAGCTGCAAAAAAAATTCAATTCATTTCAGAAAAATTTTTATTGTTCGACTTATTTTGGCAATGAAACGATGATTAGAAAATTTATTACTTCTTCAACATCAACCATTTCTTTTTTTTTTCAATCAATTTCATTTTTAGATGAAGCATTTTAAAAAGATAGTAGCAACAACAATATGCTTGGCTGCTTGTAGAGACTGAATCGGAGCTTTCACAGCATTTTTGATTCAAAAATTGTACATTGTTCGGACCATTGAAAACGGGGAGGAACTTTGTATTCGGGGTGTTTTGTGTTTTAGTTTTCTTCTTTTTTTTGTTTTCTTTTTTTTCACGTATTTTCATGTACAAAAAATCGAGTAAAGTGAGCGAGCATCCTTTATCATGTTTAGCTTAGGCCGTTTACAATTGCTTGTTTATACTTCATTTTAATTTCATTCGAGTATAATTAGGAGTGTTAGCATTTTTTAACGCCATTTTAAAAATCAAAATTTTGAATTTTTTTATTTGATTTTTTGAGTTTTACTGTTATTTTTGTTTTAGGCATTGTTCTCCATTTTGCCGTTTTACCATGATTTTCGAAAATGCCTAATTTAGTTTTTTGGTATTCTTTTATCACGCCACGCAGAAGAAATGAAACTCAAAATTTGAAAAAACTGTACGCTATTTTTTTTATAAAACTATGGTCGAAACATTCTGCGCTACTTGCACAGTAACTGGCTATCTATGTTATACGAATCAATTTTTTTTACAATTGAAGTCCTAAATTTTAGTTTAAAATTATTGTAGGACAATTTCATCCATTAACTTCAAAACAATACTGCTGTCTCTTAAAGCTTATTTGCAAGTAAAGCATTCAAAATAATTTACAAGGAAAACACTTGAAAATCATATTTAATTGTAAAATTATTTAAATTGATTTGCTAAATGAAAGAATAATTAAAATAACTAATTACAAAGTTCTTCTGTCTATCAAGTTTTTGTTTTAAGAGGATAGCAGCTCGCTGCGCATCAAGTACAGAATATCACTGCTACAATAGTTGACGCAAATAGTTTGAAAAGTAAACGAAGAAAAATTAGAAAACAGATTTCTTCTGCAAAAAGGTAATGTTGTTTGATATAATGGGAAGCGAGGGAACATTTTCCTGTATTTTCGAAGAGAGTCAATGAGTAGGGGTATTAGGAATACCTTGCCGTAAAAAAACTGAAATGTTCAGACCAGTTTTTGTTCCCACTGAGAGAAGCCATTGAAAAATTGTTCTGGAATGAGTTCGAAAATTTCTTTATAGTCACTATTACAAACAAGATCATTTAGCACTAAATTGGGTAGATTAAAAAAGTATCAAGATTGAAACAGTTCATGTCAAAACACGTCATTAACGCTCTTTATTTCTGCCGAGATAAATTTAAGTTGTAATTTAAATTATTGGCCTGTGTTTAGTTAAAAATTTTATATGTAGTCTATTTTCAAATCAGCAATTGACCTAATCTGGGCACTTGCAATTCATAATAACTTATTGCATTGCACAGCTTTCTGATCGAAATTAAAAAAAAAACATAATATTACGTTTGCGACGTTTTGGTACACGGGATTTTCAGTTTTGCCGCAGGGAATCACCTTATTGAGGCAACTAATTGATAATACAAATGTTGCATTTCAAGCGCAAAACCTACCACTATGATTTTGGCATTGCGTATGCGCAATTTTTTTTTTGAAATTGTTCATGTTTTAATAGGAATTATATCAGGTACGTTGTATTATTGCTCTGATAAGAGAAAAATTCTTTTTGTTTAATCTGTTTTTCTTTCATTACGATGCCAAGCTCGGTTTTATAACTAAGCACATATTTGAGCATTCACGTGTCTGGATTCTACTGACACATATTTTGCGTGTTTTAGAGACTTTTTTCAGTAGATTCCACAATCAAACGATCCCTACACAAAATGCCGACAAGTTGTTTTCTGTCAGTGGATTCTGCAGACAAACGTGTTTTGGCCGTTGAAAGTGCATTCCGTTAAAAGTCGCTAGATTCCACCATTTATCAGTGGAATCCGCGGTCAGTTTAATCTTTTTGTCACTAGACTCCACTGTTTGTCAGTGGATTCCGCAGCCAAATTTTCTTATTTTCTTTCTGTCACTGGATTCCACAAGCACATGTTTTAGTTTTTTTGTCTGGATATACTTTTGGATGAGTTTTGTGCAAAACTTAAATACCAGACTTCGATGTTTAGCGTTAAGCTAAGCAACTATAAAATGATTTTTCTCTGGGACAACTGAACTATGATTTTTAGGAGCCGTGTTGTTTTAGTATCTAACTATGTCAACGTGTTAATTTCTCTTGAAAGTTGGTTGATGACAAAAAAAAAATTTTCCCCGATCCTAAGATTCCATTTCCCCATATGGTTATATTTTAAGACATCCAATCTTATTGACTGGCCCTAAAATTTTCTATAGGGGCCAGTTTTTACTAATTTTGAGGGAAGCGTGCTCCAAAACAGCGCAATTTTTTGGTGAAAATTTTCCACAAGGTGCCAAAAGCAACTTTTTTCGGCCTTTTTTTTTCAAAAATGCAGAAAACTTGGTCAAAATGCGGTGCAGAAATTTTTATCAAACAGGGTCTTTATTGTGATTTCGGATAGCTCAGAAAATCAATTCTGTAGACTTAAAAAAAGCTCAATGCAATTTTCGAAAGTTTTTTGAAAATCTACCCCCTCCCTCACCCGGAGAAAGTCCTACACGCGCCCCTGCTTCGTTCAACAAATTAACTGAGTTTCGATAATGAGGAAATTAATGAAACCTACTCTTCTAATAAAGGCTTAAAAGCTTTTACTAGATCCTCTGCAATTCGCTTAAAAAATCATCAATTTGACTCATTTTGTGTCACTTCAATTATAGTGAAGTTCAAAAATATCAGGTTTTTGCGTTGGTAAGATTGTGAATAGTTAAAAAGAGAAGCATGCTGATACCTTCCACTTTAACTCATCGAAAACTTAAAATAAAAATTAAGAATCTTTTGATGAACTTTGCTCTTTTAACTAATAGTGTTAGTTTCAAATTTTGTTCGGCTTGTTGGAAGTTTTTTTACTTCATTACTGGCTTTTTAGTATAAACTTTTTCAGAAGCATAAGAGTGAAACTATCATTTAATAGCTTATTTTCGTGAAACTTGAAACTATAAAACTAACAAAACTATCACAATTTGTCATACTTCATTTTGATAGTTTTTCTATTTTATGATTGGTAAATGCGGATAATTCCATGAAAATTTGAAAACACAATTTTGTAAAAACAGCAGTCTGTTTTATTGATCTTTTGGAAGACAGTCAAAGGATCGGACCTTAATAAAATCAGAGGCGTTAGTTTAACAATTCTTATACAGTAAAGTTTAAAAAAGTTCAGATCAAGAAACGATTTTATTTGGAAATTAATCGAAATTGAAAATTAAATATGAACATGCAAAATCAAATAAAATCACCACTTTTTAAGTCGTGTAAAAGATATGTTTTTAAACTAGGTCAATAAAATTTTGAAAATTTAATGCAACTTTGAGTTAGCACCTTGGATAAAATTTAATGGCTAAATTAACAGTTTATCAATAAGTTTATCTGTTTATTAAATCCAGATTCTTGGTTATCTGGATGTCGATAGATCGCACTTAGTATGAGAATCCTTGATTTCCCCAGAAAGCTCCGGTTGCATTGTTGGCATTATTATTTGCAACGTTATTGCTTCCATTCATCGGGAAACTTCCGTTGTTTGGGAATCCTCCTGAGTAGATTGCATTCTGGTAGTTCAGCAGGTGTGAACCTTGTTGACCTTGTTGACCTTGATGGTTTTGCATCATGTAGTGGTTCATAATTGCCGGGTTTGTATACATCGCGGGGTTGGGGTAGTATGAAATCGTATTGGGCTGGTATCCCGGCATCTGGTTAGGGTACATTGCTCCTGGGAATCCAGTGTTAGGGTAAGCGAATGTCTGGCTTGGGTGAGCATGCGTAGGTGAGATCAACACAGGTGATTTCTGGCCTTGATTGGGATACATTTGATTAAAGTTTTGGCTCTGTGTAATATTACCCAACGGTTGTTGTTGGTTGATTGCTCCTTGGCTGTACAAGTGGTTAGCAGCAGCCATCATCTGGTTATTATTACACTGAGGCTGAATGTGATATTTTAACATATTATGTTTCTTCATTTTTCGGTAGTCTCCGGCTTCGAATCTAGGTTTGTACATAGGGTTGAGAGTCCAGAAATGACCACGAGAGTAACTTTTCTTGGTGAACTTGACGAACCCGTCGTGGAGCGACAAAGCATGTCGGACACTGTTCTTCCATCCATCTTTCGCCTTCTTGTAGAACAAATGGGTGTCTTCGATCCATTTGTAGATTCCAGAAATGGGCAGTTCGTTGTTCTCAGCCTGCAGGAGCGCCTTGGCAATCATCGAGACATACGAGTCTGATGGTCTTTTTGAAAGGTCGGCCTCGGCATTTTCGTTTTTGGGGATCTTCGGTTTGCTGGTGGCTTGAGAAGCATTTGATGAGAATAGTCCGTTGTTTGCAGATTCGACAGCTTTGGGCTCTTCTTTCAAGATTTCTTCGGCATACGGTAAAGTGGTTTCTTGCTGGTGGCTGTCAATGTATTGCACGAGCGCGGATTGTTGATTGTTGTCAAGGAATTGCACTCGCGGCAAAGTTTCATTGCAAAAACTCTGTTGCTCAAAAGCTTGATTCTCTGTATCTAAAAAAAACTATTGATTAGTTATATTGATATTTTAATTAGATAAATATAGAAAGATTTGGCTCCTTGTCAATTTACATGCATATTCTGCAGGCTTCAAATGATTGTCTCTAATTTATTATCTCAAACGCGGAATCCCGTCAAAATTTTGGTGATGAGTAATATTTTAATTTCTATAAGAAACTTACTCTCTCCAGTAGGAAACTCAATGCCTGGAAACTCGATCAAGTCCGAGTAGTCTCCCGAAATTAACGTCTCCACTCGTTCTTTGATTCCTTCTTGAACAACAGCTGGGGATCCCGCGTACAACGTCACCGGTGAAGGGAGCACATCCTGTCCGCCGATCAACTGGTTTTCCGGTGAACTGGCGATGTAGCCCGAATCATTGTAGGACCCTGGTCTCTGGACTTCCAAACATGCGGCAACTGCAGGTTTGCTTATGTTGGCATTTTCTGTGCTGTTTTCGATGACGTCGCTGTTCACCCTGGCCTTTTTGTTAGTGTAGATGGGAACTATAATAACATTATCCGGGAGATTTGCTGGCTTCTTGGCGACTGGTTCCTCGAGTTCCAGATCATATCGACTTCTTTTAAGACCTAGTTGAGGTTTGGGCTGTTCCAACTCTGGCTCTGGCTGGGGTTCAAACTTGAGAAGTTCCGAGAAATCATTGATTTCGGTCTCGATGTTTTGACTGGTATGCGTGCTTTGGAAGTTAGGCTGATGACAATTTCCCAAGTTTTCTTTATTTCCTTCAAAGTACTGCAGCTCTGGATTATTTGAAATAATGGTTTGGTAGTCAGTGTCCAGATCATTGAATCCAAGTGAATTTTCGTTGTCAAAGGCAGGGAAATTGTAATTGGCATCTGGGTTGAAATAGTCACCGTTGTTGGTGATAGCTGAATTGGTCATCTGAAGACTAGAGAAAGCGTATTGCGGTTCAAACATTTTGTTCAAGTTGAGGTCAAGGCTAGCATTCTCAGAAGTGTTGAAATTTAGCTGCGAGTTTAGAATTTCACTTTCGTTAAATCTAATAGAGTATTGTTCCATGACTTTCTCGCAAAGTATCGTGAGGTTTTGTATAACTTTGCGTTTATCTCAATAAATTGAGTGTATATGATTTTTTTTTGAAAAGATAGCGAGTTTTTTGTACAAGTTTGAGTTTATCTCAATATTTGAGTTGTTGATTGGAGAAGGATAAAGTTTAAAATGATTACGGAACACAGTTTGGATATGGTACGAAAAAATTTGGACTCTTTTAGTTTGGCACCTGACTCTATCACCGGCCACACTTTACCTGGTGACAGAAACATCAGAAGATGTTTTGAGGCATAACTAGCCAGGTGTTTAGCTACATGTTTAGCCTCACATTTTTCAGCTTTTTGACGCGCCATCTTTTTCACATTGATTCTTTTTTTAGATACATAGACGCATTTGTTTTAATGTATTCACTATAATGACTCAACCAAGCCTTGGTTTTTAATATCCTTTTTGAAAGTTCAAATCCAAATTTCGGGTTAAAACATCAATATAATCCCACACAATCTAAGCTGGTTCGCATCGCTGATGTAATGAATCGTTATAATTGTATCCTTTTCAGAATTCCTCGAGCTGCAAGTGAAAACACATCCTTTGGTACAAAGGCTTACGCAAATTTTTTTCAAGTAAGAGAGTTGTATTTTTTGAAATGAACTTAGCAGATTCAAGGCCGATCTTGGATTTTCGTGAGTCATAGAAGACTTTTTTGAAGAAGCGTTGATCAAATTATTAAGGCAGACCAAATTTTTTAGAGCACCAAAAAACCTTTTTTGCAAAAAAAAACAATTTCTTCCTTGGTCAAAAAATGTCAAAAAGTGCTTAGTTTCGTCATTTTAGTTTTCCAAAATTTGCTCCAAAATCTGTCAGTTGCGGAGATTTAGAAATAATTTGATTGGCTCAGAGTTTCAAAGGCAAGGATTGACTAGCTTGGGTACAACAATTACCCTGAAATCAAGAAAGAAATTTTGTTGCGACAATTTTGGAAGGTTTTAATTTTTTTTGAGAGGTTTTTAAATTTTAAGCATTTAATTACACGTTACATATAGTTGAAAATTTTTTAATATGCTATAAATTATAATCTTTCTCGCGTCAAATCGCGATAATTAATAAATAGCTGTCAACCACTGAAGCGTTAGATTATTTTGTAATGATGATATCCGTGACGCGGCGCGTCTTGGTTCAAATATGGTAAACAATGTTTAATACTAAAATTATAGTAAGTTGATTGAACAAAAGATCAGGATACCTACAAAGCAACCAATTCATTTCTCGTTTTCCGCAAAAAATGTCTTCTACAAAAGATAAACTAAGCCTAGCGCCAAAAAAGATTCTTTGAACGAATGTTATAATGCACGCCTGCCCTGTGCGTGGCAGCGGTCAGGCGTGCACTATAACTTTTGTGCAAAGGACATTTTGGGGCTATGCTTCTTAATTTATCTTTTTCTTCGCAGATGGACGCCTGAGCACAGGACGAACGCAGAGGACAAATGCAAGCGTTCGTATCGAATTTTGACGAAGACGAGTATACGCATAGCTTATGTTTTTCCAGACGTAGAAAATAAGCATAATCTATTTCAACAGAACTGATTACCATAGAGATTTTTCTTGTTTCTAAATCAAATGTTATAATTGGTCTTCCAGAAAAATAGAGAGCCAATGGCGACGGGGGGAGGGGGTTGGATTTTCGAAAATTTTCTAAATTATTTATTTTTCTTAGCTCGACTTTTTCTTAGGTCGACTTTGATTTTCGAACCTCCCCAGACCAGAGAGTGGTTGAAACTTATCAATACTGAAAAGTTTTTAAGAATAACGGTTTTCTGGTTTCCGTACAAAAAGACCCCAAAATTCGAAGTACTTAACGTCCGAGACTAAAGTTCGAAATGGTGTGCGAGTCTTTTGTTTTGAACGGGATCTTCCAATGAAAGGGCTCTCGAGGAGAGACAATTTTATGACGTATGGGATCGAATGTCCTGCTAATCAGGTGTCAATGGTGCCTTTGAATGCATTACGTCACTTTAACTCTTCACGCTCGACCTGTCGTGGAATTCACTTAATCTCTGCTTTTGGTTATTCACCATTTTATTTTGAATGGCCTCATTTATTACCATATAAGTCGATAATTTTATCTGTTTCTAATTTGGTCTGGCTCAGTGATCGAATTCTTTTGAGCGGCATTTGAGTGAAAACATTACAAAATAACGAGAAGCAGAAAAGTTTGGCCGCAGGTGTTTAAACTTAAGTTCATTCTCAAAGTTCAACACCAAACTTCGGTAAATATGTTTATCTTATAATCTCCCCTGATTAAAGTCTAGATACCATTTAAGGAAATAGGATTTACAACTTTTCCGGAAGCACGCACCTTTGCCTTACAGCCGCCCCTCCCTTTATCAAAGAAAAATATAATGAGGAGACTTTTATAAACTAAAGGGTTCATTAATCATAAATTTAGCATTCAGAGAAGTTGCTTCCATCTAAACTTAGAAAAAACTCAGCAATTATCATTTTTCCCAAACATAAATTCAAAATACGTGATTTAAATTCAGCGCATTTTAAATTGGTAAATATCTTATATTGTTCTTTTTAAACAAAGTTTTCCAACGTCAAAGCTTCACAGGGAAGCTATTTATAATAATCTGAAACTGAGACTAACAAGCTGGCACTGAATCGACATTTCCTTAAGTGGAAATAAGTTGCCTCTTTTTTCTAACCTCCTAATTGAAGCCTGTCCCGAAGATAAATGATTGGTTCTGATATAATGGCAATAACCAAGAAAAATAAAAAGTCGTTTTCTCCTGTTTTTTTAAGCCAATAAATCACTATTCAAAGAAGGTGTGCATAGTCTTTCCAAGCTCTTTACCAATAAGCAAGCATTCATGGGCAATATAACTATTATTAAAAGCATTCCCTGACTCAGCACCAAGCTAAATTTGGAAGTTTTCATTAAAAATTTATGCCCTATAAGGAATATCTATTTATCTTTGAGATATTCTGTCCTTTTGGCAAAATAAACATCATTCTATCAAAACAACTCGCTAGATTTCAGTTAGAGTCTACTTGCTAACTTTTCCTGAGGAATAGTATTGTCATATTTTTCCTGTTTTAGAACTAGTTTCTGAAACTTCACATCGAGGAAAACTCATGGATCAAATTGACGTGGTCAATGTCGACGGTCAATCCGTTCAGTACATTGGAATTTTCCACTGATTCTGGACCATCACTATGACAAAAATGACATAACACGCGGCCAAAATGAAACATCAGAATTACAACATCATATCATCTGGCCATAAAATAACTTCAACTTGAGCCTAACATCGCCTTGAGCTGAGAAAATTGGGAGCTTGGGAAAATGAGGGACATCTTTGAACACCAGAATCGTCCTTCGACAATCAAATTGTGAGTTTTTCGTACAATTTCGCGTTACAATTGTGAGTTCTGGTAACTTACGGAAAAATAAAAAAAAATCTAATATCGAGTCAGAAATTACAATGAAAGCAGCCTTTAAGTTTTTCTTAGCGTTTTTCATTAATGTTAGTTTTTGTCGAAGTTATTTCATTTTTGATCACGGGCGAATCTAGGGTTTTCTCTAGGAGGGCGGGGGGGGGGGGCAAAATTCAAAAAAAATCAGGCCAAAAATGCCGTGTTTGGGCTTTTTAAGAAAGTTTTAACCAAAAAAAATTGCGTTTTTTTTGGCCCGCACTCCCCTTCAAAATTAGTATATATTGACGCCAAATGCGTTTTAGAAAAATTTTAGGGCTAGTCGGCCTAAAATGGATGTAATAAAGTAATACCCCTTAGTTGACGAGGGGGTCGAATCCCTGAGAGGGGGCGTCCTCTCCCCCACCCCCCTAAATCCGCCCCTGTTTTTGATTAAGCTCAAATTAGGATAATCAATTTAGCAGGATATCAGAATAGATTAATCGGTTAACTAAGTGTTTGATTGAATCTTTATTTTCAGCTTGGACAAATCTAGAATGACATTCAGCGAGACTGCCTGAAGAATTGGAAGGTTGAAAGTTGTAGTTCACCCCCAACTGACGACAGACAGACTTGCTCAATGGCCTTACACCGAAAAATTCATCAGCAGATTAGATCATTCGACTTGCTGATGATGTGGTTGTTTTGCTTATCTTGGTGCTAGATAACACAATATATCCATGGGAATAACAATTTTAAGAATATCAAAAATGTTTATCTCAATTGTACGCCGAAGTTTTCGAAATTGAAACGAAAAAATCAAGGTAGCTGTCGAACTCATTAATCAACAAAATAATTCAAAGTCAATCTGAAGTTTTAATCTGAATCCTCAACCTGAAATAGAAATGAAATTTTCATTGCTAATCCCATTTCAAATTTACTTCAAGTTTGAAACAAATATGCTATCATGGGTGCAAGTTTGTTGAAAATTTACTATATAAGACCTTAAAAATTAGCTAATATAACCAAAAATTTCGAATAAATTACTATGATAGAACAAATTATTCCATTGCAGTCCATATAATTGGTGCTCTCAAATAATATGAATTTTGTATTGTTCCTCAAAATTTCATTATTTAACAATCCATGATTTTATTCCCAATTGAAATGCAATTAGATGACATTTAACACCCATTTTGAAGTCAACACCAACTCAAAATGAAGAAAAAGTCATCATAAAATTGAATTAAACTTGAAACAACATGTTCCTTTTTTCCTTCCAAAAGAACCTGTAAAGCTTGTAGTGTATCAATACTATTCTACATATGCCCTGATTTATTATCATAATAGAGCCTCAGATTGGCATTTGTTAGGAAAAAACAACCCAACAGAAAGTCGATGCGGAGCCTCGTTTTTTTTTTCGGGCGCATCTGGTAGTATCATATTGAACCCGTTATATGTATATGTCAAATGAAGTTCCAGTTGTATTGAAATCCAAAAGTTTACAAGTCAGTTGTTGCAGAAAAAACCACGGCATTTATGCCCGAAAAAAAAAATTGGAAAGAGATTTTTTTCATAAAGAAAAGTTAATTTTCCTTTTTCTTTTTGAATAATTAAATTTTCAGCGTTTGTGGGCAGTAGAAAAGAAGTCCCGCAGTAAGTCAGTCTGAGAAAAATAAATAACCAGGCCACTCAACACTGATAAAAAAATGTTAAAAATTTTCCGCATTCCATGTTCAAATGATACTTATTACACCTAGGTCTGAAGCGTGAAAAGACAACGCATGCCTTTTTATTCCGACTATTGAAAATAGGGAGGAATTTCGTTTTCGTGTGTGTTTTAGTGTTTTTTAATTCTTTTTTGCTTTCCACGCAAAATCAGGTACCACAAAAATCATCGGACTAGATTAAGTGATGTATCAAAAAAAGCATTTTCAGTTTTGACTCGAAAAAAGACGTTATCAAATTTTAAAAATAGCCTCAGTGTCGAGAAAAACCAATTTAAAGATTTGACTTTTGGCGTATTTTCCAGCAAATGAAGTTAGGAACAGACTTAGTTTTTTTGTCAACTAAGTCAGTTACACCCAACAATCATTGTATTGAGTTGAATGATATCTCATAATGAAGCCCTCGTAGTCCTGATTCGAACGACATTAAAAAAATTTTAGTGTCGAAAAAAACGGTTTTTTATTTTCGATTTTTGTCTTATTCCGAATTAGCAAAGCGAGGCTTGTTATAAAAAGATAGATACAATTAAGAGGAAAATAAGCAGTACTTTTGTTACCCAAGCCCTGAAAAAGTTATTTGAATAAGTTGTCATAGTTTTTTAAGGCCATCTTGATAAAAAAAACTTAAAAAATTTTTTTTTTAAAACCTTCATACTGTTTTGTTAAGATTTTCGTTGTTTTTACTAGACATTTTTTCGATTAAAAATAGTTTTCATTATGCCCATTTTATTATGACTATCAAAGTTGTCTAACATTTAGTCTTTTGTTCCGATTCTTTCAATTTATCACGCACACAAAAATTGAAATTGATTTTTTGAAAAAAACTTTTGTTTTTAGTTTTAAGAATATGATCGGAACATTCTGTGCTACTTGCACAGCAATCGGTTGTGTTTGCTTGAAATGTAATTCACTGGCAAAAACAAATGTACAAAGAAAGGTTTCACTTGCCTATTTTTTTCTTTAAAAATGGATTATCCACAATGGAAATGGCCAATTTACGAGCTAGTTACACGGGTTGACCTCCATAAACCAAAAATGCTTATCTTACATTTCCCCACACCGAAAGTGTTTATCATTCAAATGCCTACATCAAATGTATGGAAAAATGCTAATCATACAATTTTCATACAATTTTGTAAAATTGAAATTGCCTCAAAAATTTTTTCATTTTTTTTCAACTTCAAATCGAATTTTGTACTAAAACAAACATTTTCCAAAAAAAATAAAATTGCATGCAAAATTTAGTTTTTTGTTTGCATAACGTAGTCCACGATGCACAAAAATAAGAGTTTTTTTCTGTTTCCTGGATAACTTTTTTTAAAACAGGCTAAAAACTCCTGTTTTTTTTGTATGACACGTTTATATATGCCTTGATCAAGGTTTGATAAGTTGAAAATTCAATTTTAAAAAAAATCGTCTTTGAAAAATTTTGCCAAAATTTAAATGGAAGACTAAACATTTTCTTTAATGAGAAAGCCAATAAGGTTATTGGCAATAAATGAGCACCAACACTATATCATTTGTGAAGTTATCCTTTTTACAATTCAGTTCGTTTGCAATGCATTATCAATGACAGACAATCAACCTTTTGGGAACTCTAGTGTTGAGTACACCATGGGTTTAGTCACTTGTGTTCGGTCACGAACACATCCCAAAAATTTTTAGAAATAAAATTTAGAAAAAATCAATTTTTTGGTTTATGAAAAAATGCTTATCCTATACTTTTCATTTATGAAAAAATGCTTGTCCTAGAGTTTTTTCTTACAATTTTCTGAGTCTATGAAACTGTAGGAAATTATAGAATACGTATTTTTTCATATATGGAAATTGTAAGATAAGCATTTTTGGTCAACCCGGGTAACTTTATGGAGAACCGCTGTTGTGACTCTGGTTCAGAAATATATATTGGTCATACAATTTAAATTTATGAACAAAAAGCGTTTCATACAATTGTATATCAATCCGTTGACAAAACAGGTATAGAATAGGATGAATAGCGTTTTTTCATTAATGGAGTTGTGTGATTAGCATTTTACCATAAATGGAAAGTTGTAACAAGCGTTTTTCAAATATGATGAGGAACATAATTTTTGTTTGTATTTCACTTTATGTTTTTGTGATTTATTGTAAGACTAAACATTTTCTTTAATGAGAAAGCCAATAAAGTTATTGGCAATAAATGAGCACTAACATTTTTTTCTCAATTTCAGATTTTCTTATGAATTAAATGCTTATCATGCAATTTTAACAATTGGAAATCGTTTAAAAAACATCTTACAATGAAAAAAAAATTGGTGATGCAAATTGCCCTTAATTGGCAATTGGCAATTGGCAAAAATCGGATTGCAAAATATTAAAAATGACGCTTAAAATTGAAACATTTCTAATGTATGGAAAAATGCATAAGTGGAATTTTTAGGATTAAAGTTTTTTCTATACACTGCGTTTATAAAATTATAGAATTGATTTTTTTTGCATCGAGCTCATCCCGAAATGTCAGTAACAATCATTCAATATAAAGTTTTTTCCCCACACCGAAGTTTCTCAACTAAAACTAATCAATGGTATTTCACAAATTTAGGCAAACTTTTTTTAGCTAATGCAATTTTATAGAGAAAAAAGGATTTTTTTTTAGTATATAGAGAAAAAACATGTTACAATTCCAATATAATTGTCATGAAACAAAAATGTTTTAACGGATTTTTTGAGTATGTATAATGATAATTTTGTCCTGGAACATAAAATTGTCATGAAATTGATCGCAGAGGATTGAACTTTTCTTTTCGACCATAAAACCGCTAGATTACATATTTTTAAGGGAAGAAGTTCCGTTGCGGGTAGTGATATGATTGATTTGCGAAAATTTCTTCATACAGTTATTAGAAAACGACCTTAAATTTAGTTTTTTTTAAAGCGCATTCAATAAAATCAGAGCTTCGGATTCTTTTGAGCAGATTTGTCTATGTTCTCTTCAAAGTTTCACAGTTCTCTTCAAAGTTTCATTTGGGTCCAGCGACATGAATGAAAAACGGTGAGACACATAGGCCCACTGTTTTTAGAATGCTCCTCGGATATTCAGTACTTATAAACGCTCCTTGGATATTCAATACACTTATGATTTTGGAAAGTACGGCTGAATTTAATTCAAAAATTTATCAGATTTGAAAATGTAAAAGTTCAATATTATCTAGGGGGGTACTGAATACTACTAGTAAATGCTATTTCTAGAAGTCAAATGATTGTATGTAAAATTATAGTAATGATTTGCAGGGGCGGATCTAGGATTTTCTCGAGGGGGGGGGGGCGGATTTTCAAAGCACTGTTTTCCCCCTACTTTGGCAAAAGTTTCTGCGCCGCAGGCAAATTTTTGAAAAAACAGTCAAAAAAGCTGTTTTTGGGCACTTTTTGAAAAACTTTGACAAAAAAATTGCATTTTTTTTTGGCGCGCGCTCCCCCTCAAAGTTAGTATATATTGGCGCCAAAGGCGCCTTTAGAAAAATTTTAGGGTCGGTCGGCCAAAAATGGATTTCTGAAAAAGTATCAAAGGGGGGACCCTTTGGGTCGGCAGGGGGTCGAATCCCTGAGAAGGGGGCGTCCGCCCCCTCGCCCCCCCCCCCCCTAAATCCGCCCCTGATGATTTGTATGTATGTTTATAGTAATGATTTAACCAGTTTCGATACTAGTTTTCTGCTAATGATTTTTCGACTTCAGCTCTGTCGGTTTAGTTTCAAATTCTGAAGTCCACTTCGCCAATGCTGTTTATATAGCTATCATGTATCCGATGTGGGCGTTACGTGTAGTTTTCAAATTTGATTTTTTTTCGGCTGAGTTTCAGCTAATTGCCTGTCCGTTTTATTTCAGTCGGCTTATTCACTGATTTTTTTCCTTTAAATGTCTGGCAGCATTTTTGATATAAATAAAACTCGGTCGCCAACTTTTGAATGCCCAACCCCATTAAGACTTCTTGGAAAAATTTTGATCATTTTAACTCAAAAAAGTTTATGTTTTTTGTTTTTTAATTCCTGCGCCACTGAATCTTGTTCGAAGTTCTGTTTTCAATTTTTCGAGCGTCATGTTGCTTTCATCCTATAATTGGTGTATTGCAAGTGTTGCGAAGCGTAGCTTGGCCTATGTCTTTGAAAATCCGCCTCCCCCCGAGAAAATTCTAGATCCGCCCTTTCTAAGAAGAATTTTAATTTTTTTTCTATGCTGTTGAAAAATTCTGCCTCCAATCTTCTGCGGATCTCAATGATGCAAGGTAACAGAATATGGACTTTGATTTCAAAAAATAAGAAAATCACCATGAGTATTTTCAAAAAGTGAACATTGTAAGAACTTGCAATTACATCGAGAACACAGAAAGAAATTTTGAAGAACTAATTAGCAATTTTTTCAGCGCTAGATCCATAATCACCGAATGTAAAAACTGAATGGCAAATCATTTCCAATTAGGGACATTTGTTTTCAATGCCAGTTCATAGCCCTCAAAATTGAAATTAACATTCTCCTATGAAATATAAATTTAAGAATTTTAATCAATAGCATGGTATTTACGAACTTACGTCACGTTAAATTTTAATGACTCAATGAGGTATCAGGACAAAATTATTGGCTCAAGTAATCTTTTGTTGCTTGCGGTCTTGTTGTGAAATTCGGAGCAATTACTCTCAGAACTTATTGTTCAGACTTTCGATACGAAAGTAACGGAATATTTGTGCTCGGGGTGGGTTTTTTTTTTTCTTCAGACAAATTTCGACTTTTTAACTAGCCATTTTTGACGGAATTTTTTTAGATCATTCGAAAGCCATTGTTGTCCTGAGCTTAAATTTGAAAAGATATTTCACCTGTGATTATTTTGCGTAAAGTTATGAGGGTTTAAAGATTGCCATTTTGGCCATTTTGACCAATTTGGGACAATTAACGCGCGATATAATTCGCGCTATTTACGCGTAAGCGGAGATTTAATCCGTCTTATAAATCGTTCCAAATTGGTTGAACGAAGATTGTTTGCCATAATTGATTTGTTACAAGGAACTAAATCTATCTTTTTGTACTTTATATGGCGTGTGGGGGGATGGTTTTCATAAAAAAGTTCAAATTAAAAAAAAATCCATTTCATTTTATTTCATTTAATTTTTTATGTTATTACTGCTGCTCCATAAACCTTAAAAGGCAGTCGGAACATTCAGGGCTTCGCCCTGATACGAGCAGTCTTGTTGCCATTGTTGTTTTCTTACTGATGGGGGAAGTTTCTGTTGTAGTTGATGCAATTATTTAGCATCCGCTGCCTTTCATGAAAAGTACAAAAACCACAAAAAATGTGTTCCGCTTAATCATTTTCGTTGATTATAAAAAATTAAAACAGTGAAACTCAGAATAATTATGCAAAGTTTCGATGAAGTTTTACATATTTAAAAAAATGAAATTGAAAGTAAAATAGCCGGTTGCTGTGCAATTAAGCACCGGAAGTTCTGACCATGCGGTCTTATTCCGACCATGCGGTCTACATTGAAAAGTAATTGCAGTTTTTTGTGCGTGGTAAGATGTCAGAAAAAAAGTTAGAGAGTTCGTCGAATAACCATAATAGTTCACTCTTTGTTATAAAAAATGATCGATGAAAAAAAAATAAAAAAAATTTCAAAAAAAAAACGTTTTCTATTTTTTGCAGATTTTTTATCGCTGAGGAAGCGCTAAATGAAGCTCCTAAAACTTGTTTTTCTGGAGTAAAAGTTAGCTTTTCACAGCTTAAACAAAAGCTTTTTCTATCATAACGCCTACTCGGTTTCAAGCTTCAATCGAATTTTTATCGACACTGAGTTTTTTTTTTCATGTTTTTTTTCATCACGACTGAAAATTTTTAATATGATATATCACTCAACTCTTTCTCATGTTTTTTTTGTAGTACCTGACCTTTTTGGTAGAAAAGTGAAAAAGATCAAAACACTCCCGAAGACAAGCATCTCTTTTTTTTTCAGTGGTCGAAACAAGTATTTTAGTTAGGACCTGTACCTTCTGGGTAGATGTTTATTTTTATTTGAGGTTGGGAAAACTTCTAAACTATATTAAACAAAATACTGTCCAAACACATCAATATAATTTTTGTATTTGAGGTTTAACTTTGACAGATGGTATTCTGCTTTTACTCAATCTCTTACAGTTTTAGCAAGTCTTAAAAACTAGAAAATATGTTGCTGGTCGAGGAACTTTAAAAGCAAATGAAAATTTTGCAACAAAAACGTACGTATTTATGATTGTTCCGGTTTTTTTTTGGTGTTAACTGTCAGCGATAATAATAAATTATTTTGACAATAATTATTTTGATGATGATAATTAAAGTATACTCATTTTTGTTTTCGTTTAAAAAGGTGTTACCTTACCTCGAAGCGTGCAAAAAAAATTAAGGCTAGGATTTCACAAAGTAAAAAAATATATATTCATGAAAATATGAGTTATGCTAAATTGGTGTGTAATAGTAGACTACGGAACCAACTTTGTTTTTCAATCGAGATGATTTTTTTTGCCTTTTTGGAGTTTATAGGCATATCTTGAGAAACAAATTTAGCAGATTTAGCTCAAATTTTTTCACTTGCGAGAGCGAATGACTTGTAATCAGAAACAAGACTTCTAACGTAATTAATTTTTCTTTAAAATTCTGCCCAATTCTGCCGGCAAGCTCAATTCTGCTGATAAGCTCAATTTCTCGTAAAATCAATTAAAACAGCTTGTAACTCAATTGAGCTAGTAGTTAGTTTTTCAATTTTATTTATTGAAACAATATTGATCTTTCAGAAATTAAAATTTAGACTTAATTTCTGTCGGCTGATTTTCCGTTTTTGTGTTAAATGCAATTTAATTTATTTGGTACGCTTTTAAAGCGGTTTCTCTACTAAACTTAGGTTTTGTAAATTTTGATTGGAACAGTTCTTATTATAACTGGAAGTTGCTCTGTAGTTTTAAATTTACTTAATTTTATATAAAACAATTTTATTGATTTTCATTGTAAAACGGGTTCGGCTTATGTTAATTGGCATAATCATTTTAATATGCGCAGTTTTGAGGGCAGTTTTTTAAAAAAAGTTTTGGCATGTTCCAGGAAGGATTGGTCGAAAAAATTTTGGTTCTAAAAGTTTTCCAGCGTGAACTTCTTTCATAACTACAGCTTCATTTTCAGCTCAACGAGGGTCAACCCAAGTTTTTCTGCCTTAGTTGCCGCTCGATCAATGTTCTCTGTTCTTGCTAAGGTTGCTTATGAACCTCATGAGACACAAAAGAAAGGTATGAAGTTTTTAAAAATATAATTTTGTCGTCTTTTTCTTCAGCTCAATTTTCCAGAAAAACAAACTTCTTTTTTTAATTTTCGATGCAAAATCAATATCTTGGACGACAAATTTCTGGTGTTAAGTGTAAGTGGTGATAATTAACTATTGTTTTTTTCCTTTCTAAAATATCTTAATTAGTTTTTTTAAAAGAAGTTACATAAAATTGAAACGCACAAAATGAAAGCTCGAAGTTCACAAAGAAGAAATATTACTAAATATGTGAAAGGTTGAGTATCGGTGTTTTTTTTGTGTTACAGTAGACATCAGAATCAACCATAACTTTAGTTTCAATCGTGATAATTTCTGTTAATTTTTTGTGTTTTTTTTGGAGTTTATAGGCATACTTTTAAAAACACACTTAGCAGATTTAGCACAATTGTTTTATTTTGCGAGAGCAAGCGACTTGTAACCGAAAACTAGACTTTTTCCTTTAAACATTTTTTTTAAATTTCTGCTCAATGCTCAATTTTTTCAAGTCAGTCACGAAGACTAAGACCATCTCAATGTCCAAATGGTCTCCAGTTTTGTTCTCTTTATACGAGCCTTCTTTGGTAAACAAAGCATACTCTAAAGTATGCATGAGGACATAGATGGCGCAATTGCTTATCAGTTTGACGGTAAAATGCGCTACTTTAAAATTTCCCTAAGAAATATTTAAAAAATCGTTCTACATCCAAAAATTCAATATACGATCGAAAAAATCTGGTTCCTGATAGAATAAAATTGTTTTTGAGACAAGAAATATGGAACTGTTACAAGATGTTCTGCTCAAAATTAGATCTTGCTGCTTCAAAACAATGAAGAATAAGTTTTTTGATCTTCAGGCCAAACACAAGCAAAAAATTAATCGTTACATGATGACCATTTTTTTTATAATATGATTTGTTCGAAGCATACTTATTTTTAAAAATTGCATAACTTTACAAGAACTACTTCACTGATAATATGATAAGATATTATTTTGGGCCCATGTGAACATTATCCCCTTGAACAGACCAAGTGAACAATCTCCGCCCTAAAATTAAAAGGCAAATTCAAGGAGTAAGGCCAACTGAACAATCCCTCTCTTAAGCTGATTTAGGGGGGAGATCGTTCACTTGGTCGTTATTTTGGTCTCTGGTTTCAATTTTAAAATGACGCATTGGCACATTTTCAGTAACAAACTGGGACTAAAAAAGAGTGCAATATGTTTAGAGCAAAGTAATTTGCTACGCTTCATTAAAATACGCAAACTGAAAATAAAGCGCCGATAAATCAGTCCAATTTGACAACTTATACAAAAATGTGTTGAAAAGTACAATTTCAAAATCGACTATAACTTGATTAGAAAAAAAATACCCCAAGTTTGCATGCATTGAACTTCATTGGTCAAAATAGAATCATAATCATTCAGTGTTTTTTTGTTCCGACTTTCGATACGAAAGTAACGGAATATTTGTGCTCGGGGTGGGTTTTTTTTCTTCAGACAAATTTCGACTTTTTAACTAGCCATTTTTAGCCATTTTTGACGCCTTTTTTTATCATTCAAAAGCTCTTGTTGTCCTGAGCTTAAATTTGAAAAGATATTTCACCTGTGACCATTTTTCGTAAAGTTACGGGGGTTTAAAGATTGCCATTTTGGCCAATTTGGAACAATTAACGCGCGATATATTTCGCGCTATTAACGCGTAAGCGGAAATTTAATCCGCCTTAGAAATCGTTCCAAATTGGTTCAAGAAAGTTTATATGCTATAATTGATATAATAATAGGAGCGAAATCTATCTTTTTGTACTTTATATGGCGTGTGGGGGGAGGGGATGATTTTCATAAAAATTTTCAAATTTTAGAAAAAAAAATTCAATTTGTTTTATTATATTTAATTTTTTTTGTTATTACTGCTCATGAAACCTCAAAAGGCAGTCGGAACAACCAGGGCTTCGCCCTGATACGAGCAGTCTTGTTGAAATTTTTGCTTAAATCGAGAGCGAGCTAATGCAGCTAGTTTCAGTTAATATATATCGGAACTCAGCTTTAAAAAGTAGTCATTTTACTTCGGGCCTCATGCTTCTAGTTTTTAGGATCTACAGCAAAAATTCCAATGGGGTGTTCTAACTCAAAAAAACAATCTCGTTAGAAAGTCAAATGTTGAATGTGAAATTTTTCTGAAACTCAGCTGTCTCTTAAAAAATTTGTTGCCGTTGTAAAATTTACACCAGATATTTGTGATGACATTGGAACTCATCCAAAATAAGACTTTTAATTGGAACTTAAAGAGAAAAACTATACGAACTCATCGTTTTCTTGCAGCTGAACAAAAGATGTTCTGATCTAATTTTTTTTGTCTTTCTGTTTCTATTATGAGGTCGAGTTTAAGCAACTAAAAAAAATGTGTCAACCAGTGAGTTCTCGGTCTACTTAACATTTTTTTGACGAAAATCAGGCTATGTATGTTATATGCAGTTTACGTTTACCAAAAATGGGAGCATATCATGTGTTTAACTCACATTCTACTTAACAATCGCCCCCCCCCCCCCCCCCTCTATTGTATCTACTTTAAAATTTCCAAAACAGTAAATTCGCACTAGAGCGTTGTATGTAATATCGAGCTTTGCTGCATTCTGATTGGTCGAAAATTCGCTGCCAGAAGCGCCGATTTTAGTGGGTTGAACACATTTTTTAGAGGGTTGAAATCTACTTAGCAATCTAGTCCCCCCTTTTTTTTGAAAGGGGGAGATGGTTTAGTAGATCCTTTATCTCTAATGACATCTTCTTTTCATGTATATTTTTCTCAGTGATAATAACTGTTAATACAGAATAATTTTAAGCAAAATATTACTCGCTTCGATTTCAATATAAATCTTCATAAAATAAACTGAAAACTGACATTTTGAGACCTAGATGAAAGTGCGCGCGCACTGTTTGAAAACAATCGTCGATATTTTCATGGAGGATAGTCAAGATCATTTGCTAGATCGTAATTCATGCAAAAATTTTAATTACGAGCCATTCTAAACCTCCTAGAAATCGATTTGCATTTAATTTGGTCCATTTGTTTAACCAAATAATCAGTTTTCATTACTGAATTGCTGGGCAATTGTGACCGTAATCTCTTATTTCCAGCAAAAAATCAAATTCTAAATTAAAAACAAGACTGCTCGTATCAGGGCGAAGCCCTGGTTGTTCCTACTGCCTTTTAAAGTTTATGGAGCAGTAATAACATGGAAAATTTGAATGTAATAAAGTAAAATTAAAATTTTTTTCTAAAAAGTTTGAGAATTTTTTGTGAAAACATGCCCCCACATGCCATATTAAGTACAATGTGATAGATTTTGCTCCTTTTAACAAATCAATTATGGCATATAATCTTTCTCGAACCAATTTGGAACAATTTCTAAGACGGATTAAATCTCGCTTACGCGGTAATAGCGCGAAATATGTCGCGCGTTAATTGTCCCAAATTGGCCAAAATGGCAATCTTTAAACCCTCAGAACTTCACGAAAAATGATCACAGGTGAAATATTTTTTCAAATTTAGGACAGCAATAGCTTTCGAATGATGTGAAAAAATCTGTCAAAAATGGCTAGTTAAAAGTCGAAATTTGTCTGAAGAAAAAAAACCCATTCCGAGCACAAATATTACGTTACTCTCGTATCGAAAGTCGGAACAAAAATCAAAAGAAGAAATCAGGCATTCAATATATTTAAGTATTGAATTTAAACGACGCATTGCTTAGCCAAAAAATTGAACTACTTTTAATGCATTGAAATTGTTAAGGGAAGGAAAAGTTCGGTTCCGGTAATTGTTCCGGCTTTCGTAACGAAAGTAACGGAATATTTGTGCTCGGGGTGTTTTTTTTTCATCTGACAAATTTCGACTTTTAACTAGCCATTTTTGACAGATTTTTTTACATCATTCGAAAGCTATTGTTGTCCTGAGCTTAAATTTGAAAAAATATTTTACCTGTGATCCTTTTTCGTAAAGTTATGGGGGTTTAAAGATTGACATTTTGACACAATTAACGAGCGATATATTTCGCACTATTAACGCGTAAGCGAGATTTAAGTCGTATTAGAAATCGTTCCAAATGGTTCAAGAAAGCTTATATGTCATAATTGATTTGTTAATAGGTGCAAAATCTATCACTTTGTACTTAATATGGCGTGTGGGGGGATGTTTTCACAAAAAAATCTCAATTTTTTTTCTAATTTTAATTTTACTTTATTACTTTTTAGTTTTTGTGTTCTTTCTGCTCAATAGAACTTAAAAAGCAGTCGGAACATTCAGGGCTTCGCCCTGATACGAGCAGTCTTGTTTATTTTTAACTTCAAATAAAAATTTCAGTTTTGAACCAACAAACCTTGAACGCAGAAACTCAATTATAATTTTTTTAACGTTGAAATGCTTATTTAGACACATGCTAATTGGTCGATTCCTGCAATCTTACTCAAAACGACATGATCTCTAATTCAATTTCAAGTTTACAGTCCAGTATGTCCGTATCTGCATTGGAAACAATTAAAATTGGTTTGATCATTTTTGACCATATCCCATTGATGCAAAATTAATTCACAGCAAAGTAAGTTTCCAGACGCATTGATAGCTTAGTCTGATTTCGAGGAAAATAAAGTCTGTGTTACTCTTTTAAGTATTGTAGTCCAGTTATGCACTATTTTACTTCTATAAGTCAAAGGTACCCGGATCTAAGTCGTCTTCAAGTCGTATAAGTGTTACAGTTTCGGTTCATAGTTCACGTAACTCTTGTAATCTCGGCCGGAGGGGTTGAGAAATTTAAATCGAGTGTTGTAGTCGAACCGAGAGGTGCTTCGGGTTCTCTTGTCTCTAAAGTGAACATCCGGGTTATAGAGTGAGTGTCGGATCAGAGCGACGACCGCCACAGCACAAGCTCCGCTCACAATAGTAGTCAGAAGCACCAGTGAAGGGTCCTTCTTCAGATGACCGCCCCAAACTCGAGGGTTGAAGATCCACTTTCGATCTCCGCGTTTCAAAATGCCTTCAGCTTTGCTCATTTTGAATTCAGCTTTGCTCATTTAGAATTGTTTTTTTTTCTTCAAGTGTGACTGTCTAAGTTGTGACTTAGAGGGCCTGAAAAGTCAACAAATGCTAGACGGGCTCTAAAATCATGACCGAAAAGTTTTGAAAAACTTTTTTTCTCAGTTGTATGTCTATAACAAAATCAAACTACATGATTTTAGATACAATAACTGTCAAGAGAGAAGAAAAAAAAATTGATAAAACGACCCTTTTGAAGAAACTTTTGTCGACCTTTTTTCAAGGTAGACCAAATTGATTCTCCGAGCTCTCCTAAAGCACTGAAAAGACACTGGTTTGCCCAAAATTTCTGCGCCACAGGCAACAGTTTGAAAAAACAGGCCAAAACTTTGAAAAAAAAGGCGTTTTTAGGCACTTTTTTGAAATATTCAACCAAAAAATCGCGTTTTATGCCCGCGCGCTCCCTCCTCAAAATTAGCATAGATTGGCGCCAAAGGCGCCTTTAGAACAATTTTAAGGTGAGTCAGCCAAAAATGGATATCTCAAAATAGTACAAAGGAGGACCCTTTGGGTCGGCAGGGGGTCGATTGCCTGAGGGGGGGGGGGGGCGTCCGCCCCCCTCCTCCCTAAATCCGCTACTGGTTACAAGTATGATAGTTGGGTCTCTGAAAAAGAGTATGAAAGATGAATCACGCGAGAAAATTTCACAAACGCAAATAAACAATTGCTCGCACTCTTTCGGGAGATTTGAAGCGCAAAATAAATTCTCGAGGGATTCACCTAAAATTTAGTGACCCAACTTGTATTCAAGGGACCCAAAAAATTAAATTGCTAGCTCACCTGAGATCTGAAACTATATGCCGTACGGAAAAGTTTACAGTGAATGTATATTTGGTACTAAGTAACTAAGTAAATAAGATCACAGGACATTAAGAGGACAACACATTAGATGACAAATTTTTCCTCGTTTTGATAATTGTTGTAAAACGCTATTTATTACGTGTAAAACTGATGAAATTCTAAGGACGACTTTTTAGGATAATTTGCAGAAAAATTAGTTGAAATTCACGACAATTAAAATTCGAGTTAACCAGAAAGTTTTTTTTTGTTTTTGAACCCATCCAAGCTCGCATATAAGATTCCAAAACTCTTATAGCTGTAAGCATTTTTCATATTAAAATGTCTTCTTAATGTCCCGAATAGTTAGAGGTATACATAAAGTGATGTGAATATGAGGCAAAAAGTATATTATATCATGTCAAGGTAAGGTAATAAAATCTGATTTGTTCTGTTTTTATCTCTTATTCTAACCAAATACAAAGAACTTACGCGCAAACCGCAGACTTCAAAGTAGAACAACAAATGTTTCTTAAATCTCAAGTGATGCGTGATCTCAATGAAGTTGCTTCATTGCAGGTGTTTTTATGGCGGTCTCTCTTAGACTACGCATAATTTAGTAGCTGCAAGCATGTGAAGGCTTGAAAGGTTGAGAACTTAGAGGTGAAAAGAGAAAACTTTCACAGAAAGGTTGCGTGCGCAGTTAAATTTAAAAGCACCGAGCAGTCTAAAAGCAACCAAATCTCGAAAACTAAACCGCTTCAAAGCACCGAGCATCAGGAAAAAAGTAACTTGGCAAGGACTTCATGTTGTACAAACAAGGTAATTTACCCATAATTTAAGCATAATTCAAGATGCCCGTATCGAGCTACTAAACTGCAGGATCAAATGCAAGTTTTTCAAAAAACATCGGAAATTTAAACATTTTTAGGTCAACCGTGAACTGATTTTCCGATTACAAGTCACTATAAATATTGTTTGGGTCTTGTTAACTATTTCCCCCCTATTGTAATAAGGGGTAAAATAATAAACAAGGTAAAAAATTCGTATAAGCTTAACTGTTCAATTCTTTATTTATAGGGAAGGAAATTCGTTACAAGGTACCATAGGGGGGTGGGGGAAATAGTTAACAAGATCTTTTCTTTGCTTGCTTTTTGACTATTTTTTTTTGCGCCGCAGGCAAACTTTAAAAAAACTGGCATTTTAGGCACTTTCTCGTTGCTCGTTTTTTCTGGCTAATTTAAAGCAGCACTGTATTCTCCTATATACTTATTCTGCAAGTTTTTGAAACGTTCTTTGTCGTTTTCAACTGATTCCTGTAGTCTGTTGACCATTTTCGTCTCAAATGCAAAAATTCGTCCCAAAAACGAATTCTGTACTCAAAATTTAACTAAACAAGACTGCTCGTATCAGAGCGAAGCCCTAAGTATTCCGAAAGCCTTTTAAGATCTATAGAGAGCAGTAATAACATGAAAAATCACCCCATCCCCCCACATGTCATATAAACATGATAGATTTTGCTCCTAGTAACAAACCAACTCTGGCAAATAAGCTTCCTTCAACCAAACTGGAACAATTTCTAAGACGGATTTAATCTCCGCTTACGCGTTAATCGCGCGAAATATATCGCTCGTTAATTGTCCCAAAATGGCCAAAACGCCAATCTTTAAACGCCCATAACTCTATGGTATTGTTGTACTGAGCTTAAATTTGAAACGATATTTCACCTGTGATTATTTTTTGCAAACTTATGCGGGTTTAAAGATTGCCATTTTGGCCAACTTGGGACAATTAACGCGCGATATATTTCGCGCTATTAACGAGTAAGCGGAGATTTAATCCGTCTTAAAAATCGTTCCAAATTGGTTAAAGGAAGCTTAATTGCCAAATTGATTTGTTAATGGGAGCGAAATCTTTTACTTTGTACCTTATATGGCGTGTGGGGAGATGATATTCACAAAAATTTTAACCGGAAAAAATAAATTTTATTTTATTACATTTAATTTGTTTCATGTTATTACTGCTCAATAGACCTTAAAATGCAGTCGAAACATTCAAGGCTTCGCCCTGATACGAGCTGTCTTGTATTTCATTTTTAATGCGTACGTGCAATGCGTGATAAATATTTGATATTTACTTTCATGTTTGTTTTTCCCGCATTGGTTGAGGTTTTTTATGCCAGGATAAAGATTAAACCTGGCGAAATGTTGAGAGTTTTTTTCAAGATTTTATTAATGGTTACAGTAATTTTGTTATCCTATAAAATTGCGTTGGATTTTTTGAACAATCATGCAAGATGACACGATCTTGCATGTTAATTTGGTACGATCTTGAATAGTCTTGGAAGATTTTGTATGACATTGCAAGATCATCCCAGTCTGAAACAATGGGTAATCCCTTTTTTTAATTTCGTGAAGTAGTCGGAGCAAAAGTTTTCTCAAGATTGACAGAAAATGGTGGTAGTTTAGTAAATCGATGTATCAGCGAATCGAAAATGATTGGTCCGGGATCACTAAAACAAAGCCCCGCATATAAAGCATCAATCAGTTAAATACTCACGTGGATTGAAGTCTCCGATTTGTAAAAATCAGTCGTATTTTTTCCGCTAAACAATAAAAATTTGAGCAAAAACTGAAATCTGTTGACTCTTTTCATAAACCTTATTTATGAACATTATTTAAGTTGTAATATTAATTCGCAAGAAAGATCATTTCTATGAATCATGGAAAAAGCAATCAAAATCTTTTTTACGTAGTTCGATTTTTTGCTCCGACTTTCGTAACAAAAGTAACGGAATATTTGTGCTCGGGGTGGATTTTTTCTTCAGACCAATTTCGACTTTTTAACGAGACATTTTTGACAAAATTTTTGATGATAATCAAAAGGTATTTTTGTATTGAGCTAAAACTTGAAAATGTATTTCACTTGTATTTCATTTTTTGTAAAGTTATGGGTGTTTAAAGATTGCCATTTTGGCCAATTTGGGACAATTAACGCGCGATATTTCGCGCTATTAACGCGTAATTGGAGAGTTAATTCGTCTTAGAAACCGCTCCAAATTGGTAATGAAGAAGCTTATTTGCCAGAATTGATTTGTTATAAGGAGCAAAATCTACATTTTTGTACTTTATATGGCGTGTGGGGTAATGCTTTTCATGAAAAATCTCAAATTAAAAAAAAAATTTATTTCATTTTATTACATTTAATTTTTTTCTCCATAAACCTGAAAAGGCAATCGGGACATTCAGGGCCTCGCCATTATACGAGCAGTCATGTTGATTTAGTAAATTACTGATACATAAATTTACTGAACGTTTCCGTAAATATTAAATTTCTCTGAGTAGCTGCTCTTAGATTGAATATATCAATTTTCTGGGTTCTCCCGCAGCACTACAAACAACCAATTTTGAAGAAAAACAAGACTGCTCATATATCAGGGCAAAACTCTGAATATTCTGACTGTCCCTTAATACATATCGACTATTTTTTTGGGAAAAGAAATTATTGAAATCCTATACATTTTGAACAATACCAAAAGTCAAGTATGAAAAAAATTAGTCGTACGAAATAAATACGACCGATTAGCTTAGCTAGCCTCAATTAAAACTGGAGCAATTTTGTTCTACGGGATAATACGCCACGCATAAATAGTTCGCGTTACGCTTTCAGCATTATGAATAAACTCTTCAAAACGCATAGTTTAGTCCAGAACAGTTCAATGGGTTATAAAAAATTTTTGTTGAAAATTATTATTTCGATCGGTGAAAACTGACTGAATAAAAAAACCACACCGAGCATAAATGTTCCGTTTTCTTCGAAAGTCGGAACAAAAATAAGCGCGTGAGGATAAATTTTTGAAGGATAGTTTTTGAACAGCTAGGTGCGTTAGAATAGCGTCAGAAAGATTTGGAATTTTTTTGATTTCAGTGAAAAAAGTAATAATTTTGAATGTACCTGATAGCTGCTTTTCTTTTTGCTGAAATTGATTGTGGAAAATTGCGTCTACACGCTAGCGCGCATGAAAAAAATTGGAGTTTTTTCTTTTGAACTTGAATAAAATCTGTGTGCAAGCTGCTCAAGCCAATATAAATTAGGCGCAAATTACATGAAAGAACTATTTTATTTTGCTTTCATACACCAGTTGGAGATAAGCAAACCGCAACTAATATACAAACAGGGAAAGGGGAATTATAGGAATGTATACATTTTCCTCGTTGCAAATGGAAAAGCGTCGAGATAGCTTGAGTAATAAAGCAAGATACCTATTCAATGCCAACTTCTCTGTGAAAAGCAATTACTTCCAGTCTGCAGGCTATTCAGGGACGCATTATATTTTCAGGTTACATTTTTGTAGACGCAAGAATGGAGGAAACAATGGTGAATTTGCCTGTACCATGTGGCCTAGAGTTTTTTTTACGAGACTTGCAAATTAAATTTTCAGCATCAATTTTAGTCACAAACCTAAATTCAACCATATGGATGTTACAGAAATTGAATTTTAAAAGTAAACTCTAGCGGGAATCAGGCTGAAAGAATTTTTTTTTACTTTTTTCAAGAAATGAAAACTTTTCTTATCTCTAGTAATCACAGTCACAAGTGTTTCTAATTTGACCCATGTAAATTAGATAACTCAACTACCCTGCCATTTGATTTCGGGTTTCATGAGCAGAACGCTGTTCTATCTACTTGAGCTGTCGGCAGTAAATCATATCTCCCTAGATGTCCTTGCCTGCGTCATTTTGTTGCTACAATGCAATAAAACACACGATTAGTGCCTTGGGAACAAAATGGAAAGGGTTTCTAATTTCGCCTCTCCATAGGGTTTAAAGTATCCTTACAATCAATGCTATCTCAAATTTCTATTCGTCTGATTTTTTTGGTAATGTTTACGTTAAAATCACGATGCATGTGATACCCCGTTGAAAGCAAATGGTACTATAGCATGTTGAATATTGTTTCACTAATTTATCCATTGATTCAGTAGCGGGTTTAGGGGTTCCTTTAGGGATTCCACCTATTGACCACTCTTTGGTACTATTTTACGTCATCAATATTTGGTCGATCAAACCTCAATTTTTTCAAGCAGGCGCCTTTGGGCCTTTGGCACCCAAATACACAAAACATTATGGGGGATTTGGTTGCCTACAAGCTTAATTAAACCTAATTTTTGTCCTTTTCTGGCAAAAATTGCATGAGTTGGAAAAAACTTCTGGGTAAAATAGGATAGTTATCGTGGTTTTGGAGAGCTTAACACTTCTATTTTTTCTGGCGACAAAAAAGTCGCAAATTATTTTGAACACAAGCCCTCGCCGTCGATAAAATCTTAGATCTGCGTCTGAATAGGAAACAAAAACATATTTCCAACAAGAGTAACTGGACAAAACTTTTTGCAGTTTTTTGAAATTTTGAAGTTTTTGATTCCAAAAAGGCGCTTAAAACTCAAAAAAATTAACTTTAATTGATTAAAACAAATATTCATCGGCTTAAAATTAGCAAGTAGTAAGCTATCAAGCTGCAAGTAGTAAGCTATCAAGCTATTAAAATACGCTATTGTAAGCTTACTCGCTTGCTTTACTAACTCAAATTGAGACTAGAAAGACTTCAAATCAAAGTTTTTAAAATGGTTTTTCTCGATCCTGGGACAAGTTTTTGGAAGTTTTTAATGTAGTTGAGATCACGACTGAAATTTGTTGTTATGATATATTAAGCGATTTATTCCGATGATTTTTTGTGGCATCTGATTTTGCGTGGATTTAAAAAAAACCGAAAACACCGGAAGACAAAGTTCCTCTCCATTTTTCAAAAGGTTGGAACAAAAATACAAGCTCCAGTTGTGTATTAAATCAAATCTATAGAAATAGGAAAGTCAAATAATAACCAGTTTTCTTAACACTTAAACACTAATTTTGAAAAACTCTAAATGCAAAACGACACTGAACGCATCGCAAATGAGCTAACAAAAATTGAATCAAAAGCGCAGAAACTGAAGATCAGCAACCTTATGTACAATAATTTACAATTTTGTCAGCCTTGCAACTCATCTTCAAAGGGAAAAAAATATCACAAGGACAAAGCGGACACTCGTACCCTTTGCTAAACAACAGAAAAAATAGCATGAAAGCTTGCCGAAAAAAAAAGATAAAGCGAACGCAAGGATGAAAAAATGAACAGACAAAAAAGACGACGAGCGTTCAGTTGCTTGTCTCGCGCGAAGTTCAATTTGAAAAATTGCTTAATTGAAATTGCATTTTTCAATTTTAAAATGAGTGAAATTATGATTTTACAATAACTCCACTCATAAAATGAATAAATTGAAACTTAAATGAGGATCTAAATTAAGGTAAATGATTTTTTTAAATAGACATCACTGCTAGCTTCTGAAAAATATCTGAACTAAATCAAAGGCAATCTTATTCATGTCCCGCAGAAAAGAGAGGACTACGGTTATAACCTTGAGTTTACAGAAAACGGTTTTAATGGTTTTTGATTCGAAAAAAAAACGCTGGAAAGCTCAAAAAGCTAACTTCACCCGAGAAAACTAAAAACTTAAAAGTTTAAATTAAGCTTTTCTAAGCAATAAAGATATTTAAAAAAGCTAATGCACGCCTGCTCATTCGCTTTGTCTGCTCAAATTCAGACAAAAAACCGAAAATTTTAAACCTGTTTTTCTCGATACTATGACAACTTTTTAATATTTGTTTGGCACCTGATTTTGCGCGAAAAACTAAAAAGAAAAACTAAAACCCATCCGAATAAAAAGTTTCTCCCATTTTTCACATGGTCGGAACAATTATGCTTTAACAACTTTTTATTTCGTTGGATATGTTATACTTTTTATTCAACCGTAAATAATTGTTTCATCAAGTAGTTCGTAAGAAAGGAATTATGGAATGGTATTAATTAAGTTTGTATTGTGAAGCAACATCTTAAACCCGGGATGAGTTGTTATCAAAAATTGTTTTTTTTTGAGCTGGGATTAAAACAGCAAATTCACTATTATGTGCTAATGCTTTTAAAATTTTATTTACAAAAGTTGCTATTCGCAAGCTTCAAAAGAACTAAATGCTTTTAAACCTTTTCACCAGGACCAAAATCTGTCAATTTTTTTGAAAAACTCTATTTAGCAAAAAACTATGCGATGCAGGAAAGTTTAAATAAGAAGTTTTCTGGATGTATCAAAATAAAAGCAAAGAGGAGCCGTTTGTCTGATGAACAGTAAATGACACATGGTGACAGCTAAAGTTTTTACACCGGTTTTATTAGGTATAAAATAATACATGATGGTGGCAATTAGGATTGTTACACGGTGAGCATTGCTGATCAATAAATACAGTGTCACCATTAAAATTTTATACGTGATGGTCATCCTTGTATGACAACTCCCCCCGTCATAGTTCATTTTAGACACAACTAAAATTTCGAATTTTTCATTCAAAAGAATTAAAAATTGATTACAGACACAACTAGGATGCAAAATTATGCAGGCCTAATACATTTTCACAAATACCACATGTCGATTCAAAATTTTCAGGAAAACCAAATTCTTAAGATTTCTCGTACTTTTTTATATTTGTTAATCTTGCAAAGTACCTTTCATATGAAATCATATTTTTGTGTAAATTGCATTGATTGTAGATATTTTTGCTTTGTGTTTTACAAGCGTTTCAGATATATTGAGTGAATTGTTGTTTTTACTCATTTCGAGAAGACGAAATTAAAAACCAAAGAAAAACAGGTCTGCTCGTATCAGGGCGAAGCCCCGAATGTCCGACTGCCTTTCAAGGTTTATGGAGCAGTAGTAGCATAAAAAATTAAATGTAATAAAATGAAATTTAAAAAAAAAATTTCTAAAATTTGAAATTTTTTATGAAATCATCACCCCACACGCCATATAAAGTACACAAGAATAGATTTCGCTCATTGTAACAAATCAATTATGGCAAATAAGCTTCTTTCAACCCATTTGGAACAATTTCTAAGACGGATTAGCTCTCCGCTTACGCGTTAATAGCGCGAAATGTATCGCGCGTTAATTGTTCCAAATTGGCCAAAATCTCAATCTTTAAACCCCCATAAATTTACAAAAAATGATCACAGGTGAAATATCTGTTCAACTTTAAGCTCAAGACAACAATAGCTTTCTAATGATAAAATTTTTTTTTTTCAAAAATGGCTAGTTAAAAAGTCGAAATTTGTCTGAAGAAAAAAACCCAACCCGAGCACAAATATTCCGTTATTTTCGTATCGAAAGTCGGAACAAAACCCACTTCGCTATGTTTTTTTTCCGTAAAATAATTTTTAAAACCAACCGTATAATAAATTTGTTATAATGATGATTTTATGAGATTCAAAATGAGACGATATAAATCATTCAGACAAGGTGAATTCGAAATTTCTGAATGCACAACACAAATTTTGATTTCAAATTATGAAACAAATCAAAAAAACAAACTTTTCTTCAAAATTTTTCTATACGGCTCTGTTGTATGTCGTTTCATTTTGTCTCAGCACTCATGTAAAAGTGAACGGCCTGTACATAATCATTATTTTCGATCTAGTAGCTGCATGAAGACATTTTTTTTAATTGTTCAGCTAGTGAAAATGGTTTAGTAATGAACGTTGCCTATAATCATTCAGAAGTGGTATTATGGACAGCAAAGTTTATTAGTTCAGTTTTAAAATGAAGTATTTTTTTTTGCACGTACAGCATGTGTTACTATCCAACTTTACGTCTCAAAAGTTTTTCTCGTTTTGGTACCACTTTGATCTTGAAGATTTAGAATTTCAGTTGCGCAATGATTTTGCTTGAAAATGTTTCCCAGAAGTTTCGCTCAATTGTTAGCTACACTTTGTTTGCAATAGTTTCCTTTTAAATATACTATATTTTCAAAAAGATGTCTTGAAGTTTTCACTGAATGCGTAATTTTCCAGACGACTTGCGTCTAATTTCTTAAAGGTTTCCAAAATCAGAAGTTTCCCTTTGACCAAGAACCATTGATCTGAGTTACCTGTCTTGCAGATAAGAGTCCTGTTTGAAAATATTTCGATCTATATTGTTTGAGAATTTTAAAATGCCAGTTTCCATTGCCAGCAGAAACTTCAGTTGATGCAAGTGCGCAAAAAAGACTGACTATCTGAAGGCATCTTTTGATTGCAATTCGACATGATGCCAACGTTTCCCTGAAAAAAAAAATTGGTTTTAAAAATGATTCATCTTTCAAAATCCAGTCGATCGCTATAGAAACTTCAACTGTCGGTTGGCAACTTTTAGATGTCAATTAAAAATTAAGAACCAGAAATAAACTTACTCAAATTTTCAAATTCAAACAGATTTTGAACAAATAGTAACTTTGGCTCCAAAAAAGTTAAAATTTGGTGGTGAAATTTTTTTTCAAAACTCAGCGAAAGCTCATGAAATGCGGTGCAAATGGAAATCAGAATTCTGGGTTAGTAATATGGGTTAGTATTTTTTTTTGGTCCTGAATGGCGGGTTGATAATTGGTTACTTTCAAATCAAAATACAAACGAAGAAGATAATTTCGTATGATTTTGTATTACAGTGTTGGATTCATAGTTTTTTTTATCTGTTTCATTACAAAAATCTAACCGTGTTTATTTTAATTAGTTTCATCATTGTTTTTTTACTGTTTTCTCGCAATCCTAAAAGACTTAGACAAACAAATCATCATGATAACTTTGTTTATATATTCAGTCTTATTTGCAAAGTAGACCAAGTTCTGCTTCGCCTCTGTTGCAATTGTCTACAAAGAAACGCTTGTTGAAATCAAATTTTTAAATCAAAGATGCATCAGTTTTCGATTTTTATAGCCATTGTTTATTTTATTCACAAACAGTTTATTCTTAATTAAGTGTTCCTGTCCTGAGTCTCTCGCGCGCGTGTTGATTTTGGGCCTTTCTTTTTATCTACGCAAATTCTAGCCTGAGAAAATGATGGACCTTGCCTATTTAGTCTATGAACTCTGTTATCAATTCAGGCTTATTACCATTTGTACCACACTCCCGCAAAAAGGGTCTGAAAATTTCCAAACTTGATAAGAAACTTGAATTAGTTTGGCGAAGGTCATTGCTAGGTTATGAGGTCTGAGAAATTTCAACGCAGTAAATATCTTTGGCAATTATGCAAACGCCTTGACAGGCGGGAGAAACTACACTTAAATTGTGGCAAATAAAGTTGGAAATTGAATATATTTACATGTGCTTTTGATAACGGCGGATAATTGCTTCATCCGGCTTCCTGTGTTGGATTTCATGATACACCAATAATGTACACTAAACGTTGGTCAAAAATTGCTGTACAGAAATAAAACATCGAAAAGCACTACCTATGTCAGCACAAACAGCGACCGGTTTTCATAACTTTGCAATGGCAAAGAGAAAGGCACGAATCCCCAGCAGCCATGAAACACTAGTAGAACTCGTCATCCAGGATGGAAAAATAGTATCATCTTGAAAAGCCACGAAGGTTTGATTGAAGGCATACTGGAATGGAAAACAAAAAATGGACTACTTGTAGCTGATTCACTGATAAGTGAAAGCTAGGGAAAATTTTTTATCAAAGGTACGAAAGAAACAAAATGAAGCTTTTAAGATAAACCAGCTCAAAACTGCTCAGTACGCCAATACCAGAAGTCAGTATCAAGTGAACGAATTCTTTAGTAGCAAGGGTTGACTGCAACACCAAAGACCTCTCAGTTATACAAACACCCTACGCTGGATGGTACAAATTCGCCATGAAAAGAAAAAAAGAAAATTTAGACAATGTTTGATGAAAGTAACCACATCTTTTCACGCAGCTCGGCGGGCTCAGAGTTTCTGGGTATAAGCAAACACACAATCAAATCAAACGCTGATGCGAAACATATCGGTGGGCAAAGAGAATTGTATTCTTTGAAAAGCAGAATGGCCTGGAAAGATTGTAGAAGATTTGAGAAAAAAGCTCATTGAACCAACTTGCTCGCATTGGGTAGCCACAATCAAACTTGCAAAGGAAAAAGATTGTAGAAGATTGAGAAAAACCTAGTTGAACCAACTTGCTCGCATTGGGTCGCCACAATCAATTTTGCTAAGAAAAAAGACCAATTCTACAGAGAAAAAACTGATTATAGAGGGCTAAAGAGTCATGTTATCAAATTCAAGCTAGCTCCTACCAAGGAAAATTGATGTCATTGACTCATTGGACGGCAACATCTTCTTCTTCAGCATTGAGTTAACTTCGGGGTATTTTCAAGTAGATCAAGAGTCACAAAATTTCACAGCCTTCATAGCGCCGATGGGACTCTATAAGTAGAAAAAGCTACGATTGGTCTCGTTTTAGCGCCAGGAGAAGTTCAAAACTTAACAGAGCATCAATCGAAATTATGTTGATGTACCTATACGATGTTATGAGTTTTTAGAATCTTTATTTGAGAAAGCTTTTTGGTAGAACACTTGACTTGAGAAGTTGGATTTGATTTGAAGTCAACTGAAGACGTCTGAGTTTAAAAAAAAGGGAACGAATCCCAGATTATTTAGAAAAAATTTGTTTTTGGAAAATATTGTGCCAAACAGCGGCGTCGAATTTGATCCAGAAAAAAAAACAAATGCAGTGAAGCACATGAAAGATTCGCCCATCATCAAAAAAACTGAGGGCGATATTAGAACAAGTTTGATTTTACCAAAAGTTTACTGAAGGGATTGAGAAGTCAGTTGCCACAACTTTAAAAATATTTAATTCAGATTAAGAAAATATGACGCTTCCAAAACAGCATTGAAGGAGCTGGAAGAAAAACTCGAGTCATAAAGATAAAAATTTTTGAACAACGCACGATTTCTAATTGGGGGAGGAACCATATTGACACGTGGATCGAGTTAAAACTACATGGTTTTGGATCGACTTAAAACACGTGGATCGAGATTGAAAGGGCAAAAAATAACTTCACCATGAAGATCGAACAATAAGCAATTGTACATTTCAAGCACTTCTTCCTGAACTACCTAGAGCGACAAAAAAAATTACGACTACGGTTAACAGAGCTTTAACACGGCTTTTTCGCTTCAAGGAGCCAGAGATTATTATAGCTAGATGGTTAAAAAAACTGGGGTAGTTCCCATTTGATATCAAGCGTGACGCTGGATAGAAAATTCCATAAGTAAACTGCTTATCAAGGGATCTCTGAAACACTAATGAGGTGAAACACTAATTAGGGAAAACAACAGAGAATTTGAGCAGCTTCTGGGAACAAGCACTAAAACCTCTTGTTTTGGAATGATCAACGACCTAACGTAATTCAAAAGAAATAAACGCGGTAAAGTTATAGAAACGCAATAGCGAGAGAATAGAGTGAAAGCAAATGAGTGGCCCCCTAAAATATCTTTAGAAATTTTAGATCACTTTCGCAAATTTCCAAATTGAATCGACTTGCTAAAAAGATACAAACCTAATGGACAAAAATGACAGAAAGAGACAACAGTATCTAATCGAGGTAATACCTGCTTTCCTACACACGCCTTGTGAAGTTCTGTGTACGAAAAAACTTATCAATGTCTCAAGAATTTACTCCGGAATCGGTAGGACTAATTTATTTCCTTCTATGTGGAGACCAATTCTCAATGTTGTACAAGGCAGAACCATGAAAAATCGAAGATGCGAAGACATTAGCAAGCTTCATAACAGAGATTCCCAAAAGCTTGAGTTCCGAACAGGAAGTTGGTTGAACTATTGCAACATCATATCATCATCAGGTAAATCATCACCCCACACGCCATATAAAGTGCGAAAAGAAATATTTCGCTATTTGTAATAAATCAATTATGGCAAATAACTATCTTTCAACCCATTCAGAACAATTTCTTAGACGGCTTAACTCTCCGCTTACGCGTTAATAGCGCGGAATGTATCGCGCGTTAATTGTCCCAAATTGGCCAAAATCTCAGGTTTAAACCCCCATAACTTTACGAAAAAAGATCACAGGTGAAATGTCTGTTCAAATTTGAGCTCAGTACAACAATACTTTTTGAGTGATATAAAATAATTCCGTCAAAAATTGCCAAGTTAAAAAGTCGAAATATGTCTGAAAAAAACCCACCCCGAGCACAAATATTCCGTTATTTTCGTATCGAAAGTCGGAACAAAAACCACTTCGCTATTATTTTATATCCGTAAAATAATTTTTAAAACCAACCGTATAATAAATTTGTTATAATGATGAAATTATGAGTTTCAAAAAGAGACGATATAAATTATTCAGACAAGGTGAATTCAAAATTTCTGAATGCACTACACAAATTTTGATTTTAAATTATGAAACAACTCAATTAAAACAAATTGTTCGTCAAACTTTTTCTATACGGCTCTGTTGTATGTCGTTTCATATTGTCTCATCACTCATGTAAAAGTAAACGACCTGTTCATAATCATTACTTTCGATCTAGTAGCTGCAAGAAGACAATTTTCCCCTGAATGTCGATACGCTGTCACAAGGGGATCTGGGAAGGCATACGTCACGGCTGGCCCATAGATGCAGGTCACCACCTCCCCCAGCCCTCTGATTTTTTACAAGAGGTCCTATCTCATCGCTAGACACAAGTCGGTTAGGAGGGGTTTGCCTCCTATTGCCTCCCTCATCTATTCTCTAGTCTTCGGATTTCTTTCCTCGCCTGTCAAGTACCGGTTCTGCATCAAGAGGTATTCCACCAGCAGTGGTCTTTAGTTTGATCTCTCTCCAATGCATCCTTGAATCTATTTTCTACGGGAAGGCTTTTTTATCACCTGGGATGCCGACTGACAGGGATGAGGGTGTTACTGGGTCCGTTGCCTTGTATTGAGCAAGGGGTACATATAGGGTCCCTGCCGCGTCCAATTTTTTCCCTCCTGTCGCAACTCCACCTACTCCAACTCATAAGGCGCTAGATGTTTTCTCGCGCTTGAGTAGTCCATGACGCATGCGTCAAGATTAAAAGATCCAGAGTTAACAGTTCTTAACTTCAGGGGCCAGCTGCGTTGCAGAAGGGGGGAACGAGAGGGTCCCATTGAAGCCTGGAACTTGAATCTAATGGCCAGAAACACGAGAGAGGTCATGAGGGTTCCAGCGTGGACGAAAAATTTTGAGTTCATGAAAAAGGAGCTAGAGACGATACTTGAGCGGGACGTGCTACCCGCCGTGATTCCCGAGTTCCCGACAGTGAGACGGATAACTTTGGGACTGAATAGCCCGATGGTAGTCCCGTCGATACATGGGCGAGAGGCAGTGGAAGGGCACGAGAAAGCATCTACTTTTGTAGGAATAAGTCTCCATACTTGCGTGGGCCTTTCTCGCCAACAATGGCTCGCCATATTTCACCAATCGTTGAAACGCCGTCAAGTTTCCATGCGTCCAGAGTACCAGCGTCAAGTATCCATCGATTTGGAGGGTCTTCACATCTCTGCTGAACATGTATGGCCGGCCCATGTTGAACAAGTACCTAGGGTATACCAGATACAAGGCCAGTATGAGGTTGATGGGCATAATCAAGAGATCCTGTACAAACGCCTCGAAGATGGTGTTCCCCGCATAAAACACCTTATCCATGTATTTTTTTCTCAGCATGGACTCACGAATCTCAAGGTTTCATATGTTTTCCTGGTCCCCAGCTCACCCTTTGCATGCTCACTCCAGAATCCGCCGATAGTGACCTCGTTGGCTGACGTGACAAATCTGCCTGCCGTCATTTCTCTCTTCTCCGCGATCTCAAGCTGTTCCTCCAGAAACTCCCAGATTTGTTTAACCAGGGGAGGAGCGGTCTCCCTCGTCTTGTCCGTCACATTCTCCAGTCTGAGTGTTAGGAAAGGCCACCTCCCTCTCTCTTGCGTCAAACGATATCCCTTCGATTCCAGCTGCTTCTCGGCAGCCGCTAAGTTCTTGCGTTTGTTGTTCAGTCCTCTCACGCTGCTGGTAGAGCTCGTTTTTGTTAAATTCATGCTCCGAAACCACAGACTGGCTGTCAGATGAGCTACCGCTGGATGGTCGTCCCACACCTCCGGATTGAACTTCAACTGCCGGGCAAGATTCAACACCTCAAGACAAAGGACCTTGTCCAACAAAATCAAGATGTCCGCGAGCTCGTAAAAGCCCCTCATAGTATGGGTCACATCCGCCCATGCTGCCGCCACTTCCGACTTCAGAAGCCTCAAATTTACCGGCTCTAGCTCACGATTTGGTGCTGCCTGCAACATTCGCCATCCATTGCCCTCTGCTATCAAAATCAACATAGCATACACGAACTGCAGAGGTGGTGGCATGTGTGCGTAGCCTGGCAATGATGCAAACACCACCTTCGTTTTCGATGCCAATCTGGAAGCTACCAATTCCTGTACTTCGTTCATCGTTGCAAAGAGCGTCTGGATCGCCTACCAGATTTTCTTTGGTGTAAGGTTCCCCACTCCTCAAGTAGTCCTGCTGCGTGTAGGTGTTCGTTCATCCCCGCGAATAGCAACAGCTCTGGCTCACACTCTGTCTCTGATTTTATCGCTACAATCAGAGTCAACATCTGATTTAGCTCCGCGCCTGGTAATAGATATACCAGCGTTTCCGGGTCTGAGGAGACGTTCCCTCGAAGTCCGATCCCGCCACGATGATGGCTTTCGCTGCTCCAGGATCTGATCGATCATAAACCGCCAATTTCTTTGCCAGCTGCGAGGTTCCATTCGATCTCCCCTACCTTGGATCTTCGACCAGCTTCGGACCCATGTATGCAGTGTCAGGAATCCCCACACTTTTTGGCTCCCGAGGCTTCTCTACTGCCCTCAGCTGCGCGGCATCGCCACTCTGATTCTGGCTATGCTGGTCCTATGCTTGTGAGGCTCCACTATGAGGCCTGGACTCCCCAGATTCTTGAGGACCCTGTAATTGACTGGCCTCATTATAGATTTTTTGGGAATCCCCGTCAAATCCGCAGCCTCCAGTGCCTTGACTCGAGAAAAGTGCGCCTCATGGTCCTTCAGCCAATCCATACAAAAATGATCGGTCAAGTCCTCGTGTGACAGACTCTTGACTCCCACGACATCAGCTAACTCTTGTCTACAGGCTAGATTCTCGAGATCCAGATCTTTCACCCGCTCCAGGTACCGGGCCCTGCTAGTTTCTCCCGGACCTTCCGTCTTCTTCCTGTTGTCCACCAACACTACTGATGACACTAGTGAGCTCTGGGGCGTGGAAGATAGGCGTCGAGTCCGGCTGCCTGCTCCTACTACTCCTCGAGCTTTCTCTAGATTCGAAGCTTCCTCCCAAGCGATCCGCGACTGGCCTAGCCGTGAAGAAGTAACGCCTCGGCGGAGGACCAAAATAAAATTGTGCAGTCTTCATCAGATCTGACTCTAGAAGATAAATTAGTCTCTGAAAGACACCATTCAGTCATTCTTTGCCCCTGGGCCCGTCGAAATGAATTCCATCTGAAGATGCGTTCTGTGGAAGGGAATCCTTCATCATTTTTGCCACGTTGAGTAGCTTCATCGGCAGGAGATTCCTCTTCTGGATTTGTCTGATGATTTCGTTGATATGGCGTATCCTTTCATTCATGCTCATTGCATTCTGATTCGCCATCATGTTGCAGGGAACCGTGCAAATCGTGAGCTTTGCTGGATCAAAATAGACCCTCAGCTCCTCAAGAAAGCAGCTCACCTTGTCCTGCAACCTCATCATCTTCCTTGGCTCGCCTCTAGAAACATCATTGGTGTCCATCATTAGGGTGAAAGTGTAGATCTTCCCCATCTCCATCATTTTCAGGGATGCCAACATCTGCGGCCTCGACGCACCAGAAAAACTCAAGATTCCCACTTGCCAACGCGCTCGGATTCTCGTCAGGACTTGGATCAGGCTGTCCCCGAGCCCAAGATGCGTCATTGAAGGCATCCCTCCTTTCGCTTCGCGCCGCCGTCCAATCCTCTCGATTATGTCGGTGATAGGCGCCGTCGGTGTTCTTCTTGTAGCTTGAGATCACGACGCTCCTCACGGGATATTCCCTACAAGTGGGCGGTTGCACCTCACGCGCTGCATTCTCAAGATCTCGCGACTGCAACCTCTCATACAACTCCTTGAGGCGTGATGTCCCCGTTCCAGTCTGACTGCCACTGGTCGAACTGGACGTCAGTCTTGGCAGCGCAATGTCCATTAGTGGTCTCACTCGACCTGCCTCTAGATTTTTCATAGAAGGGACGGGCTGGGGTGATGTCCATGTTTCCAGGCCTTCGTTCATGTGCTCTTGGGCCTCGTGGTCCATGTTGGGGCAGCCGCTTGATCTGGGCGCTTCATCCACTTCCATCCTCGACTCTGGTCTCGATCTAGTCACTGCTGGCTCAGTCGTCGACCTCTTCTTCTCCTTACCACTCGCAACTGCAAGCTGCCTTCTTTGCAGTCGTTCAATTTCTGACTTTGTCTGGTCACAATTTGCCACGCTTTCTTGTAGTCTCTGCTCTTGCTCCCGTTCTGCCCTCAGCAGGTCCCGGTCAAGAATCACTTTGTCTCGGTCAACAATCGCCTGGTCGTGCTCAAGTTTGGCTTGATCCCTGTCAAGAATCGCTTGGTTCCTATCCAGATTGGCCTTGTCTCGTTCCCTCTGGGCCCTTTCTAACTTCCTTTTCATGCCGCTGAGATCTGGATGTGACTCTTCTATTTGTTGTGACCGGAACCTTGATGATGTCCTGCTAGTCGATTGGGTCCATGTCCCTGCCGGTGGTTTGGTTGGGAGGGGAACTTCCCCTGCGCCATACTCCGTCGTATTGCTCAAGCCGGGGCTCCTTACCAGTTCAAATCCCCTCACGCTTCCGTCAACGTTCCGGGACAGCTACCTAGTTTGCTCCTGGTTCGAGATTGCATCCAAGGTGTAACCCACCTTTAACACCACCTCTGTTGCTGACTCCCTGCACTCTCCTTGCGATTCCAGTTGCAAGATGGCATTGAGCATCACCGCTAGTCTCTCGTCCTTTTGCGTGTAGTCGAGATACCTCAAGCGCTGGTAAAGCTCATCGAGTGTGGGCTTTTTAAATACTGCCGGCATCGACTTCCAGCAACGATCTGCCATTGCTGTGCTCAAGAGTTCTCACGAAGTACCTTTCTCAAAAAAAACCTAACTCAAAAAATACCTTTCGCAGATTAACACTCAAGAGATATCTTTCCCAGATTAATACTCAAGAAACACTTTTCTTCAATATCAAATGCGAGAGGCTTGTTCGATCTCTTTTTTCTTCTATTGTTAATCGCATCTTTCCAATCCACTTACCGTTATTGTGTTTTTGATTCAAAACCAATCTAAAAATAAAGCTGAGTTTTAGACCAGGATGTTTTTTCGCTCGTGGCTAACCTAAACCTCCCCCCTTACTAACTTTAAAACATTATCCTAACAGTTTCAAGATAAAATGATTCATTTAGACATTAAAAACATGCATATCTATCTTATATTTTAGCACCATAACGTTTGAATTGAAAACTCATGTTATAATTGTCATGCCAATCATTTTAAGAGCCATTTTCCTGACGCGTGCCCCCTTTATACCTAGCTCAAGAACCTAGTGCCCCCCTAACTCAAGACCCTCGTGTCCTCCCGAAGCTCAGGCGATGCTCAAGTAGTACTTCTTGTGTAGTGTATTTTTATTTCCGTGTCTGCAAAGACCACGTGCAAGATTGCATATAATTCCCTGGGGCGCCATCTACCTCTATTTGGATCATAGACCGGCATGGAGACCTCTTCTATCCTTCATTCGACCAGCAAGTCCCGCAATTGTGTCAATGTCAACATCACATGCTGATCTTCTATCACGTTTCTCTCGTTAGTTTTGATCACCAAAAAGCACATGTATTTGCCAGGAACTGGTGACACTGAGGGTAGTAGTTCAGCCATTGTACCCAATCCTGGTCTCTGTCTGAACAGGAACTCCACATTCTGGTATTCTCTTAAAATTGGTTTCCAATCTGGTGTTAAAACTCATATCAGCTGTTATGCAAATTGCGCGGATCCTATCTGACAAAATAAAGTCACTGTACGTGGTCAAAAAGATCTCTGAGTACTCATTCGGTATCTCAAACTTGGTCTTGAAATTTCTTCCGATGGTAGGCTCGGCCTCTTTCAGATCCAGGTCCAGTCCGTTTGTCTCTCTCATTTCCCTGAGCTTTATTATCATCAAATTTTCGGTGTGGGTAAGTCCTACCCCCACTCCCCGGACAAAATTTTTTATCGACGTCTCCGTCGATGGTGCCGGGCGCAAGTTGTCAGGTGGTATGTCCAGTGATCGGTCAGTCGTCGTCCAGCCATACAACTGGTTCCCGCCTTTACATGCTTCGCGGCAGATATGTCGACCTGCTGGATGCTTTGAGCCTCCTTCTCATCAGATTCCAGTTTGTGCAACCACTCTGGTAACTTTAGATTTGTGTTCTCCCTTCTTTCTATCTCGTACTGTTCTAAGTCTATTTCTTTGTGCTCACTGTCGTCGATGATCTGCCATACCTCCTCGGCTGTCAGCTCGCCCACGTTTTTCAACGCCTCCCCTAGTTCTTCATGCCGCATTTTGTCGATCAAGAAGTCGTCGCCATAACTGTTGTACCTCATTTTTGTCTTGTTTCGACCACCTTTTCTCGTCTCCGTAGTCATGGGCATATCTGGTTCTGTCCATTTTGGCTCCTCATATTGCTCTGGATTGTTCCAATCCTCTTCTGCGAAAGATCCTCCGTCCGAGTCTCCTTCTATCTTTTCTTTGTCATCCATACTCATTGTCGTTGCCAACGTTTTTCTCCCTGGTGCCTTTCTCTTTTACCTCACATGCTGGCTCCACCAGTAGATAGTCTAGTCCTTCCATGTTCAAGCCAGTCTTCCGGTGATGGGACCTGATGTTTCAGATTTTCGTAGTCCGTCGCACGCCCTGTACTCAAGCGATAGAACCGACCCTGCTGGTGGCCTTTCATTATCATGAACGGCCCTCTCCATTTCTGTAGTAGTTTCTTTGACCCTTTTGGAGGTATGACATTCTGGAACATCCCGACATTTTGTCCCTTAGCATATGGCTTCGCCTGAAGTATTTTTTCATCATACTTCCTCCGCTGTCACATCTGTGCTTGCCCTGTGTTCCTCCTGCATAGCTCATTCAACTCTTGTTGTCTTCCAACTGCTTCCTTCACATATGCCTGAGGCGACGTCTTCTGTCCTTCATATTTCGGGTAGAAGAAAGTCAGGGGCATCGCTCTCTCACTCTCTCTGCCAGATAACATATGAAGGGACTGATCCCCGTTATCGAATGTTGCGTGCTTTTGTATGCCCCGACCACTTGCGGCAGATATTTGTCCAAGTCTGTCACGTAACTTGAGCAATATACCCTGAGCATATTTACTAGCGTTCTGTTCTGCCTCTCCACTAGTCCATTCGTTTGTGGATGGTATGTTGTCGATTGTGCCTGTGCAATGTGGGATCTCTTCGTGAGTTCTTTCGTCAGGTCCCCAGCAAAGGCGTTCGCATTATCAGATTGGAAGGTCATCGAACAGCCACACCGTGATATCCAGTAAGTTATCAAGTGATCGCAAGTCTCCTCCGCCGAGGCTGTCTGACATGGTACTGCTTCTGCGAGCTTCTTAAAATGATCAACAATTACCAGTATCTGGTTTTATCCCGAGTCTGTCATGCAGATCTTCTGATGGTCTAACTGCACAACCTGGGATCTTTCTGGGATATTTTCCTGGGATCATTTCATGGGATCTTTCACCTGCAAGCACGACAAACATGCCTTTAACCATTTTTCACAAGCCTTCCTCAATCCTGGCCGGTCAAACCTGTGTAATTTTCTTTATGGCACCTTATCTATCCCTGATGTCCCATCTGGTCGAGCGATCTGAACAACACTTCCGTCTGGTATAGCTGTGGTAGTATGATGAGATTATACCTGGGTAAAATCTTCTCCAAGAGGCTACTAGAGGCATCTTTCCTCCTAGAGGCTACTACACCATCAGCTGTGTGATAGAGTAAGTTCCTTCTCTCTTTGTAGAACTGGCTCAGGATCTGGTAGCTATCCTCCTCCTGGTCTCCTTTCTCTTTCTCTGCAGTGCGTATCCATTTGGAGAGATTACTCGTCATCTTGTCGTTCTTCTGGGCTCGTATCAGATCCGATAGCCGTACCTTGATTTGACGTGCTCATTTAGTGCCATCATTTGTCCATTCAGTTCTCCCGGATTGTGGAGGTCGTCGTTAAGCTTAACGCAAACTATCCTTCTCAAGACTTCCCTGTCGCTCTCCGGTTCCAGATTCGTCCTGGTGTTTAACTTGCATGATAGCTCTCTGAAAGATTTCCTTGACACTGCTATCAACTCCAGCTCCTCACCTCCATTCACGTCATGATACGCCAGGTTGTACGTCCCTGACGAAAGATCCGTTTGCGATTCCCTGTCAAGAAACCTCCTTTTTTCTTCAGCGAGTATCATGCAGAGACCATCTTGTTCATCATCTTTCTTCTCTGAACCTTCGTTCCATCCTTCCGACTTCACGGACAAATTTTCTCTTCACCATCCATCTCTGGTGGTTGCCACTCCCCGGACTCTTGATCTAGTCCGAGATGTTCAACTTCCTCCTTAAACGACACTCTCTTCCTTCGAAGCTTTGCTCGTCTGAGTATGTCTTCCGGGTATGTCTTCTGCTCGTCTTTCAACTACTGATCGTACAACCTCCTTGTTCTCTCGTTCCCTGGCTCTCTTCGAACTCCCATCTTGTGTTTCTTCCCTTTTCATTATGGTGACTTCCGGTTCGTCTTTTCCAATGTTTGAGATCACGAGTTTGTCGTCAGCCAGCTTCTCGAGTAGTCTCCTCGAATCCTGCCCTACTGTCACCTTTCCTGTCTCCACTACGTAGAGGCGGTAACCTTTTGCCTTCAATGTCTCTCTTTTTATCTTCGATTTGAGCATTATTTCCTTTGGCATCCCAGAACTTCTCTCCAATATCGCTTTTCCTTGATGATCTGTGGGTAAGTCTGGATGGTCCTCAATCGGTTTACCTTACTTGTCGAGCCATCTTGTGAGCGGTAGGCTGTCATAAGTTTCTTTGTCCATGAACGAAAAGCCATCTTTGATTTCAGCCTAACAGCCCCTCTCTGCTCCTGTCTCTCTTAGAATTCCGTCTTTTTGCTAAAGCTGTCGGCATTTTGGTGTTTATCCCTCGTCCTATGTTCAATGATCATGTCATACCCATCCAGCCGCACTATCCATCTCCCGATGTAGCTCTGATCCATTGAGTATGTCTTCAACCAACTGAGTGCCCTGTTGTCGACCCGTAATTTGAAGGGCTCGCTACCTAGATATGCCCTGTACTTTTCCACAATTGTAACAACTGCGACCATTTCCGCTCTGGGTGCCCGTTTTTCATCTCCGTGTCGCTCAAGACTTTAATCCCATAGGCTATTGGTCTCAAGACTGCTCTCCCGTTTCATTCCTGTTCTCGATAGAATATTCCGGAGATTGTCACCACCGATGCATCAGTGTCCAGTACGTACATTCCTTTCTGTTGGCATGCCTCGCACAAGTGCTTTGCACAGTTCTTTCTTTACCCTTTGAAATGACTCCTCTGCCGCCTTATTCCACGTGAACTTCTTGCCCTTGTGCCTCATGAGTTGTTGCATTGGATATACTTTATCCGCATAGCCCTTGATGAACTCTCTGTAGTATTTCGCGAAACCCAAAAAGCTCATCAATTGGTGCTCAGTACCGCCTCTACTGCGCCTGCGTCTGCTCGGATGCCATTTTTGCCTGCCATCCTCCCAAAATATTTTATCGAATCCTTCAGAATCTCACACTTCGAGGGCTTGTATTTCAATCCAGCTCTCTTCATGCATGAGAATACCTCATCCAGTCGTTCGATATGTTCCTCCATGGTGGGTATTCCAATCACGACGTCATCCACGTAACACATCACCAAATTGCCATATTTCTTTGTCAGGCTGGTTAATGCATGTATCATCAGTCGTTGGAATGTGGCTGTCGCATTGCAAACTTCGAAGGGCATCCTTTTCCATTGAAACAATCCCAGCTCGCAAGCAAATCCCATTTTGTCCCTGTCCTGTTTCCTCAGTGGCACCTGCCAGAAAGCTGACCCTAGATCAAGAGTTGTAAAAAATTTTGCATCTCCTAAATTTGAAAGACTCTCGTCTATTCTAGGTATGGGTTGGGCATCCTTCACCGTGACGGAGTTCAGATATCGAAAGTAACAACAAAACCTAAGTTGGTCTCCTCTCTTCTTAGCCAACACTACTCCACACGCCCACGGGGATTTGGATGGTTCTATCATATCATACTCTAGAAGGGTCTCTATCTCCTTTCTAGATGCATCAGATTTGTTTGGGGTCATTCGGCTCGCCCCCTCCCTGTGCAGCACTGCGGCCGCCACTAGCTCTATTTCATTTTCAACGAAATTAGAGCACCCGATGTCTGCTTTATGTCTCAAAAAAACGTCCTGATCGCTATCTAGCCCATCCTTGATGGCCTCGAGCTGTTTGTCTGTTACCTTTCCCTTTATGTGTTCGATCTCTGGTAATACCGGTTTATCCATTTCCATCTCCTCTGGTGTGGGTATTTCTGAAAAAATTCGAACAGCTTGAAAGCCCATCGTCTGTCTCTGATTTCAGTTACTTTAGAAAACTTGAAGAACACTTTTTTCTTCAATCTTCTCAAGATACAAATTTTGTCCCTATGATTCGGGCAATCAAGAACTTCATTTTTTTCACCTTTTCAGTCATTTCATATCTAGTTTTCACAGGTAGTGCGTGTCCCAGTTTCCTCGCCCTCTGAATTGTGTATCTCATGAGTATTAAAGAAGACACTGACGCAGAGGCCACTCGTGGTTATCGAGAAGGATCTCACTAAAATAGCAGCACTTTGACTATTTGGATTCAGTACTATACAAACTTGGTTATTGTCACTTAGTTCAGTATAGTTCGTCATCCTCAAACTCACTATTGCAGCCTCGTTCGCTTTCAACCTTACCCTTCTTCTCAAAAACTCTGGGACCTTATTTTCATTCGCCATTATCAAATTTACCGGTTTAAAAACCTACTTCTTTTCCGGATTCCGAATCCTGAATATCGCATTGTTAAGATCAATTGTGACATCAAAATTCCTGATGAAAGCTCTGCCTAAAATGAATTGTTCAGACTCATCTAGATTCTCCACCACTAGGAAGCTCATCCACAAATTTCGCTCCCTCAAATTTAGGGCTATTATCGGTGTTCTGCCTAGAACCCGCAGCGCCCTCTTGTTTGCCGCTGACAGCCGTATTCTGGAATCTATCAAGTCAATCTTTGTCAAATTCCATCTTTCTCCACGTTTCAATCAGTATTACACTCAAGAGGGACCCTCTGTCCAACAATCCTCGCAGTTCGGTCTTCCTACCGTTTATGTCCAGTACATGTGCAGATACGTCCGCTTCTGTTCCCAGATGCATCGCATCTTCTTCCAGCATGGCGCAGTGTCCTATCGATCTCACTTTGAGTTCTCTTCGAGCAACATAGATCTGACCGGCTAGATCTTCGTCGCATGTTATCATCGTCTTTAGGTAGATGTTTATTCCATCTATGCTCAACATGACTTCATGTGGACCATAGACGTCGGTGTATCTATTGTCCATTCTGGTCTAAACAATCCGCGTACACGTTAATGTGCGTTAGTGTTTGCTCGCTTGGTTCACTCAAATTCCTCGTCACTTCGTGACCGCCCACCGTGATTATTGACATTATTCTGGCTCCAATCTTAGGGATACCAAAAGGGTTTCCGTCACCATTTTCAAGGTGTTGCAATTACCCCTGCCCGTCGAGTTCTCTCCGCCCTCCGGCTCTGGTCTCGTCATTAAGAGTGTCTCATTCATCTTTTGTCTTTCTATTTCCTGTTTCAGCCGTTGCTCAATCTCTTTGGTTGCCAAGTCTTGCTTCATTTTGTTGATAGCCTCTGCTGCTGCTTGCTCGTAGTTTATCTCTAGTGTACTTCTCGTCTCTGACTTGTGTAACGGTTTTTACAGTTTTTGTTGTCAATTCGCCACTCGTAGCCTCTTTGATTTGCAAATCACTCTCAGCTTGTCTCTTCCTGGTGATTTGCACTGCAGCAAGTGTTTTGGGTGACTCTGATTCTCCGCAGCTTCTCAAAACAGGGGTCAATCTATCCTAAAGTGGCCCTCTTGGTTGTAGAAAAATCTCTATGCGCCTATCTTGATTATCAAGCAGCTGTAAAGCTCGTGTTCTTCGATCTGACTTTTGACTTCTTCGTCAGGAGCATATCCAAGCCATTTTCAAGGTGTTGCAATTACCCCTGCCCGTCGAGTTTTCTCCGCCCTCCGGTTCTGGTCTCGTCATCAAGAGTCTCTAATTCGTCTTTTGTCTTTCTTTTTCCTGTTTCAGCCGTTGCTCAATCTCTTTGGTTGCCAAGTCTTGCTTCACTTTGTTGATCGCCTCTGCTGCTGCTTGATCGTAGTTTATCTCTAGTGTACTTCTCGTCTCTGACTTGTGCCACGGTTTTTACAGTTTTTGTTGTCAATTCGCCACTCGTAGCCTCTTTGATTTGCAAATCACTCTAAGCTTGTCTCTTCCTTATGTTTTGCACTGCAGCAAGTGCCAACTTGTGTTTTGGGTGACTCTGATTCTCCACAGCTTCCCAAAACAGGGGACAATCCATCCTAAAGTGGCCCTCTTGGTTGTAGAAAAATCACTATGCGCCTACCTTGATTATCAAGCAGCTGTAAAGCTCGTGTTCTTCGATCTGACTTTTGTCTTCTTCGTCAGGCACATATCCCAAGCTTTTCATAAGCTGTTTGTATGTGGTGCAAGCCGTCACATGGTAATCCACCGAGCCACAATTCGCACACAACCTTCGTTTGTTCATGTCATCTCTGGGATTATATCATGTTGACCCTTGTTGTTGGCCACACCCTTGCATGTTTCTGCATTCCGAAAACGACTGCATCTTTGGTTTCTTAGGTTTGGTGCATTATCTTTAGATATTGTATTGTAAATTGCCAACATCGTTATCTAGTCAACACCTTTCACTCCGTCAATAAACTTTGATGCGATGCTAAAATTTCTTCCATTGGTCGATTCCTCTGGGTCGCTTCTTCTTCTCAAGCTCTCAAAATCATACAGAATTCGGTCAATCGATTCGTCATCTCTTTTTGTCTTCTTTTTTCAAATCTCATCATTGCCTGATGACCCTTCATGCCAGATCCAAAAGGATTTAACAGTATCTCAAATATTTTGTCTGCGGTATCACGCTCCTCTTCCTTTTTGGCTACCACGCACTTTAGAGCTGTTCCCTCTAGATTGCTTAATATTGCTGTGCAGGCCTGCCTTTCATCATTTAGGTTGTCTTGCGCTAGATGTAATCGCATCGCCTCAACATAGGTGTCAATGCAACCATCTGAATCGTCTTTGATTTCTTTCGGTTTCTTGAAGGTTTTTCTGGATTTACCACTTCCTCTGTCACTTGAATCTGTGTTCCTTGTGGCGATTGCTTCCAGCGTCCAGTTCATCATTTCCCAGGTACTCGCCCATGTCACGGCGTCTGGTGGGACACCAGTGTGTGCACTTGTCTCTCCAGATGTCCTCATCGAGTTTGAGGCTCCCCCTTTCATTGCAACCCTGGTTACTCCTGGACCTATACAATTATCAATCCTTGGTAATGGTGTAGACTAAATCTTCTTGCGCTGCGGTTCTACAAAATCGACTCTAGTTCCAGTTTGCTTGTGTGCCACCGACTTATCTTTGGTTAAAGAGTTTCTCAAAAAGGCATCTAAGTTGGATTGTATGGCACAAAAACTTTCTGCTTGGTCCTTGCTCATTGTTTCTATTCTGGTCTCTAGATTCCACAACTTTTCATTCACCTTGTCATATTGTTTTTTCATTTCTTCTATGTCCTTTTTGACATTTTTCTCTCGTTCTTTGTCGTTCGTTTCCACTTTGTTCTCCATCTGTTGTAGTTTCTTTTCGGTAGCGCTCGCCAGGACAAAGTAGCTATCCAGGTTTCCATTCTTGTTGTGTCGAAGTTCCTTCTTCAACTCCTGGTATTCCTTATCGCTGCTTTTTAGCTTTTCATCTATCTTGTCCAGCTTTGTCATCAAATCACCCAACTCCGCCGAAGGTGCTCTTGACCCTATCGTTCGCTTCTCCTGGTCACCCACTGTTTCCTGTGTGAGTTGCTCCTTGTCTTGCTTAGATTCCGTCGTTATCGTTGAAACCGTACCAAAAGTTTTGCCTTTTTCGGTCGCTGCTATCACTTCTTCTTTCTCTCTCGGTTTCATTCCAACCATCGCCGCGATCCTTTGTGTGAACGACGTTCTTTTAGTCTGTGAATCCTCCTTTTTTTGTTTCCGGTGTGTTGTTAGTGATCTCATCTCCAATGCCTATCGCTGAGAACTCAATTGTCTTTGTTCCTTGGTCTTCCACATTCGGCATAGGCGTTGATTCTGTCGTCTTCTGCCCCACTCCATCTACGCTATGATTTGGCGTCTCAATATCAACTTCTTCGACCGGTAATTCTGGTTCTTCTGGCAATTTCTCTTTGGTCTTCTGTTCCTTGGTGTTTCTTGTGTTGACCATATTCACTGAAATATTTTCCTCATTAGTCTCGGTTTTATCGGTGTTAGCTTCCGTTGCGTTGAGGATTGATGCTGCTTAAGTCTTATTTCTTTCTTCTCCATTTATGACACTCTCTTTCTTTTCATGGTTTATATGCAATGATCTTTTATTTACAATTCTAATATGTACAAGTCTCTTTTGTAAGATCTAATCTAAATTTAAGAAAAAACCTTTAAATTTCTCTTAAATTAAAAAAAACTGGTCAACACTATTGCGCTAGTAATTTAAAATCCTTAAATCAAGTGTTCGGGCACTTTGCTATATTGTTAGGATGCTTTATTCAAGTGTTGAGACCCTTCGCTCAAGTCATGGAACCCTTCGCTTAAGTGTTGGTAAACTTTACTCTAGTGTTCGGACCCTTCGCTCAAGTGTTGGGATACTTAATTCAAGTATTGGGACCCTTCGCTCAATTGTTGGGACCCTTCGCTGTAGTCCTGGGACCCTTCGGTGTAGTCTTGGGACCCTTCGATGTAGTCTTGCGACCCTTCGGCGCAGTCTTGCGGCCCTTTGAGAAAGTCTTGGAACCCTTCGATTAAGTCTTGGGACTTTTCGAGAAAGTCGTGGGACCCTTCGAGAATTTCTTGGGATCCTTCGAGAAAATCTTGGGACCCTTCGAGAAAGTCTTGGGACTCTTCGAGAAAGTCCCGGGACCCTTCGAGAAAGTCATGGGACCCTTCGAGAATTTCTTGGGATCCTTCGAGAAAATCTTGGGACCCTTCGAGAAAGTCTTGAGACTCTTCGAGAAAGTCCCGGGACCCTTCGAGAAAGTCTTGAGACCCTTCGAGAAAGTCTTGGGACCCTTCGAGAAAGTCCTGGGAACCTTCGAGAAAATCTTGGGATCATACGAGGCTCAGTCAAGTCTCCGAGTGGTCTGCTGAGGCTGCAAGGCTATCTGAAAACCCTTTCAACCCCCCAAACTCGGGCACCTGTTTAACGTTGCTGATTTGAACGAGACGATCGGTCTTGTTGGAATAAGTATGCGTATACTAATTCACTTATTATAAAGGTTTGATCCACCTAATCTGAAAATCAAAGTCACCGTCCGTTTGTAATTTTTTTTACCGTCTTTGTTCCTATTTGTTTTCTTTTTCGTTTTTTGCTTAGTTTTTTGTCTTTTACTCGTTTTTTATCCCCCTAGTGGCCCCCAATACTCGATTAGCTAGGCCTCGTTGTGGATAGCGCACCGGGATTTTTTCTCGAGTTTTCTTGAAAAGCTATCACGGCACAACCAGGAGGCGGACACGTTCCCGTTGAACCGTACCACCGGTACACTAGAATGGGCATATAGCCCGGAGCTGTGTCAAGTGGGTTCGATCCCGTAGTCTTGATGTCGTAAAAACACCCAGTCGCCTACTTAAGTCACATATGAGGTTACGAAAAATAGGCCCTATAACTAACTATTGGCTCAAGAGTCAAGGATACTATCTCTTGTGTTTTTCTACCTCAAGCGGTCGGAGCCAATTCGGTTCACTTGCGACATGAGACTACAAACCGAGTTACTACCAAAATACCCCCACTCTAGAACGCCCCCATGCTCAGGTCTCACGAACGCCGTTAAAAACATGGTCGGAACCTTACGTATACACTTAGTTTTGATTGGACAGTGGACCTTTGATCCATTTCAGATGGATCAACCTAAAAACTCTCCCTTACTCAACATTATCACATATAACACACTCAAGAAAGTTAAATTGGGTACCTATATACCAACATGACCTGTAGAACTGAGTAACTAAATTATAAAGCAACTCTAGAATTGATCTAGTAATTAAGTCTAACTCAGGAAATTTGAAATAAACAAATTTTTTATATCAAGACACAAGTTTTCTATATGGACCATTGGGCAGCTTCAGCTGTCCACCCTTCCACTGGAGGTTCACTCTGGTCCACTCAATCTCCTTCTTTATTCGTTCTTTCACTCTCGATTCTCTGTCAGGAACAAGACAGCTCTACTCTCGTTTAATCAATGGTAAATTTGCCAATAGCAATTTTAATCTTGTATATTTCAGCAACTTTCCCGCGATTATTACTCGATTCGTCTGATCGTTCTATTCTCGTATTTTTAGTTGTCGCGAGAAACTTGAGCAGAACAGGCTCGATTCGAGTTTTTCAAAAATTACTTCTCTCTCCAAAATCCAGATTAAACGTTCAGTTCACGGTCAAACTTCCAAATATGACCGACTGGCACTTACTCCCCGGACTCAAAATTGATGTCCTCATCGCGTGTCGTCGTCTGTCACTGAGCCCCCAGAATGTTGAGTGCGTCATTTACAAAGTTCAAAAAATTTTCCCAGTGCTAAGAAAAACTAATGGAAGTTTCTTCAAAAGTTTTTATCTAATTTCGAACAAAAAATCAAGCGAGCAGAATTATGTTAGAAGGATGAACCATGAAGTAATTTTCGAAGTTTTTTTAAAAAAAAATCTGCACAGAACATTGATTTTTTTGTGTTATGTCTTGCCTTTTTTCGACTATAAATGATCCCGATTTGCCTGTTATACTGTGACTATCGGTTATGCCTAATTTCTAGGTTTTCGTCTGATCCTCTTATCACACAAAAAATAACACTAATTTGAAAAAAAAAATTGTAAAAGCTTTTGTTTATTTTTTAACAGCATTGTCGAAATATTCTGTGCTACTTGCACTGCACACGGCAATCCTATGTTTAAATTCTGAACTGTTGTTTTGTGTACTGAATATTTATCAAGAAAACAGACATGTCGGAGAAAATGAATAAGGAAATTGGAGAATTTATTTGGGTAAGACAATTTTTTAGATAGTTAGTTGTTTCAACATCAAGTACTAGACATGCTGAATGCATAACTGCTGATAAAATTCCGTTTAATTGCTCAAAAAGTATATTAGCTGCGTTTAATAAGTGTTTTCAAAAACATTTTGATTGACTTTGCAGTTTTGGTGGGGCTTTAATAAAAATCTCAATGCTATATTTTATCGATTTCATCTTTCTGAATTTTCATTTTTCATGGATGTCACTTTCCATATTTCATTTTTTTCCTTTTTTTTTCTCGTCTTTTAAGGTAATCAGAAGGTCAAAAGTATCATAGTAACCGAGGTTACAGTCCTGAGTCCCTTCATCATGTATTCCAGTCAAAATCCTTGGAATTTTTTAGACATGGAAGTGATAATGATAAAAGAAGATGACAAGTGTTTAGGTCCTTTTCAATTAAAATCGATACGGGTTACGTTTCTTCAATAAGAACACGCAACTCGACACGAGATAATATAATATACAAATGTTACAAGTAAAAAATTTCGTCGAAAGTTATTTTGTCATTTATTGTTCCGAGTACGCAAGCGGCATTCGCAATCTGTATTGCCAGGGAGATTCTCTGTTTTAAAAAGCTGCCTGCTCTGGGTTCCTCAGTGCATATGCTTAGGTTCTTACAAAGTTTGCTCAAAAAAACTTCTGTGCTGGGGCCGGCCGCGCCCTGAATTTCAAAAGCTAGCGGTTGAAAAAGATATCCATCATTTACAAGATCTTTATACTTGTCAATTTTTCGCTCTTCCGCTTCAGCGGCAGCCGTACCAGGGTTACAAACAGACCCCGCATTAATCCTACAAGGAGCTAAGGAGTCTACTACCGTTACATCCCACAAGAGCTGCTTACCATCAGCCCATGGAACGAGCGTCAAACCGTCTGGTCGCTTCTGATCGGTCCTGTAGAGGTGTCGTGGTTCTCAAACAGACGGAATGTGAGTAGATGATAGACTCTGCTTTATAAGGGCATTCAGGTTTGAATGCCTAGAGAATCTCCCTGCACTTTTGAGGCAAGAAAGACCATGCCAACCATCCTCGGTAACGTCTTTTCCGCACACGCATTTATGCCGTTCGCATATTTTTGATCCTAATCGAAATCCTATCGCAATTCTGAGTTGTTGGTTCGACAGTTTTAACCTTAAATTTTTGCACGGGATGACGTTCAACCATTGGGAGCCAAATCTATCTTGGAGCGCGTTGAACCTTCTTACGTCCGTTGGTTCGAGTCGTAAAATCAAGTCTGCAATTTCGCTGTCAAAAATTGGCTCCGTCCAATTTTTTTGGTTTTCATTTTCCGGAGCCATTTCAATTTTTCCAAGGTCAAACCACCGTTTAAGCGCATCATCATAGGTTCCATCCACATGCTCCAAACCAAAGATTTCCCTCAAGGCATCTTTCGCTCCTACTGCTGAGGCTAAGAAAGCGGGTAAAGCTGGTAGACGAGCGGAAGAAACATCCAAGCCACCTTTGGCTGCCGGGAGAACTGCTTATTAAAACTGGTTATCATCCATTTTCACATTATTGACCTTGCATAACGAATTTCTTAGTAATTTATCGTAGCGTTCCAAAAAATCATTTTGCAAAAAACAAGGGCTCGTACGCAAAAAATATAGGAGTTTCGGCATGCTAAAGCAATTTTTCAGGAGGTAAAAACCATAATGGGCGTCTAGTTTGTCAATGACATCCGAGATTTTTTCAAGCTCCTTAATTTTTTCGTCGAGCAATTCTTTTCGGCAAAGTTCGCCGATTGGAGATCCTAAAATGAGGAGTTCTTCTTTTGTTTTTATTTTTATTTTGGGGCATATTTTTCGAAATTGTGTTTTTTTTCCTGGATTTTGGAAAGCAAGTTGTGGGAAGCTCGGCTTCACCTTTGAAATTCTCTATTTCGCGGATGAGCATTTTATTCTCACGTAATTTTAAAAGTAGTGTAGAGCGCATCATTACTTTTTTTTTACTGCTACCGCTTTAATTTATATACATTTTTTTACCGGACGATGCCAAAAGTATGCATTCATGATTGAGCCAACTTTTTCAAAAGTTTTTTTTTGTATTACTGAAGGAACCTTGTTAATGAAAAGGCTGCCGATGTAAAACATTCTCTACTTTACAAAAAATCTGTTAAGTTCAAATGAGTGAACTAAATTGTCACGTTATCTTTTTGCTATGAATGCGCGATAAGTTTTTTAAGCAGTTTTGGATGGATTTTGTTGGCATTAATAAATTTCCATGTCCCAACTTGCCAGATGATACATTTGAACCTTCCGGGTGAGAAGATATATTTTACGAGAAGCCTTAGCAGTTGAAACTGAAATGGAAGCTCTACAGAAGTTTGGAAGGTAACACAACAACCGAATTAACGATAGAGAACGGTAAAAAAACATCAGAAAAATTGCAAAACAATTATAACCACAAACCACTCTACACCACAATTGCCGCCTTTAGCTGCATTAACCTTCCAAAAATAACAAATCATCGATATGCTTTCAAACGAGCAGACTGGGACAGCTTAAATTCTTCAATAGAACCTGAACCGTTTATCCCGTACTGCTACAGTAACGTGAACGAAATTATCCGACAATGGTACGAATGGCTGTGGGAAAAAATCGAAAAGTTTGTACCTAGAATAACTGAGCATCGATCAAGGTTACAACCCTGGATCACGCCAGCCACCTCCCACCTCATCAAAAAACTTCAAACAATGAAAAGAAAACCAAAACAAGGTCTCGAAAGACTATTAAAGATCAAAAAACTTGAAAAAGATATTCAAAGGTTTTCCGAAGATGACCTAGCGGAATATGAAAAAACCGTCCTAGAAGGAAGAACCTTAAATGCATACGCAAGACCCCAACAATTCCTTCGACGGTCAAAGAAGGAAACACTGAATCATCAAATGAAAGTGAAAAATGTGATTTATTCAATGACTATTTCGTCAGCGTGTTTGGCACAAAAGAACATCAAACCGGTATCCTCTTTCTAAAAAGTGAGCTGAATAGATTTATTGTTGACCAAAGTCAAGTTAGCGAAATAATGAGGCAACTTAATGTCAATAAATCAATGGGACACGACAACATTGGCAATCTGATTTTGAAATCATGTCACAAAACTCTAAGCAAATCACTTACCCTTATATTTCAAACCTGCCTTAACAAAGGAATTTTTTCCTGAAATATGGAAAATTAGTGAAGTAACCCCTGTTTTCAAGGAAGGAAGTAAAACCGATGTCAGTTGCTATAGACCAATCAGCCTAATCTGCTGCTGCTCAAAATTGCTTGAAAAAATAATATTTGACAAACTCTATACTAAAGTGAAATACAGATTACATGAAAGTCAACATGGGTTTCGAAAGCGTAGATTCGCCACAATTCAACTTCTTCTATTTCTTGACCGAATATACGAATTGAATGATCAACAGGATGTACAAGAACTTGCAGTTCTATACTTGGATTTTGCCAAGGCATTCGACACTGTACTTCATGATATTCTGCTTACGAAGATCAAAATTTTTGGAATTGGCGGGAAATTGCTGTCACTGATATATTCATACCTCAACAACAGAAAGCAATGCGTTAAGATTGAAGACTGTAGCTCAACCCTAAGAGAAGTCACTAATAGAGTTCCGCAAGGTTCAATTCTGGGACCGCTGCTGTTCTTACTTTTCATAAACGATCTACCTGAAACCATGAATGACACAGACAGTTTTGGGTACGCAGATGACTTTAAGGCCATTCTACTAAATCAAACTTCCCTTGACACTGCAACTCTGAAAATAGACAAATGGCTACATGAAATCAAAATGCAACCCAACATCAAAAAATCAACGCTCCTCGGCATCAAAGGTGATTTAAAAGCTAGTCTCCTGAACAAAATTCTTTCCTCAGTAAACTCACAGCGTGACCTAGGACTGATTGTGTCCAACAAGCTCACATGGAACGAAAATTGCTCTCGTCGGACATCCAAAGCAATTAGTGCTCTCTTCCAGATTAAACGAAGTCTGACTATGAAAAGCAGTGTGACCACCAGGCTTAACGCATATACTGGGTATGTAGTACCCATAGTAACATATGCATCCCAAGCATGGACTCCTAGCAGATCGAACATGGAACAACTCGAACGAGTTCAAAAGTTAGCAACAAAATGGATTTTGGGAACAAGCAAAACTTATACTGAAAGACTGAAGGACCTGAACCTTCTTCCTTTGAACCTATACATGGAAATGTACGACATTTTAATACTAATAGCCCTGCTTGAAAATCGTTACGATGTAGAAATAGAACGAAAACCATCTGAATCATGCGAAATCACCCGACAGTCATCAAGAGGCGAATTTCAAATCCCAAAAAGCCGCTTGCAAAGAACGGACGACAATTTTTTCAGACGAGTGAAACATCTATACAACTGTCTTATCCGAGCCTGCCCAACTTTTAGTCTTAGACCAAGCAAAGCGACTCTGACCTACATATACCAGAAATACTTCAAAAAAATGTACAGTGAAGTCAACAAATGTACATGGAAACTCTTATGCAGATGTGGAAACTGCAATGTTTACAACAAACTGAGATAAAACATGGACTGTAAAAGGGGTGAAATTCCCTAGAGCTAATGCTCTGAAGCCTATTCTACTACTACTACTACTACTACTACTACTACTACTACTACTACTACTACTACTACTACTATATCCGATACGGAACACTTGTACGACACGAATGTAAGATTCCCAATAGTGTGAAAAGGGAAGGTCCAGCGACAGGCTCGGAACAGATCCGAACCCTTCCAATCCAATTGTTTGGGTAATATCGACGCGTTGAAGTAGAGGCCGTGGGAACTTTTTTCAAAGACTGAATTTCACCTTTTAAACGACTAGATTTCCCTGAATAATTATTGAACTGCAAATTAAAGATTTGTATCACAGCGCGAGTAGTTGAGAGGAAGGAAAGGTCAAGCACTCTCTTATGAATTCATTATTTAACTGTCACTAAAATTTAATGGCTTTTAATCTCGTTCATAGTCACAACCACATTGACTGGGGATACAGAGACCCAACCATGTGTTTATTCTTGCACGCAGAAAGGTAAGTTAACTCCGTTCGGCTTATATCCTCAAAATTGAAGCGCGCGTTCGTACACCCTGAAATAGACTAGAACTAACTGGAGTTTTCTAATTTCCGTCGTTAAGTAATACTTTGACGAATGTTACACGAGCATTTTGTGCTTTTTATCGGATTTTGTTTGAAGCAAAGCTATTAAGGTTTGTCATCGCAATGCGAAAAATAAAACTCAATTTTACAGATGTATTAGGCAATTTAAAAAAATTGCCGTGTTCAGTAACATTAAGTCGCGAGTCGAACCTGCAGCATTGGTCTGTTCCCAAAATAGCCTAAGTGCTATTTCATTAGTATCTTCGATCGGTATTTTGTTGAAAAATTATCTAGAGTCCTGCCCAATCGCAAGAAAAGGGGGGTGGGAGATTGCTCAATTGATCATCCAAATTTTGTTTAATTGAGGATCCAAAATTCGTTTAAATGAGGAAACCGTATCAAGGAATTTTATTACCCAATGTGGCTATTCAACATCCGAATCACCTCTCTTAAAAATCAGAAAAAACTGCGGATGCATAAAATTTTTCATATTACAATCTACCAGCAGCAACTGAGTGAACTAAAGTCATCCCAATATATCTATACTATGGATGCTATACTATGAATGCACGAACGGCTTTGGAAGCAGTTTTCGATTTTTTTTGGCCGGAATAAATACTTAGAAACAACTCTTTTGGTCTATTTAATTGTCATGGTATTTCTTATTAATCAATCACAATACTTTTGTCGTGAAATTTTTCATCAAATTAAAATTCGGAACTTTAAACCATGTTTTACTTAAATGAAAAAGTGTACTGAAGCATTTTGTTAGGAGTAAAGATCAGAGCTTTTTTCAAAAGCTTTTTTTAATAGAAACTCCCAAGAGTCAATTGCCGAAATTAAAGATTATATATTGCAAAGGAACGTGGGAAAGTAGCGAGGACAGGATTGAACCCTCATCGTCAGAAAAAGTTGCTTCTAATGAAGCCGACCTATGGGATGGTTCAAACTCAAATTTGTTCTAACCTGAGTCTATGTTTATTTTATATACCGGATTAACCTGATTCTTAATTAAAACTTTTAGAATCATTTTTTGGAGTCACTAGGAACTTCAGTAAAGCTCGACCTATTTTCAATGGAAGCTCGACCTATTTTCAATGGATTTAAGTAATTTGATTTCACAACTGGCTTGGGGCTTTGATGAATAATGGATTGCGATGTTTTTTTTTCATAAAGCAAAGTGCTTTTTTATGTTTCAATCAATCATTCGAGTTTGTCCGTTTCGCGCAACAGCAGCTAAAGTGCCATTTACAGATGTTATTCACATGTTGAGTATCATAAAGACTCATGATCCCAATGAATGTATTGTGAAGTACAGATATAAAATTTTTATTTTGTATTCATTAGTGTGTTCATTAAATCGGGTTTTGCATGGCTAGTTGGACTTACTTTTTGTATTGAAGATTTGGATTAACGCGAAAGATCTGCTTTGACTTTTCTGAAATCTAATACTAATAGGTAACTCTTATTTTTCTAAAAATGCTTCATTTAAGATCTGATTTCATGGAGGTCGGGGAAGTAAAAGTTCCGGAAAGCAAGGATTTCCAAACTTTTCGAGAAGCGGCTGATAATGATAGTAGTTGGACATTGTCGCTGAAAAACAACAAGAAGCAGCTGTTTATATACTCAAGGCAAACACCTGGTACAAAAATTCAGCAGATCAAGGTTTGATGTGATTTTGAAGTCTCTCAAATGCTGTGCAGGCTGAACCTGATTAAGTTAGTGCTTTTACCTCAATTTGCATTTAGTTTAATCGACTAACTTTTTAGATTAAGGCGCTCTTTCCTGGCATCAGTGCTGCTCTTCTGTATGACACCTTACAGGACACAGCGTACACTCATAGTTGGGATGCATATTGTGTGAGGACAGAAGACATATGTTACATAGACCCCATGAATATCATATCCTACTATGCGAGTACGTTTAAGGTCAAATTACAGCAGTTATCTCAACTAACATAACTAACCTATGTAATTGTTCTGAAACAATTTCTTGTGCAATCAATGAATTTACTGAACACATATATTAAGGCTATGTGTTTTTTAGTGAAGTTGCAGTCTCCACTTAGAAACAGGGACTTTGTGCTGCAGAGATCATGGCTATATAATGGTCAAGATTACGCAATATTCAATCACAGCGTCAATCACAAGGTAACTAAATTCATAAGGCAGAAATTATTATTTAGTGACAGTAGAGATCAGGACTACAGAATACGTGCAGTCTACCGTGCAGGCTGACATGCTCAATTTCTTGAAAATTCAACTATAACTACTGGCTTCATTTCTGGTAGTAATTAATTTATTTAAATAAACAGAAAAAACGTTCGTTTTTTTTCGGATTCGTAATTTTTGTCGGCTCAATTTCCGTGTTTTCACATGCGTGTTTATTATCTAGTGCGGTTTTGTCATCGGATTACTTAACAAAACATGAAGTTGTAATCTGATTTCAACAGTTTCTGCTATAATTGAAATTTGTCCTGTAATTTGTAAGTTTTTCAACTATGATTTTGATGTTTTTTTTTTGATAAAACGGTTTCGGCTTATGCTATATCGATTAAATCACCTCAGATTGCGTATTTTGGAGGTGAAAAGAATTTCCTATACTCGAACCAAGTTTTATCGGCTTAGTTGACACTCTTTAAATCATTGATGAGGCTTTTTACGGCCTCATTGAATACAATCGTATGAAATTTTGGTCAATGGTGTTTTTTTTAAGTAACTTTTTCAATTTTTTTATATTTGACTTTCGTCTCATTTTTTATTCCTTGTCTTCTAATTCAATGTTTTTGTTGTCGCATGATAAACTTAATATTCATTGAAATTATTGAGCGGCAAAAACTTCCAGATTCCTCACTACTTGGTGTAGAGGTGATTCTTAACGACTTGGGTTCGAGCCCCTGTTGGACCTTGTTTTTTTTCAGTGTAACTTGAAATGGTGATTTTTATCCGTGAAAAGTTACATTGTCAGAGTTTCGTTTGTCTGCTTTGTTTTTCAAGGAGCCAATTCACAATTTTTTGAGCTATCAGCCTCTTTCATTTTATTTGCAGGTGTTGTTGAGTTGCTCCTGTCATTTTTGAACTTACTCACTTCCTTAGCTTTTTTTCATTCTAATTGATTTCGTCTTGTATTATATCGGCCAATCTATTATATATTTAAATGCGGGCTTCACTATCTCGCCATCGTCAAGCTTTTTCAACGTAATATTTTTGCATGTTTAAGCTATATCGTATATTGCAATGATTAAGATTTTTTTTCGATTTTCCAGTTTAAATTCAATGTTTATTTTACCAAGTTTGAAACTAGCAACCCAATGTTGGGATGCTGCGAGGGCTTCCCCAGGTGTTGCGATTTTGGCCTCCATATATGAGTTACCAAATCTTTTTAGTTTACGAGATACGGCAATTTTCGAGATTTTTCAAAAGTTTTCCAAAAAAGGTAACTTGAAAAGTTTTCACAAAACGTGAAATTCTCAACCCTGTAGTTGGGTGCTGTCAAGGTACCCTCAGGGGTTGCGAATCTTGCCTCCAAATCTCACTTCTCAAATCCTTGTAGTTTTCGAGATATGACGATTTTTATAATTTTTTCAAAAATTTTCAAAAAAACAGATTTTAAAAAATTCGAAACTTTTGTGAAATTCTCAATCCTGTTATTGGAAAGTGTGAGGGTACTCTCAGGGCTTGCGACTCTTGCCTCTAAAAGTGAGTGCTCAAATCCTTGTACTTTTGGAGATATGACGGTTTTCAGGATTTTTTGTAAGTTTTTCAATGAACTTAGATATAGAAAAATTCACAAAATTTGAAGTTCTCATCTCTATAATAAGGCTCTGTCAGGGTACTACCAGGAGTTGCAGTTTTTTCCTCCAAATGTGACTGCTCAAATCCTTGTACTTTTCGAGATATGACGTTTTTTGTGATGTTTTGAAAAAAAGTTCAGAAAACTTAAATTTATTTTTTAAAATTTGAAATTCCCATGGGGTTGCGTATCTCGCCTCGAAATATGTCTGCTCCAATCCTTGTAGTTTTTGTGATATGAAGTTTTTTATGAATTCTTTTTAATTTTTCAGAAAACTTGGATTTTAAAAATTTCAAAGGATTTGAAATTCTCAAACTTGTAGTTGGGTCCTGTCAGGGTCCTGTCAGGGTACTCTCAGGAGTGTCATGTTGCAGTGTTGCGTCCAAATGCGACTGCTCTAATGCTTTTTGTTTCCGAGATGTGACGTTTATAGTGTTTTTCTTAATTGTTCAAAGAACTTAGATTTAAAAATTTTCTTATGTTCCTATCTGATGTTTTATAAAGGCACTTCCAGGGATTGCGAGTAAGTATGACTGCTTATATCCTTGTAGTTTTTGAGATATGACGTTTTTATAATTTTTTTCAAAAATTTTTTCAAAAAAGCTAAATTTTTTCAAAATTTGTGGAATTTCTAACTCAGAAGTTGGGGGCTGTCAGAGTAATCTCAGGGGTTGCGAATTGTGCACCCAAATATGAGTGCTTAATTTTTTGTAGTTTTCGGGATATGGCACTTTCCGTGGTTTTTTCAAAAATAAAATTAGAAAACTTCCCGACCCTGTAGTTGACTGTTGTGAGTACTCTCAGAATTTGCAAATCTTGCGTCCAAATGCGACTGTTCAATTGCTTTTAGTTTTCGAGATGTGACGTTTTTCTGTCATTTTAAAAACTTTCATTGATCTGATATTAAAAAAATAACAAAAATGTATGGTTTTTCAAAATTTGAATTAAAAAAAAACTTGACTAACTTTACAAAATTTGAAATTACCAACCCTGTGTAATACTTGGGTTTTCTCAGAGTACACTCAAAGCATGCAAATATTATTTCCAATATATGCTGTTTTTATGAGTTGTCATAAATTCGAAGCACCGGATTTGCGTTACATGCTAGCTTAATTTATTGCGCGGCGTTTGAAAAATCAGGTCGATGTTAGCGTAAGTTCTGAAACTTATTTGCTTCATTTTTTTTGTTCTTTTTTGGCTAATTTGGCGTGTGTTCCGCTAGGTAAATACTAAAAGCTTGTTTTACGTTGTTGCTTATTTCGAGTATTTTTTCCAATTACATACTGTTTTTTTTTTCAATTCTTTCGAGACTTCTATAGTTTGGTGAGTTTAGAGCATGATTTGTTCCAAGTGTAGCTAAAAATGCGCACCATCAAAAATGAAGATGGCACAAAAATTGAACTTCATTTTCACGTGCACTTGTTTGTTGGAAAAGTTGTTAAAAGTTTGGTCCCGCTCAATTTTGTTTTTGCGATTTGATTTTTATTGAGCTCACTCTATTTTTTGTTAATTGAAAGGTAAATTACGCTCTCTAGTACCTATTCATCTATCTTCCTCAAAGTTTTTTTTTTACGTTTCTTTGCTGTAAAATAATCAAAGTATCTTTACTCATCAAGCGAACTAGTGAGCGTAGTGTCATTTTAAGAAGTTTATTTTTTCAACCCGAGTCGCAAAAATTGTTGGCTTTTTGCAACAATAGCATAGTATCTGGTTTGTTTTTGCATATTATTACACGAGCGTAGCTTGTGAGATTTTACCCGATTAGTTTTTTTCATCCTAAGTCGCTGATAATAGTGCTAGTTTTGGTGTCCCTTTTGAATTAGGGCTGCATTAGCAGTATATTCACATGTGATCTGACATTTGATTAGTATAAGTTAGCACAGTTGATACTATTTTTATTTCATCAATCGAACTGAAAAAAGCTCAATATACTGCGAGCTTTTTGAAATGCATAGCTTATACGCAATTTCTGTTTTATCACGTGCAAAGTTTTACTACATTCCAAATTACTATTTGCAAATTTGAGTTTTTGCGCATTTTAAAGCTCTCATATTTTTGACTCTTTCTCGCTCGTGTTTGCTGACATACAGGTTCGCCTCTGTGTTATATCTATTTTATCTGGTTTATTGGTGGCTAGTGTTTTATGATTATCAAGCGACCATAGCTCAGATGTCAGGACGTGTGAATCTAAATCTCGAAGTCGAAGATGTGAATGTGGTCGGAACTTTTGTGCTACTAGCACAGCAACCGGCTATTCTTGTTTTGATTTGGAAGAAAAATACGCAAATCTATAATTTAGATAATCAAGAATCATTCAAGTTAAAAACTAATCCAATTACTACATGGCGTACCCGTTTTAAACCTTCATTTTCTGGAAAAATAAGTTTTTTTTTTCGCAAACTTGCTAATGCCACTTCAATGGAACTTGACTTAATCTATCCTCATGCAGGATAACAAGCCGATAGGTTTCTTTTTTCTTATTTTTTTTAAAAAATTGTTAACGCTTCATTTTGTGTTCCAGATTGTTCGACTTTTCTTTCTAAGTTCGCTTGGAATTTAATTGCTAAATTGACGGCAAACTCCTTCTCCGTCAACAAAAGAGGAAATTGCGCGAAAATAAAACGCGAATGACCTGTAGTCTTTGGTCGATTTTAGTTTCAAAGATTTTTCAGCTGTGTTAAAATTAACATTTTAGTTGAGATTTTTCTAATTCCGTTTGTTTATTATCTTGGTTATTATCGGAATATAGGTTTTTTTGGGTTAATAAGTTGTTTCAATAAATCTTTTTGTAGCTTGGCTTAAATGGATTTCGAATTTCTTGGCTTCTCCGGCACCCTTGGCCTAGAGGTAGCACGCCTGGGACGGCAAAAGTTATAGGTTTGAGTCCGGCCAGAATCTGTTTTGTTTCAAACTGAAAATATTGTTTCAAAAGAATTTCGGACCATTGTTTGATCAATGGCGGCCTTAGAGTCACGGTCAGACCTATTTTTTATTATATACGAAATTTAATTTTTTTTCCGGGAAAAATTGAAAGGTCGGACTTTTGTTTGTCTGCTTATTTTGTCAGCTTAAATTTGAAAGCATGGGTTTTAGTGTGATCTAGGGAATTCATACTTTAATCGACAGCTGTCTTTTTTTGAGTCAATTTACCAACTCGAATTATGATATAGTTTTTAATTTTGTTTTCCGAGTAAATTGGTTTCGACTTATGTTTTAATTGACTATTTTCTGTAGTTTGATAACAAAAATTGGTTATTTTCAAAAAGTATCTGCAGTGGTACGTTTGAGGTGTATCGAAAGTGATGGGAAGCACCGCTTGGCCTCTGTGTGATTGGATTATTTTTTAAACCAAGGTCTCTTTATTTTTATGCGAAGTTTTAGCAGTAATTAAATAGCATGTTGTAGCTATATCCGGTTTCTTGAAACGTTTTAAGTTTTTCTTTGAACAAATTTTCTTTTTTTGTAATTTAACGGATTCCGTTGCATCTCACTTCTATTGACTTGCTCGTAATGCTGCGCTTGCGTTGCATCACAAGTGGTGCGAAGCTCCCTTTCGCCTCTTCGTCTGATTGTTTTCAGCTGAGTTGCCATATCGCAGACTTTTCTTGCGCTTTAAGCAATTCTCATTGTAGTTGGCAGTGTTTGTGGTTTAGTCCCGAACATGTAAATTTACTAGCCCTGACTTTGTATATTTTCCTTGTTTTTTTTTCTGCTCAATCTTTATTCGGCTTAAATGGTTTCGTCTTTTGTTTTATCGTGTTACTAATTTTGTTAAGTTGGAAGGGAAATATAGTTTAATTGCCCCTTGCCCTCTGAACAAAATAATAAAAATAGTTTTTCATGACATTTTCATGTCAAGTTTTTTTTGGCTTAGTTCCCTCTCGACAGTGTATCTAAACACTTATTTCACGCCGTCGATTGTATTGCTTGACTTGTTTTCCTCCAATTGAAAATCATTTGAGACAAATTGAACATCTGTTTGGGGAGCTTTGTTGAGCCTTAACTTTTTCAGGGAAACGTGTAAAGTTGAAACTTTAAAAAAACCATGCTGAGTTACTTAGTGAAAAGAACCGACTTTTCAATAGGACACATAATAAATCGCAACCCTCTTTTTTATTTTAACAATGGCCTTAATATTGAGTTCCAGTTTTAACAATGGCCGTAATATTGAATGTTTGCAGTTTACCACTTGAGTCGATGATTTTTTGAACGGAAATAGAAAGTTTTTTCATTTTTGATAAGGCTCAAGTTCTTTAAGCTTTATTTTTTTGAAAGTTTCGTTTTTCGTTTCCGTTCAAATTCATTTGATATAAGGAAAGCAAATTACTCCCGCCACGAACACTTTTTTTTACTTTTTCAATAAACGTTTTCTGAAATTTTAAAAAATTATTTTGCAAAAAAATGAGAAATTATGCGTAATTTACTACGCGAGTGTGTATATTTCTCCTATCACATCACGTACAAGAACCTACACTAATTCGAAAAATTTAGTAATTTGAAGAATTTTTTTGTGTTTTATGAATGTGGTCGGAACATTTTGTTTAACTTGCACAGTAACCACCTATCCTTGTTGATGACATGCATTATAATCAATTGTTATCTTTAAGGACTATCCTCCGCAGAAAGGTTTCATCAGGGGAATATCAGAGTTGACAGGGTTCCTCATCAAACCAATGAAAGGCAAGGACAACGAAGCAAATTGTCATCTGACATACATCAGTCAAAGTGACCCCAAAGGTAATTTGCCTGAACTTTAATTATTTGTCTGGACAACTGATTTGGTTAAAATTGATATCTGGCAATGAGATCTGACCTCTTTATTATTTCTCAACTAACTAAGTTAGAAGTTTAGTGATTGCCGTAGAACTGACCTTCTTTCAGTTGTGATGTTGTTAGATTATTATAACATGATTGAATTAGTTTGTTCAGGTTTTGTCTCAGCTAGGTTGAAGTCCAATCACTTATTATTCTCCCGATAATAATTTGATATCGTCTTAGTCTGAAATTCCAATATTTGATTTCGTTTCAGGATCAATACCAAGTTGGTTTGTGAACAGCGTGGGGAAGACATTTGCACCTAGGGTGAGCATTAGCACATTGATTTTGGAATTCATTCTAAATCAGAATTTCATGCGTGAGAACTTTCTATACTTTGAGTTTTGCGAGCAACAAATTTTTCTGTTTCAGCAAATCAAAGTTCTTCAGAAAGCATGCATAAAGTACGACAAGTGGAAAAACAAGCAGAAGAACCCCAAATTTAAGCCGTGGAATGATCCAGAACAGCTGATGACAAGTCTGGCCAGAATAAACTGGCCAGATGTTCAGGCTGAGAACCAGCCGAAGGTGTCGGAGGAACTGGAACTTGACGATGAATTTGAAGATGAAAAAGAGATTGAGAAAGTGCTTAAAGGCGTCAATTTAAACGGGGACTCGTCATCTAACAGCAACAGCGCTTGTAATAGTGACGATGATGATGAAATTGAAGACCTAGCGACAGAGGTCAATGGTAACGGAGGCGACGCCAAGTGAGCCGAAAGAACTTAAGGAAAATTATCACTTGACCAGCGCGAATAGAATCACCAATATATATATCACCAAATTTTTAAAATACTGCCACGAGTGACTCTGAAAAGCATATGTATGGACAGCGATGCATGAATGATTGGAATGACTCAGTGGAGCAAATTGCTGCGGTTGAATGAACTTGTTGTACTTAACTTGAACTGAGTTGCTGCTAATAAGTAAAAAAAATAGTAGTATTAGATAACATGCTCTCAAAGAGGATATCGGATTTTTAAGGAGCATGTTTAATTTGAACACCAGTGGCATTTAAACTACAATGTTATGCGGCCAAGCGGTTGAACTCCAACTGACAAATTTTTCAGTTAAGTAACTTAGTTTCGTGGTTGTCATTTATTTACTTTCAGTCAATTTGGACGCGTCATCTTAAGTGTAATTTATGTACTAAATAATCAGTTACTATATATGAGCGAGTTATCTTTAATACAAATCCATGTGATGGTGCTATGATATTTTACTATTGTACAAAGTTCATCTCATGTAATTTTGAGACTGCACTTGAAAGTGAAGGGAAAATGTTTTCACAAATTGTATGTACATTTGGTATCGGGGCTAGCTAGTGATTTAGGTAAGGTGCCGTTTATTTTTTTACTCCTTGAAATTATTTGTTTAAATTGAAGCTGGTTTATATATTTCTTATCTTCTCATCATCAGCATTATTACTGCTTCCATCATCATCATCATCTACATCAATTCTTCCACCCGAATCAGAGCTCCTTTTCCATACCACTAGAATAATGTATTCCGTGTAATGAGTATAAGTTGCCCGAACATTTTGAGGACATCAAATTTTTGAGTGAGACATTTTTTAATTAGTTGGTGGAAATTCAAATTGGCATTCGTATGTCGTCTCAATTATGATGAAAGCGATTGTTCATGCGAACATAATTTGACAAATAGCGAAAATAAAACAATGAAAAGTACGACCTCTTCTATTTAAGTTTTTATCGAAATTGCTTGGTGTGACCAAAATATTGTTCACGAGTTGGTCATCGCATGAAAAAGAGCCGAATTATAATTGTTTGAATATGAGAGAATTCCAGTTTTTTATCATGCTGTACCTACCACCTATTCCATTGACTGACATTGGATGGTTTTTATTGTTACAAATAAAAGTGATGAAATTTATTTTGGGTAATATATTGTAAATAGATTGCTTCAATCGTGCCTTCATGCTTCTAGGAATTCTATTACCAGATTCGAATTAAATATACAATAATTTGTTTTGCGTCGAATAGTAGATGAGTTGAGGTTCCGTATCTTTGCGACTGGCGATTGTCGTGGGGCGAAATTGCTTCGAAAGCGACAATTGGTCGAAAATGAATTTTCGCGTTTTTTTTTTAAAAAAAAGGCGACGATTCGCACGCGGCGAAACGTTGTACGATCTAATAATAAAGTGTTTAATTGGAATGGAAGTATTAGAAACCAGCTCCCAAGATTCATGATGCATTTGTTCATGATTATCATTTGGAGCAGGGGCGGATCTAGGATTTTCTCGAGGGGGGTTGCGGATTTTCAAAAAAATCGAAAATTTTGTCGACCTTTTTTTTATTTTCCGAGTTTTCCCATCGCACTAAAGAGACCGTTTAGCCAATATTTCTGCGCCGCAGGCAAAATTATGAAAAAATTTAAGGATCTGTTGCCAAAAATGGATATCTCAAGATAGTACAAAGGGTCGGCAGGGGGTCGAATCCCTCCTAAAAAAAAGGAAAGTCCTGGTTTTAAAGTCTGGTTTTAAAAATATTTGGACGTGTTTTCAAGCAATCTCTTAGTTCTACTTACTTAGAAGCTGAAAAATGTTTCATGGTTAGCTACAAAAATTTGAAATCATTCGTGTCATACAGCTCGGCATTTCTTGCATACGGGGCTCAAATATCAGCGATAATGATTCTACGCTTTTAGTATAGCACAAGTTAGAATTGATTTTTGAAACGTACTAAAGCAGAAAGTCATTATCGATGATATTTGAGCCCCGCATGCAAGGAATGCCGAGCTGTATGACATGAATTATTACAAGTTTTTGTAGCTAACCTTGAAACATTTTTCAGCTTCGAAGTAAGTAGAAATAAGAGATTGATTGAAAACACGTCCAATTATTTTTAAAACCAGAATCTGAAAGTTTGCATGAACCCGACCGAAAAACATTTTGACGAGAACTGCGAAAAATTTAAACTGCAACTGATAAAATTCATCCATATCAGAACATTAAAATTCGTTCGAATTGTTTTGGTAATTTCTGAGTGTTTAGGTTGGATCACTCAGGAGTTTTGTTCGAAAACATGATGGCCGTCAACGAGACTTCGCCCTGCAATATGCTACGACTTGTAAAGAAAGGATTGTGACTGACTTTGCGTTATAACGAGATAATAGACAATATTTAAGGCCTTGCTTCAGTTATTTGGACGGATAAGAAACGAGATCTCGCAATAAAAAAATACTGAAAGCTAGACTTTTTGTTGTATAGGTCAGATGGTTGGCTCTTTTGTTTGACCTTCGTGTCACAGGCGCTTGACCTTCGTGTCACAGACGCTGTCGCTTCTTATTACTTGAACCGCCATCTTAAAGTATCGAAATCTGCAGACTTTGTTCACATAGAAATAATTACTTCAGTCCATCAAAAGGGGAAAATCGTTGCTTGCTGTGGCGGACAGTTTAAACAAACTCTCAGGATTCCTCTCAGAGTTTTTTTTGGTGTTTTAGTGATCTTGAAGATTTAAGGTGAAAATGGAAACTATGTTGGTCATTTCTAAATTTCAAGAATCAACTTAGGTGTTGATTGGGCACAAGAGTCAAAGATGATAAAGTTTTAAATCGAAATAAAGTAGCAATTCATTCAGACGCGAAAAGTTTTTATGGCGTGTTTTTGAAAAAAAATTGTCAAATTTAGATTTATAAGTTTAACTAAGAACTAACGTTTTCAGTTTATGTGCAAAAGAGGCTCAGAATTTTTTTTCAAACCTTTATTTTTTAAAAAGTTCAGAATTTCTAAGCTTTTTTCAATTTCTGGAAAAAAAAACGTAAAGTAGGAAAAAACTTAAATTTTTTTCAAATTTAAAACATTCTTACAAAAAGTGTGAAAATAGAGGGACAAATCTTTTTTTGTTTTAATTGGAGCTCGTTTTTGCAATTCGTTGAACCGAAAAACAATCGTTAAATTAAACGATTTTCGAAAGATCTAAGAAAATTATAAAACAGAGATTTGTCCTGAAGTTTTCATAAATAGGATAGAGGGGGTGTTTTTAAAATAGTGAGTCAAACCGGATTACTTCAATACGAGGCCAAAAGATATATTGTGAGAATTGTAAGTAAATTCCGCTACAGGGCGAAAAAAAATTTGTAGTGGAAAATGTAATGATGTTCTTTGGATTGCTGCTGAAACACTATCGCTCAAAATTCTTCAAAAACAGGAGAATCGACGAAAAAAACTGATGGAATTCTGATCGGATTGTGGAATTCATAAACAAATCAATCAAATAGGATCATATATATATATATATATATATATAGCAGAATTACGCTGTCGCGAAATCTGCAATTTGTAAGCGAAATCCGCAAATTGTCAGCGCAATCCTGTTACATTCGCGGAACTTGCTTAAATTTTGCGGAATTCGTTTAAAATTGCGGTATCCGCAGTAACTAGCTATATTTACTCGTTGGGGAATCCGCTAAAAAAGTATATGCTGACAAAACTTACGTTACAGGTACTTGTGCGTGGAATCCGCGAAAACTTCTATTTTGGAGCATGTTCAAAAACTCGTCTCTGGATTCCAGTGACCTACAGACACCAGACTGTGCGCCTATTCGGTGAACAGTTTGGCCGGGTAATGTTGGAATTTCTATCGTTTTGAAAATTTTCTTCACTCTTTTAACTACTCGTCTCTTAGTGCTTTCCTGCCTCATCGAACTGCGCTTCGCTTTCCACTTTGTTTGCCTAATTTTCTGAACATTCTTAATTTTATCTAATTTGCTATAGTTCGAAAACGCTATGATTCGTTGTGCACCCTTCAGAAGGATTCTTCCGCGCCCTCTCCGGTCCCATGAAAATCTAGCTCTTTTATGCTAGGCGTTTCCACCATATACTTCTGTACCCTATTTTCCAATGTACTCTATACAATGAGATTCAACACCATTCTACCCTTTAGTTAGAGTCTCATAATAGGTCGCGCTTCGCGTTGACAATTGTCTCTTAGTTACGTATAGAATCCTAACCTCCGTGGACAACCTCGCAACACGTTGGCGTTCCACTATTTGTATTCAGTTGACATTGGGGTAATTTTTTGGGTTAGAAAACTTAGATTATTAGAATGGAACAAAGTATTCCACGAAAGAAAAAACGTTCAAAATATTGTCTTGTATTTTTTTGAAAGACATGACAGCTAAATAAAAAAGTTTTCGGTAACAGCTTTCGAGTAAGCTTTCTTCGGTTGAATGCAAGTCTTAATAAAAAGTTTGTACCACGTTTTTGATGTCAAAGAAATCATGAAAGCGAAAAGCATAAAAAACTTCCAATGCCTTATTTTTTGCGTTTGAGTAGTCATTGCATTTTCATGGTTCCCTGAACAACACAAAATGCAATCTTTTCTAGGCTTGTTTTAAATCATGAGATACTGCTTGAACCAGCTTTCGTTGATTATTTTTTATACAACAATGCAGATTTATTGATGCAAAAAACATCATTATATGAGTTTGTAAATTATTCAAGTTGGTAACGCACATTGCTAGAGGTTGATTTTTCTAGAGCTTTCATATTACTTAAAGTCATGAGTTTAGGAACTTTGAAGCGCTTTATTTTTATTGCCATTGTTTTACTTTTTATTGCAACGATATATCGTGTTTTCAATAAAAAACACCAGGAAAAAATCAATTACAAATTGCTAATTGATCTGAGCAATTACCAAGAACCAGTTATCAAAAATAACAGCCCACAAAAATTTGAATACACACAGAAAAAGATCAATTCCTCATATAAGAAAACTCAGAAATATCCAACTGCCATTGTAATTGGGGCCCAAAAATGTGGGACAACGGCATTGATGAAATTTTTGTCTTTTCACTCATCAATTTCGGCTCAAATGACTGAACAACAATTTTTCAACCGGGACAAAAATTTTGAAAATGGTACAAATTACGAAATATACAGAAAAAGTATGATGTACTCGAAGCCGTTTCAAATTTCGATTGAGAAAACTCCCAATTATCTAGCCCACAAATTAGCCCCGGAGCGAATTTTGGATTATCAAAATTACCTAAGAAAGAAACTCAGATTTATTCTAATAGCTCGGGATCCAATACGTCGTGCAATTTCAGGAGTTTACCATCAAGTTATAAATAAAGGACTCAATTTAACAAATCTTACTGAAACATTATTAAAGCCTGAAAATGGGTTTGTTGATTTCTCGTTTTATGGATTTCATTTACAACGCTGGCTTGGTTTTTTTTCAATTGATCAGTTTTTAATTCTGAATGGTGATGAGTTTGCTAAAAACAATCCAGTTACAGCGCTGAAAAAAGTAGAGGATTTTCTGGATATTCCACACGAATTTAAAGCCGAAAACTTTGGTTTTTTGCCAAAAAAACTGGGTTATTATTGTTATTTACCTACAAGTTATTGCTTTCCGGATGACAGAGGACATTCTGGTTACCCAGAAAAACTAACCGAAGAAGGAAAGAAAGAGCTGAAACGAGTGTTTGAACCAGATTTGAAACTATTTCATAAATTGACTGGTGTTGCAATAAAAATAGCAGAATTAATTTTACGCTTTTGAAGCCTACTTTGAAAATATAACTGCTGGTGTAAACTGATATTTAACTGTGATTTTTAGCATTAAATGATTTAGTCAATTTTCAGTTAACGCAGCGATCAAAGTCACCTCAAAAAATATAATTTCATGAAAAAAGTAGTTTTTAACTCAAAACATCATCATCGATGACCTAAAAAACGGTCGATGAGATTTTTCAAAATCTGCAACCCCTTGATAATTACTTATGATGAGTCTGCATGATAAAACGATTATAAATGAATAAATTTCATTTGAATCGTCAATCAAAAGGGGCATCGAAAAACTTCATAACCAATTAAAGTGCCATAACTGGATTAGGAAAACATTTATAAAGAATTTGTTTCCCGATTTTATTAGTTTTTTGTCCATTTATTGTTCCAACTATTTTTGACGAAAGTGACGAAATATTTGTGCTCGAGGTGGATTATTTCGACGTTTCAAATTGCAATTTTGGACGGAATTTTTTAATGTCTTTCGAAAGGTATTGTTGTCCTGAACTCAAAACTCCAACTTAAAAAAGATATTTCTCCACAATCATTTTTCATAAAGAAATGGGGATGATTACATTGACAATTTGGCCAATTTGGGTCAATTAAACCGCGACATACTCGTGCGATTACCTCTTAGGCCGATATTTATTCCGTCTTAGAATTAGATTGATGCATGTTTTTTTTGGTATATTTAATACATTGCAATCGTGTTGTGGCGTGTGGGGGATGATTTAAAAAAAAAAAATTAAGGAAAATTTGAGTTTTCAATTTTTTTTTCTGGAAATTTTCATCAGAAATTTTAATTTTAACTTTTTCATAGAATCTAAAAAAGAGTCGCAACTTTCAGGGATTTGCCCTGATACGAGCAGTCTTGTCTATATTCGTGGTAAAATGGGGAGTTCTAAACTTAAACTGATTCCAAAAATGGCGAATAATCCTGACGAGTACAAATGAAAATTCAAGTTCTTAGAAACTTCGCTATATTTTTGGCCATATGACGCAAAACACTCATAAGGCAATTTTTTAACCCCTCTATTGATTTTTTTAAATTTAATTTTGAATTGTAATTTCTGTGCACTGTTATAGTAATGAACAACTAAATTATTCTGATACTTTTGCTCTTCATGTTTTTGCGGAAAACGTTAAGCATTTAGTCCTAATAGCGCTTAGTATTAATAAGTTAGAAAAACTTATAAGGTAGAAGAAAATTGAAAGGACGAATAGTTTTTTGGTTTGCAAACTTGGTATGTTTCTTGCAAAAATATACAAAACTTGCAACAATCTTGCAAAACTTCTGCAGGACTTGCATCCTTTTGATTTTGCTTTATTTTTTACGAAGTTTTGTGACGAGCAGTTTGGATAGTTAACATGGTTAAAGAAATAATATCATGGCAAAATACAAAACCTTGGCGAAATATTTGAAAAAATTGTGCAGAATTTGAAACAATAAGGCAAAACATTTCCTAGAGCAACTAAACAAAACGACTTGGAAAATGAAAACCATGTTTAACTGTTAAATTTTGAGTTGCAAAATAAGCTGTTGCTTATCCGGTGTGAAAAATTTGAACTAAAGACTCATATATGAAAAACATTTTGTGTATTTTTCTATGTGTGTTTCGAATATTTCATACCAGATAATCAACAGCTTACATTGCGTCTTGAGGTTTGTTCTCATCTCGACACTACTTGTCTCGATCTGCTTACAAAATCTCTCCTTGCAATAGACAGCTGCTGCCCATCAACTACAAAAAAAACTGTGCCATTGAAAATCATTTCATTATTAATAGGTTTGCTACAACAATGTATTGGGTACATTTTGTATAAAGTTCCATTTCTGAGCCGTCTAATACGTTCAATGTGCAGTTTCTTCAAATGCATTACCAACAAAGTGCATTTTCATCTGTTGCAAATGCTTCTATGCTAGAACCATCAACTAGAGATCCATGATGCACTTCTTTCATCAATTCTAGTGACTTTCATCGCGAGAGATATTGAGGAAATGTTCTCGTTATCTGTAAGGCAGATGAACAATATATGAAGCCGAATTGGAGAAACTATAAAGAACACAGATCACATCAAAAGCACCAAAAGATATTCAATAGAATACGAATAATAGCATAAAATTTTTGGAAACCAACCCAACCAAAATTTTTTATGAGCCAACCAGAATCTTGGTTTCAAAACAAAATTATTCGCTTTCCCCAACAAACTAAAGTTAAAACTGTTTTTAGTTTAAAAATTTAAATGAAAAAGTTAATTTTTCATCTGAGTCAAATATATTTGCTTAATTTTTTCATGCTGATTATGGACTAAGATCTGGTATTATATTTAATCTATCCTTTGGTTTTATTTTAGGGCAAAGGAATGATGCGTGTTTGGCGATAAACGCGGAACATATATAGATGGACTGTCCTGGTACATGTCATGATTTTGTGGCATTAAAATGCTGATTGCTGATTTCTTTCCAACTGGGTTAAAAAGAATATTTGAAAACAAAGGGTCCTAAATTGGAAGTTTTTTTTCAATTTGGTGTAAATATTTTAATAACACGGATTGTCATACAAAATTTTTTCCTTTTTTTGTTCCGACCATTGAAAATAGTGAACAACTTTGTACTCGTGTCTTTCTTAGATTTTTTCCACGCAAATTCTGGTTTCAGTAATTCCACGCAAATTCTTGTTTTCTACTTGCCCAGTAACCGGCTATCCGTGTTTCCTATTTAATCCCTATGATTTGCAAAAAAAAATTAAATCAGCATGGAAAAAATGTCGTGCAAAGTTCTCTAACATTCAGTTTTTTTGTTTCTTGGCTTGGGGAAGAAACCAGTAAAAAACCAATTAAGAGATATGAAGATTCATGAACAAGGATTGATATTAGTTCGTACATTTTAGATCTATTTGATTGGGGCTATAAAACTCGGTTGATATCCTGAATGTACCCGTCTTGTGCAAAAAATTATTTCTTTCTTCGAATAACTTATATACTCTATCGTTTTTTTTAGCATAATATTGATGCTCAAGAAACTTATACTAGGTGGTCTGAAACTATTCAAATTAGTTGAAAAATTACCGTTTTTGGTTCAAAAGTAGGAAAGAAAGCAATGCAAATTAGGGCCATCTTGTCTCAGTGTTCGATGAAACTGAGTGCCCCTGATGATGAATGAAAAGTTTAGAAAAGGGTTATGATAAAGATGATTTTTCCGTATAAATGGAAAATAAAATTAAGTATGGGTCAGGTTAATACGTATTTATTAGTGTCGTTTATATCTTTTTGTTCCAACTTTTTAAAATGTTTTTGACGAAATTTTCTTATACTATCTGAGAAATATTCTTGTGATGAGCTCAAATTTAAAAAAAAACTTTAACCTGTGATTCCTTTTTGTCAAATTATAGGGGTTTTGAAATTGCTAATTTGGTCAATTCGGGTTAATCAAGGTGCGATATTAAGCGTTCCTAATAAAATGCGCAAGCGCCAATTTTATGCTTTCCAAATTGAATTGAGAGCAGCAATTTAGTCCTTTTGAAACAATAAGAGATGCTAAGCGCTCACTTCGTAATTTACATAGCAGTTTTTGTCTACTCTTTCGTCAATAATTTAATCAAAAATTTTTTTAATTGACCTTAATGAGCAGTAGAAACATTCAGGGCCTCGTCCTGATATACGAGCAATTTTGTTTGTATAGTGTTAAAAACGTTTAATTTAGTTGAAACGACTTCTGTTGTGTTCGATATCAGTCAAAGAGCCTTTTGTAGTTTGTGATCATATATGTGAGCAGTGGGTACATGCAAGATCTGTTCCCTGTTGACCAAATTTTTTTGTTAGTTAGTTTTTAATCATTGTCGTGATAGTATTCCCCATGGCTTGTTTATATCTGCGAGTATGGTGATCATAGTAATTGAGTGTTTGTTAATCCAATTTCCCAGTACGTCCAATTTCCCATATTTGTAGCTTTGCATCGACGTCTAAATTCAAAATTTTTGGTCGCGTCTAATTTGCTTTTTGTCTTATTTCCTAGGCCTCTTTAATAAACATTTAATTTCATCCTGGGAGAAAAAAAGGAAATCTTTTGTGCGCGTCTTCATTATCATAATATTGTCAAGGAATGCTAATTGTTCCGATTTTCGAAGAATGGAATACTTATGCATGCTGTGTTTTTTTATTCGGTCAATTCTCACCGATTGAAATAATAGTTCTCAACAAAAGTTTCTTCAACCCCATTGAAGATATCAAATTCTTGAGTTCCATTTTATAAAGATATTTTACCTCCAATTATTTTTTCTAAATCTCTGGGGATTATGAAAGCTGCCAAACTGGCCAGGTTCTGGACCAAATCATGCGCGCATTGATTGAAGAATTTATTCATTATGCTGAGAGCGTAACGCGAATTATTTAGGCGTGGCGAGTTATCCCGCACAACAAAATTGTTCCATGCTAGTTGGTCGTATTAATTTTGTACGACTCGAATTTTCACACGTTTTTTGTCCCAATTTTATAGGTTTTCAAAATTTTCTTTTCCAGAATACTATTCCACATGAATTAAGGGACAATGGGAACTTTCAGGGTTTTGCCCTGATATCCGAGCAGTCTTGTTTTAGTGTTAAGACGTTGCAAGCTTGGGTTTTGTGAAATGGTTGTTGTGGTATTGTTAGTTTGTTATTCGGTCCCCTGCTCATTGGGATTCCCTGAGATCGGAGGCTCGATTCCAGATCATCAATGCATCGTTGAATGCCTATATAATTCTGTGAAAAACTGTTGCTGCAATCAAAAAGAGGGAAAAGTGGTTCAAATATTCTCACTTGTTAGCAATGACATGTTTTCATAAAAAATTTTATCGGGCGAAAAAAATTTTATTTTCCATTATCGATTCAGATATTTGGAAGGAAAGAATATCAAAGAAAGTTGGAAAAGAAAAAGACTAAGCAATTAATATTACAGGCAATGAGAAATTAATATTACAGGCAATATTACTAGCAGAATGTTATAGGCCAAAGTGTTTCCATGCTTTTTTCTATGCATAACTATCTAAATTGGTGGCAAAATCCGAGTCCTAATTGCTGCATGGGGTACCGATCTTTTAGCAGACTAATCTTTTAGCATAAAAAGTGTGAAACGTGAGTCTCTTAGCAGACCAACGTACAAAAACTGACCCATATTCAATTGACAGACGTAACAACACGCTCACTCTTGGTTCAAGTTTTCCTATCAAAGTCAATTATCTCACAATTTGTCAAAAAACTTAACTTCAGAAACATAACAGTCTAATTTAGCGGAATTTACTCGCTTAAAGACACACCTGTCGCATGTTTGCACACGTGTCGCATGTCGCTGATTGCCAATATTGCGTTTGAAATTAACGTTCTGACTGGCTAATAGTTCTTAGTCTACTAAAAAATTGTTCTGCTAGAAACCGGTTTGCTAAAATCCCTAGCACCACCTCTTGGGATGCATAACGTAGAAAAGCAGAGCAAGCGTTCTTTGCCGTTCAATTTCTTGCTTTTTCTAGCTTTTTACCGACGCAGAACTCAAAGTTACCGCTTCAAATAAATGCGTGCTCATTTTAAGAGCATTTTCTGATATAGTAGTAACCATTCCCATGATTTTAGTTCAGTAAAAGAAAAACGTTTTAGTTGCGAAATAGTTCTTTAAAAGCTTTCAACTTAGTTGAGGAAAAGTTGATTAAAACTCGCGTTTTTACAATAATTTGCTGCAGTAGCAGCAAAACAAAATATTTTCAACAAATTTTCTTTTAAAAAGGTAGAGAAACTGAAAAAACGCCAAGTTTTTCATTTGTGGTTAAATTTCCCAGAAGTTTTCAAAATTTCAGTTTAGTAATTCACATCGTCTAGCCTGATTCCCACCATGTGATCACAAGCTTCGATGAAGACGTATAATTTTTGAAATACTGTCGGTTTTCTGGAGATTTTCAATAGAATGATTTAAAATAAAGCATATCCCTCTGATTATTCGATTTTCTCTTTTTGTTTCTCAGAAATAGTTAGTTAATTACGAAAACAGTTATTTAATTAAAACCCGTGGCTTAGTACTAACCGAACCTTACTATTAACATAATCATCAATGGCTGAACAAATTATAAATTGCCTCATGTGAAAAACTGATTTGCATTTATGCAAGCTTGATTGAAAGTTGATTGCCATCAATAAACAAATTTCAGACACGAACAATAACCCGTTTTGGAGTTCCAAGGATAAAAATTAATCAAATGTGAGTTTTTTTGCCAGTGTCTATAAAAGTGAAAGGTAATCATTTATAATAAATTAAACATAGATTATATTGCTATTATTTCATAAAGCATATAAATCCATTGCAAATCAACTATAATCAATAATTTTTCACTTTTATAAAAAAATACAATACAATTCCATTATATATTTTTTCCACTATATTGACGTGCGACTTTCAACGCACCGAGCCATTTCCATGTTTTCAACAAAAGTTGGTTTCTTGTTGTTCAATTTCATTTTTTTTCTCTGCAATTTTGATTCTTGTTATTCAACTCATGTCAATTCTGTTGTTACTCAGTTCTATTGTATACAACAATTTTCTTAATTTGTTCAGACTATTTTGGGGGGTGGTGAGGTCAACGTTTTTGTGTTGCTGCCGAGATGTTGCTGCAAGTTCTAGGATTCCACGAGCCATTGCTATTTTGTTGAAGAACTATTGCGAAAAACGAAAATATTATATTCAAAATAATTCATTTTTTCATCATGTCAAAATACAACTTGCGGCGTGGCTGATGACTCAGTGTTAAATCCTTTATTGTTTCTGCTGTTTTTAAGTGATCTACCGGATTGCTTACACTATGCTGAAGTGACACTTTTGCGGACGACACAACTGTGAAATACAGCAATCCGCAAACCTTCAAAAAATATTAATTTCATAGCGAGCTGTTGAGAGTATCTGACTGGTGCGGTGCTTATAAAAAAAACCATTAACACGGAAAACATTACTTGATTGAATTTGTGAAAAGTTACAGTAGTAAACTTTGTGAATAAGGAATTATGATAGCTTGCTAGGCAAATAGTTGAACTATTTAGGTGTGTTGGTAGATAAAAATTGAATTGAGCGGTTATGAAAATAATGTGTGCCTGGGAATAGCAGAATAGCCTCAGAATGTTTAATTGAGTTTTATATCACGCTTTGATTTATTATATTTCACAAATCCAGTTTGATAAAAACATTTTTATTCCCTGTGATTTCTTACGGTCTGTTAGTATATTTCAATTAACTACTGATAAATCAAAAAAAGTGTTGTACTTTTTCCAACAAAAAATGGAGAAGATTTGGTATCTTTTCAAAGAATAAGTCATTGATACTTTGCATTATATTTTGTTGAAACAAAAGATATGAGAAACTTTTAATCAGATATCGGATACCTTACCGATAATAATCTTCATTTTCACTTGAATTATTTTTCCAAATCTCAGGTTTGTAAGCACAGAAAAACAACCTAATTCTTCGTTTGTTAAAGATAACGAGGTATTGCTACAATTTTTGATCAAGATTAATATACATGTTTAAGCTAACTTGTTCTCCACTAATTGCATTGGTTATTGAGTGGTGCTAATTGCTGGTCTGCACAGCCCATATATTTACTTCTGATACTTGTTACATTCTGATTGTAATTTATTTATACATACAAATAAATAAATATATAAGGACTTTTTTTTGATAATTTTTAGGATAAATTCTCAAAATAAAGCAACAAGAAAATGGACTGGCGTACCCTTAGCTGGCAGGCCAAAAACCAAAAACAAAAAATAGAGCAATTTTTTTGCATAATAGTATTACTTCTACATTTTTTCCAGACTATTAAATTAATCAAGGAGTTAAATTTTCGAATTAATAATCTTTTCTTGTAACCTTTTGAATATCTTAGTTGATGAGCCGAGATGTGAGTACTCAACTACACTTCGAGTAACGACGTTGTTGCTAATTTATCTCAATAAAAGTCTTCTTTGACACCTAAAAATCATACTGTGGCGAGTCTTTAAATATAAGCTGAGGGGTTATGATGGGAGTTTTCAAAGATTTTCAAAACACTATTTTAGCTCTTTCCCGCTTCCCCTCCGCATCTCAAATCTTCTAGTTTTAAAGATGTTTTTACGTGTTTTAATGGCTAGATGCGTGATGTCACAATTTAAATTATGAGCAAATCGGCTCACAATATATAGTTTAATTGCTATGCAAAGTTTCCTTGCATTAAGACGATGTTAAAAAAGTTTCAGATTTGAAATTCAAAAGTGGGAAAGTGGGAAAAGTGGGCAAAGTGCCGAAAGTTCGTTCCTATCATAAAATTTTTGGCAAGAAGTTTCTTAGATATTCTTAAATACTTAACATAGATTCTGAAAAACCTTTGAAACTTAGACCTGTATAGTAATGATTCTGAACTATTCTTCTAAGATGAAAGTGGCAATAAGTTAATTCAAGTTTTTACTTACAAAGTAAAATAACTCAACAAAACCATACGTTCAAACACAACGGCTATTAGCGACCTATTAAACTACACTAAGGCACATGAAATGGTCCAGTTGATGAGCTTCATTGTTCCCCGATAGCGTCAGAGGTCGGGTTTTGGTTCACCGACAACTCTTGCAACGCGGCGAACGACACCAAATAAGAGATATTATTCAACGATTAAGAGAAGTTGAGCCCCACAGCGCAAATCAAGATTATAATTTGAGATTAGAGATTACAATTTAAAAGTAACTTTTGAATGCAAAGTGTCCGGTGGTCAATTTAGACCTCCCATTGAAACATATTAAATTTAAGCTAAAGCGATTTAACCGAAGCGACTTCGATCGATCCACTTCATCATTAATCATTAATTAATCATTAGAAATTCGAACGTGAAAGTTTCAAATGCTGCGTCTTCCTCAATGAGTGCTCTAGTAGGAATTCTATTGTGCTAATGCAGGTTAGCTAAAGGTTGATTTTCACAAGGATATGAAACTGATGGCGAAACTTGGCTGTTAAATATTCAACAATTTTCAGGCTAGTTGATGCGAAACTGTTACAAATAGTTGAGACTTTATACCATATTGACTTTAGAACATAAGGAGCTATTTTTACAAACAAAAGTCACCGGTAGCCGCAAGGTTGTTGCTTATTCTCAAAATAATAAAAATGATCGATATCTCGAATAATTGGAATCACAAACTGCAACAGAATTAACAGAACGTAAATTTTTCCAGGTTGATATAAGCTTTGTCGCAAAATTTCATTGAGTGTTTTCGATAATTTTGGAATTTAGTCTGCATGCTCACAATTTGATTTTGTGTGGTAACTAGTCGATGCTTGTGTTCACATCATCACATTTCATTATCCAAATTATCCTGGTTTCGTCCATTTTCCCTTCGCACATGTCATCTTCGCGTAATCCTCGCGTGAACCTCAGTTGGATGGCCCAAACATGCCGGCTGTAGGAGGGAAGTTGAAAGCGGCTGCTGCCTGGGCCAGTTGCATGTTGATCTGGTTCATGTGCATGGCCTGTGCCTGCTGGCTCTGCTGTGCAGCCATCGCAGCCGCCCCCATTCCACCGTCCAGAACTAAACACAATCACCTTAAGCACAATTCCCTAGTAAAACTAACATATATGGATGTCAAAAAATTGTTCATTCGACAAATTTCAACTGAAAAACATTGCTCAAATCGGTTACCTTGCTTTTTTTGAAGTTTAGAACGTCAAGAGTCATTTTAAAAAGTCTTTCGTTAAACAAATTTCAGACTTGCACATTTCAATTTTGGACTTAATCTCGAGGCCAGTTTTTTTTAAATCATGGTCATTGAGCTTAATCCCGAGCTCGAGATATTATGAGCCGATACCCAGTTTCCGGTTAAAGAAGATTTGCTAAGGGAGACATAAAGGAAATCACAAGAAAATTTGGCGGAAGGTACGCAAACTGAAACAACCGATAAGAGAAGTACGCGCAATAGCGTGCCAAAAATGATAAGAAAGCGCACAAATGAAACAATTGCAAAGCCGGATGTATCTAATGCGAGTTTTTAAACTGGCTCTAGCCCACGCAGATCAGGCATTTTGTCAAAGTTTTTTGTGATCAGGCATTTTGTCAAGGTCGACTTTTGTGTCAAGTTAGTGATAAGAACATGCAACCCGCGGAAATTGAACAACCACATTTAACTATTAGATGGACCAATCGAATGTTGATTTGAACGCTACCAAGAAAAAACCAACATGAGTTATAGCAACTCCTGCACTTCATTCGAAAAGAAGATAATGCCAAATTATATTTATCCGAGGATAAAAAGACCCAACCCCAGCAGTAGCTATTTATAGATCCACCAAAAAACGGAAAGCAGTTTCATTGAGAATCCGAACAACAGCATACGTAATACGCTAGTGGACAAAGTTAAGTGCAATTCAGGATTTTAATCTATAAAATGCCTGTTTTCACTGTACATTTTGAACAACATTACCTTCGAAATTCAGGAAAACTTTTTTATTGACCGAGAGCAAATGAGCAGAGCTACCATCTTTGAAAGTCTCAGTTTTTGGTTTCAATGACTTACCAATGTAATCCGGGTCTGAAAATGCCAGTTTCCTCATCTGCACTAGTTTTTTTTTACTTCGCGTGAATAAGTAACAAACTTCTGAGCTTAGCAAAATGTTCACACTGATTGTTTCCATTTTCTCGCTGAGAATGTTTCAAGTTGCATGAACAAACTTTTTACTCCACTCATTCAAAATTTCACTACGACGCAAAACTTAGTGCAGGTGAGAACTGGCATTTTCAGACCCGGATTACATTAGTAAGTCATGGAAACCAAATATTGAGACTTTCACAGATGGTAGCTCTGCTCATCCGCTCTTGGTCTATGTAAAATGCTAGTAAATTTGTGTCAAAAACTTACATTGATAACAGGTATTTTATAGAGTAAATTCCTAAATTTGCGCTTAATTTTGTCCACTAGTGTAAGTGCCTTCAGGTCAACCAAAGAAAAAGGACTACACTTCCGCAACAAAAAAAAACATAAGCAACGAACTGACAAGTGACGATATAAATGCAGCATCAATACAACTTGAACGATGAGCTCAACAGATTACAAGGCTATACCAAACCAAAACCACCAGTAGACTTCGACAATCCGCCACCATTCTTAGACGGAAACAAAACTATACGAGCAAGTGACGGACTCAAAAAATTCCAATATGACTATTGTACAAACCCTACGATTTTCCCTGACGGAAAACACTCGGCACTGCGCCTCTTCATATGACACGCTAGTAAAAACAACCAGCATTTGCCTCACCAGCACACACAAAATCTTCTACAAAAAAATTATTGGATTCTATGTGTTCAGCATAGATTGACATTATCATCATCATAATCAAACATAGCCAATCGAAGATTGGATAAGAGTAATGAACGCATGTAAACATAAAAAAAACACTGACTTCCCCGAAAAAATCTCAACTTTCAAATTTCAATGAAAAAAATATATGCCCGTTAAGCTCTGCAAAGTTTAAAAACAATTTTTGATTGGCATTTTTTTGACAACATGAACCCAACTAGAAAAAACTGATTGAATAGATAAAGTTTTCATTCGCCTGGAAATCTAAAAAATTCTGCTTTCGAAAACAGAAATTGTTTGCGTTTTTATCGCGCCAGTTCCACGTTCGTTATTGGAGAGTGCCATTTATGTTATGTAACTTTCAGCAGATGAATTTCAAATTAATTCAAAAAGTGCATATAAACCTAAGTGCGTTCATAAATGCATCATTATGTATGAATGAACACCTGTAATTATTAGAGACTTTTAAGACTTTTCCTGAAAAAAATTTTAAAAAAATCAGCAAGACCGATATAAGAGTCTTCACTACGTTCATAGTTCTTAAAAACTGATAAAAATAGTTGATAAATTGATTTTTTTTGCCAAAATGAAAAGGGGAAATTAAATGAGACATTGCTGATTGTATTTGCTCACAGATTGACACATGATCAAAAATAGTCTTGATCACTAGTTAAAAAAACTTTTCGCTCAAAACGATCTGGGGTAAGAACCTTATGAGATTTTGCTTACTACAAAATTTCGAAAAAAAAATTAAACCTGGCTCTGAGAAGTAATTGGCTGTTCAACTTGAAACTGTGTTTTTCAGTTATATCACATGCTTGCTTTCTGAAAACCAAGAACCAAACCAACATTAAATGAAAAAATACAAAAACAATTTTTTTCCAACGCGCATTATAAGCTGAAATTTGGGTTCAAAACAAAATTCTTGTCAAAAAAATTGTCGCGGCTGCTCCATTACATCTAAAACGTCAACCAAGCAAACTTTCTAAGCAGAGAAGATTTTTCGCAGCACTGCCTTCTTACTGAATATTCTGTAATTCAAACTAACTTAGCCAAAAACAGTTGGAAAAGAGTAATAGCTCTTTTCCAGTTTCCCACCCCCTTGTAAAATTACACATTAAAGCTATTGAAAAGTTGTTAACACGGTTTTTTGCCTATGAGAAAGGTTGTATAAATTGTTCACGTGTTAGCGCTGATACGTTTTGATACAGTTTCAGTTTTTAACAAAAAAAGTCATTTTAAACAGACTTTCTTATATTGAATCGAGGTGAGAACTGGAAAATAGCCACAGTCATGATCGCAGTGAAACAAAAAATATAATGATTAAATTTTGACAAAAATTTAACTTCACAATTTCAAAGTAAAAAAATAGATGACCCTACAGCTCTTCAAATTTTAAGAACAATTTATGACGGATTTTTTGATAAAAGTCACCCAGTTTGAGAAAACTGGATCAATTAGTAAATTTTTTAAGTTTTTTGTGACTTTTACACTTTTGCTGTTTGATATTGGAGACTGTTTTTTTTTCAACAAAAGAAACTGAATTGAAGTTACAGAGAAAATAAAAGTCGAACCACAAAAAAAAAACAAAGTTTAGTGTGAAAAAAAACAAGATTTAAGCATTTTTTTTGAAAAAAAGCAAAGAACACAGCCAACAGACAGCTGGAAAAAATTAATGTACGCAAGGTAACAGAAAACACGGAAGGTATCTCAAGTTTCGAATTTCAAAAAAAAAATAGCTTGAACTTCTAGAACAATTTATGATTGGTACTTTTAGACAAAAATAACCCAAATTGAGAAAACTGGATCAATCGGTAAAGTTTTTATTTCACTGGAAATCTTAAATGTAAACTCCACTTTTGAAATTGAAAAATTGTCCGTTTTTTGCGCCATTTCCACGTTCGTATTTGGAGAATGCTATTTACGTCAATTTCAGCAGATGAACTTCAAATGAACTCAAAAAGTGCAAATATACGTAATGGCATCTAAAAGCATTACTATAGGTGAATGCACATCTGTAGTTATTAGAGCATTTTAAGACTTTTTCCTGAAAAAAAATTCACCTAAATCTATATCAGAGTCTTGAGTACGTTCATTACTCCTAAACAAAATCATACTTAATTCATGAAATATGTTTGCAACAGAAATTTACTTTCTGAAACTAAATCCGGCTCTCTTTCAGTTCCTTTTTTGATTTTTCTGAAGGCTCTTTAATATGACTTTTCATGTTATAAACTGCCTTAAAAAGTGTCAGCGTGAACAGGTGAACAAGTTTGTACAGTGTTTATGACATGGAAAATGCTGTAAACACTTTTTGAACTTTTTTGGAATTTAACGAGGAGGATGGTAACCTGGAAAAGAACCCGAAATCCACTAAATTACTTCTTAAATTATGATATTTATTTAAATTGTCAAGAAATTGAGCATCTCAGCCATAGAGCGTCAAAAATAAAATTTTTACTAAATTGACAATTCTGTGGCGAACAAAGTTATTTACGGGGGAAAAGTCTAGTACCCTGTTATGTCGATAAAACCCAATAATTTGAACGCATCGTACGCACTGAATAACGCAGTGATTTGGTAGCACGATTTTTTTTCATTTATGTGGCAGCACAACGGAACAATTTTTGTTGGAGTAGAATAAAAACTAAGTATTGTCAGCCCAGTCGTGTTTAATAGGGTCATGAAGGGGTCATGCACTCATCAAGCGGCATTTCAATATAGTGGTTCCTAATAGTCTCTTGTTTTCTGGTTCAGCACTTTTTTCTGGACTAGAATGGTACTAATTGTCAATCGCAGAAAGTAAAACTCACTAAAGTTACTCGAGGATACACTTAATCAGAAAACTTTTTCACTAACATTTCAGGTCGAACAATCTGCAAAAATTAAGTAATTGCTACAACTGCGACACCGGAAACATTTTTTTCAAGTACTTCAAAGCGTAAAATTTATAGACTCTTTAAAAAAAGTTTTTAGACTTTAGACAAGAATTCACGCTGATTTTTCATTAGGGAAATTACTTTGCGAGAAGATGCAAAAAACTATCACATTCGCAATTTTTTCAAAATACTGTTATCGTGATTAGCTCAATTCGGTTTGCTTGTGATTCTCGACTGGCTTTCGGATAAAATAACTCAGAAAGTGAAATTTAATCAAAACTCAAAGTCACACGAACACGATGTGATACTAAATGAGAAATTTTTGACAAATCTTGGGCTCTTTTTCCGCCTCCTCCTCCTCCTCTTCTCCCGCCCCCCTCCCACAGATTTATGGCGTAACGAGGGGTTTTACAAGGTTATTCAAGAAGACAAAATATGTTTGTCATAGCCTAACTAGTTCGCATGACAAATTTCGTAACATTCGAATGAAGTAAAAAAAATTCACTTAAAATTTTGCAGGTGGGGGGAGGGGGAGGAAAAATAGCCTAAATCTTTTAAGTCAGCTATATTTCTTTTACTTCATGGCGTAAAATCACAACATCTCAACAAGATTTATCACATTTTCGCCATGACAAATAAAAAAGTCTGTTGTTTGTAGCTACCCAGATTTTCATGCGGTGAACTGAAACCATTGCCCGGTTATTTGGAACGAAACTCCTCTTATACGCTTTACAATAGAAAATGATGAAGACATGGTTTTTTTTGGCGGCATAAGGAAAAAGCAAACTGGTGGCCCAGCTAAATCTGAAGGTACCTGATTTTATATTTTACTTTGCGGATCTGATGCAGCATAAAATAGGTAAATTGAAGTCACGTAAATTGGGTTTCACCCGAAACCTAAGTTGTATCTCTAATCAAAAAAGAGGGAAGTGTTTTGGGAATTTGGAACTTTTCTCAAGATGTACACTTTTTTGTAAAGTTTTTAAGTTGTAGCCGCTCATGCGAAGAGGCTTCTTGAAATCTGTTACCTCAATTAATCACTTGATATCAGATTCAGCTGAGAAGTTTTCGAGAAAAGTCAACCAGTTGTTTAAAAGTTTTTGAGTGTCAGATAAGAGTTTTCGAGAAAAGTATAAGAGAAAAATTTGGAGGTCGCTTCTTAAACAGAATCCTTTGATTGAACCCAAAGTCTTAGATTTGGAATTGTTAGTTTTTAAGACACTTCAAAAACGGTTCACAAAAATCATTATTTGGCTATTCCGGGAATCAAAACTTTTTGTGTAAGAAAAATTGTGTGTACGCACTTATACAGTGGAGCTTCACACAACCTTTTCTAATCAATGAACCCAAAATCTCATATTCAAAAGAGTAGCTTTTGAGAAAATGAAAACATCATAAATTATGATTCAAAAATACCCCGCGCAGACTTTTTCGAAGGCTATCGAATGTGGAGTACGGTATAAAAAGACTAGGAAAATAAGCAAGCACAAAGTCTTTCCATTTATGCTCTTTTTTTAAAAAAAAAAACTGCCACAGTAGTTTTTGAGGTGAATAAAGATTTCTAGTCAAAGTTAAAAAAAGCATCTCAAAAGTATTAAAATAAAATAAAAAAACTAAATACTATAGATTTTCATAACTCTTGTTTTTATCGAACAAGAAAATTATGTCAATAAGGAATTTTCAATTTTGAAAACTATTTTAAAATTGTCATTATATATCAAATTTTGCATGATGAACAAACCAACAATTACTAACATAGCCAAAAGACAGTTGGAAAAGACAGTTGTAAAGACAGTAGAAAAGTAGTTGGAATACATTAACCTAACTTCAGAAAACTGGATCAATATGTAAAGTTTTTATTCCGCTGGAAGTCTATTAAAAATTCTTTTTTCGAAACTAGAAATCGTTCACGTTTTTTGCGCCATTTCCACGTTCGAGCTGGTGAGTGCTATTTACTTAAATTACAGCAGATGAACTTCGTTTGAACCCAAAAAGTGCAAATAGACCTAAGTGCTTTTATAAATGCATCAATCTGAATGAATGCACATTTGGATCAATAAGAAAACTTTTTAATTCGCTGGGAAATCTGAATATTGAATTCCTCTTTCGAAATTAGAAGCAGATCACGCTTTTTGCGACCTTCACACTTTTACTATTCAATACTGGAGTTTGCCTTTCTTTCAAAAAAGAAATCTAATTAAACTCAAAAAGTTTCAAGATATTCTTTAAAGTCTGGACATTACTTTGGATTCCACCTTAGTCGCTCTAGGAAAATTATCTTGTACAATTCTTGCAATTCAGTGTTTTCTTGCAAAGTCTTGCAAAATGGAGATTATCTTGCAAGATTTTGCAAGAATACGTTCATCTAGTAAAAATCCTGCAAGATAACCTATTAAAAAATTTTGTCACGAAAAATGATTTTGAGCGCCAGAAAAACAACTTGGAGATGCAATTCGACTACGGTCACAAAGAATTCTGAGTTCAAGTTCAGATACAAATATTAAGTTGATCATGCTTTGCAAAGGTTTGATTTTTTAAAAAAAATTTAAATGCTCATTTTCCGCTTTCGTAATGATTCAATTGTGGACGTAATTTATGCATTTTGAATAAAGATTTCCAAAGCCATAATTTCATGTTTTTTGGAATAATCCATCTAGTTTTGCAACGCTTGTGGTTGAAATGGTTTTTTCCGTTATTTTGGCGTTTTGATCAATAGGGTCAATTAGCTTGAGAAATTTTATATGTTGTGTTCACATAAACACAATACACAATTATTTTCATATATTATGCGGTTAAAATTTTCCCTTTTTCTCTTTTGTTGATTTGTTAAAATATTTAAAAGTTACCACTACACTGCCTACATGGATGCAATAGGCTGTCTTCTTAGAAAAAATTATATTTTTAAAAATCTTGCTTGGAAAAGGAAAATTATCTTTGCTTGCAAGATGAATCGTCTTTAAAAGAATCTTGTAGGAGTCTTGCAAGACCTAACCTTCTTAACCCTAACCCTTAATCGACCAGGGCGGAACATATTTTCGGAGGAATATCGTTCTGCTGAGAATTTAAGAGGTGGAAAAAATTACTCAAAACACCGCGAGTAACGCAGAAAAAGCTACAAATTTAGCAAAATTTATACAGAATACAATTCACTATAATGTAAATTTATTGAATTAAATTATATTCTTTAAAAATAATGATTTTAAAGGATAATAATTGATTGTGTGGTCCCAAAGAAATGTAATTTTCATCGATTGATGGCAGCAATTTTAACACAGGCGTGAACACGACCAAAAGCAGCTCTAGAGCTCTAAAAAGTGCAATACGAAAAATTAAAAATAAGCCTCGAATTCGGCGATGTCTCGGATTCGAGCCTACGACCTATTGCGACCTAGAAATTATGATTCTCACGTACCAACCAAATTATGATTCTCACCAGATGCTATGAAAGTTCTAATGCAACAGATCGTGATTATAGCAAATGCTCCACCAAATAAGTGAACACTTTTAAGAAACACTTTTAACGAACACTTTCATTATTTCCATTATTTAAAAGTCTACTGTCAGATTCGAGCCAACGATATCTTGTTTGCAAGATATGCTTTTAAACCATTATAATAAAAAGCGTGAAGTAATTGGCCCGGCCAAATTCAATAAAATTCATGCAAAGAATTAATATCTTGTACTTTCATATTTGTTATAAATACAGTTTGCAAATATAGTTTACAAAAATGTTCAGTTGCATTTCAATTCGGTTATTGAAAAAGTATGGGTAGTTTTTACTGTTACTTTAGCAAAGACAAGAATATAACTAAGCATCAGTCAAGAGAGCGAACACACTTTCAAAATAGGAAAACATCCGTTGTAGTAATTTTCAAGCGTTTCAATCCCCCCTCGAAGTGCTCTGTTTATGTGACTCTCTCGACCAAAAATGGCCTGTTTTGACCGTCTGGGCCAAATTTCGGTATGTTTCAACTTTCTCGACCAAATTTCGGTATATTCTAACTTTCCCGACCAAATTTTGGTATGTTTAGACTGTCTCAAACAAAAAAAAAATGGTTTGACTTTGTTCGACCCAGTTCAGGTTATGTTTCGAATTTCTCGACCAAAACTCGTTGAGCTAGTTCGACCATAGGGTGAGCTGCACGAGCTTGTAGGAGACCCGGAAGACCTCTATTTTGAGCTTGAAAATGGAGGTCTCAGGAGCTAAGAGCGCTCGTGCGGACATGATGGAGTGATCACACAGCTTGGAACCGTCTTAAGGAAACTGGTCTTTTAAGCTGATTTTCAACGAGCTTCCGCTGCGTTTCCGATGTGTTTGTATAATTTTTGAAACAGTCGATTTGTACAAACGGAAAACATCATTTTCAGCGTTTGTTTTAATCATATCTTACTCAAAACTCATATCAGGCAAAAACCACGTGGAGTCAAGCTGGTTGAGAGCTTTATTATTGGCTGTGGTTGCTCAAAACGTTACAAAATTCTTTTATGAAAACACTTGTTTAATTTTTCCCCCAACTTGTAGGTTAAACTTAGGTTTTTTGACATAAGTATTTCATAGTTTTCTTAACCAATTATATAGGGAGACCTTTGCGTCTTTATAAACTTTGAAATTTTTGTTAATTCTTTGATACAGCCGAAATGGTGCTAAAAATTTCAAAAAGTTTTAGCTCCAGTGTGAGTCATAATGTTTTTTTTTCTGTTTTTAATAAAATGACTATTGGTATTTCAATGGCGACAGAATTTTTCATTTGATTGTTATCTAGCTTGACGATTTCTCGGTGACAATTTTGTCGTTGCCCCAAAAATTTAACTAAAATTTTTCGGAACCACGTGTAGGTGTTCTTGTGGCGACCCTGCATATGACGACAATTATGGTGATCAAGCTAACTGCACATTAAAATAACATTTATACGGGATTGTTCTGCTATTTGCATCTGTCTTTCAGTAGTGCCAGTCAAAATTTCAAAAAAAACTGCCTTTCTAGGTCCATTTTTTGACTCTTCGCTATGTTTTGACAGTTCTCGACTTATGTTTTGACTTTGATCGTCCTCGATTTATGTTTCGACAGTGCTCGACCAAGGTTTCGTCTGTGCTCGACCTATGCTTCAATTTTATCGACTGAAATCCGGTATGTTTGAACTGTGCTCGCTCTACATATGTTTCGAATGCACCCGATCTATGCTTTCATTGTGCTCGACGCACGTTTCGATTGTGCTCGACCTATTTTTGAAACTTGAATCACTTTACCAGCTACATATAAAACGCCAAAAGCAATAACTTATGTCTGGGGAGGAAGTTTCTAAAGAGCAGTACTACTCATCGAGTAGGATATCCTGGAGAGTAAAGAGAAGAGCACCAGCATTTAAGAAACGCATTAATTTAAGGGCTGAAGTCAAAAAACAATTTGTAGAGGGTCCTGATTGTCTCTTAGGTAAATTTGAAAAACTGTTTATAGAAACTCAAACAACTAACTTGTAACATTTCATGTATATTAACAGGTATCAAGTTATTTTATTTTAAAAAGTGAAAAACTGCACAATTCTAACTGTAAGCGATCTCTGTTTAGCGGTAGTAAAAAACTTTGTCATTTTAACTACGCCTTTTGCTTAGTTTAAAACTGCTTTAACTGCTTCTGGTACATGGTCCACTTTTTTCGGAGTAAATCTGAGACAGAAAACCATTTTTTTGTCCGATTGCAGTTCCATAAACACGTTTTTAAACAAATCAAAAAAGTATAAACCAAAAACAGTAAGCAATCTGTTTTCGTCCATAATTTCCTTGATTGATTCATATCTACGTTTGATCAAAATTATTCTCAAGGTTATTTTTTGTAGTTTCATTATTTGAGTAATGTGAGATTGGGATGTATTGTCGTATACTAAAATTCCACAAACGATTGTAGGAATTACATATGCTTTGTAGAAGCGAAGCAACTGCTGTTTAGAAAAAAAACCTAGCTTTCCAGACATTGTCACAAAGTTCAGTTGGTTTTTGCACACAAGTTCAAAGTGAAATTTTGAAGAATTTTTTCAACAAAAATGCCTAAATAAATACACACATTTTAAATTTGAACTGAAGTACCAAAAGCAAAAATAACCTTTTGAAAATTTAATACTAAATTTCATTATTTGAGTTTTATTAGGATTGACACTAAATCCATTTGTTTCGATCCGTGTACCCATTTTATTTAACGAGCTATCAAAACTATCGCAAAATTTTTTTTCTGCATTGCATTTTGTAGTGTCATCAGCAAATAGAAAAACCTCAGATCCTTCAGCAATTTTCGGAAGATCATTCACATGTATTAACACCAAAAACGGACCTAAAACTGACCCTTGCGATACTCCACATGACAGAGCGACACGAAGATATATTTTTTTCAGTTTGAACAAATTGAAACCAGTTTGTAAAGTAATTTATTAGAAGACAATGAATCCGGCCTCTAAAGCCGTATTTTTTTCATTTTTAACAAAAGAAGATCATGATTTATGGTATCAAATGCTTTTTTGAAATCAACAAGGCATGATTGACCAACCAATTTTTTGTCCCATCCCTCTCTAAGAAATTCGGTGAATTCGATTAATGCGTCCACGCATGTTCTTTTCTTCAGAAATCCAAACTGTTTTATATAAAGTATCTTCTATTTGTTAGCAAAGTTATACATTTCTTGGAATATTATCGTTTCGAAAATTTTGCTGAGTGAACTGAGTAAGCTATTAGGTCAATTCTTTTCCAGAGATTCTTTTGAGCCTCCCCTAAAAAGGAGCATAACTTTTGCAGTTTTTAAGCTTTGAAGAAAATAACCACTCCTCATGTATTGGTTGGAAAGGCTGCAAACTGTTACAGAGATTAAAGGCAGCGATGTTTTTATAAATTTGTTATTTATGCCAGCATGGCCATTTGAACCTTTGTTTTTCAACATATATATATATATATATATATATATATGGCATTTTCAATTTCATTGAGCGTAATGTCATAAAAAAATTCTTGATTTTTCGATCCGATCTACATATCCCACCGCTTGTTTGTAATCAAATTCAGGATTCCTTTTCGAACTTCTCGACTGAAATCGGGTATGTTTCGACTCTGTTTGACATACGTTTCGTCCGTGCTCGACCTATGGTTCGACTGTGCTCGACCTATGTTTCGACTCTCTCGACCAAAATTGGATATGTTTCGAATTTGTGCTCGACTTAAATTTGCTTCTCGACCGCGGATTTTCTGTCGCAAAACTGCACGTACTCGGCTTTCAAAGTCGAAACATAAGTCGAGCACCTCAACTTGGGCCAAACTTTATGCGTTTCTAAATAAATATATCCAATTTCTTCTAAAGAAATTAGATAAACGTTTGGAAGTACGGCGCAAACCTCGTTTACAAGTATGGTCTCAGAAACGTTGATGGTAAAGTTCACTCGAATAAACATTAATATGAAAATGAACGGATAAAAAATAAATTGAAGGTCAAAAAACGTCACCGGGCTATTCTAAGACTAACTTTTGCGCTGAGCGTGCTCCACCGGAGACATGTACTGTGCTGCTGCTGCGGCTGCCCCGATGGGCGATGCGTAGTTCATGGTCAGCTGGTCCCTGTTAGTGTAGACCATACTGCAGATAGCGTTCTCAGCAGCCAGGTACTTGGCTTCCTCTAGGGTTGCACAGGGACGCGGTGACTGGAACTGCATGCTCATTGGGGGCTCACCGTCCGGCTTGTTCAAGTAGATCTGCACCTAAATCAAATCCAAAAGGGTACCCGTTTTGTTTTTATTATTTCATACCTTAAATTTTTTCAAAGGTTTTTTTATAACTTTGCCTTGAAAAATGCAATTAGTTTTCTGAGCTTTCCTAGCGCCAAATTTCGAACAAAACTGATTTATACGTACTTTGCAGGAGAATTGAGGAAATCCGGTTGCCGAGGGGTTCTTCAGGTAGGTGTACACGGGTGCATTCCAGCCATTCTTCAAGCAGATCTCTTCGAGGAACTGAAGCAAGGCCCGATTATAGCACAACAGCTAATGAAATACTACTCCAATCTTTTAAGTCTGATCTTACATCATTTGTTCGTTTGAAGCCCGGTGACATGAACCCGGGTGTCTGTTGTAACGACGGTCCCAACATAGGGTTAGCCGCGCCCGGCGGTATTCCCGATGGCATCATAGGGTTGCCTCTCTGCATTACAGCAGCAACTGCCGCCATTTGTTGCTGCTGTTGTTGTTGCTGGAGCATCCGGTTGTATTGAGACTTCACCCCTGCACCCTTCATTCCAGCCGAACCCTTGCCGATCATTCTTCCTGCCGAGGGAATTGACCCGTTAGATGAGCTCCCACCAGACGGATATCTGAAAATCAAATGCCTTTTCATTATATGCCCGAAAATACAACTGATTCGCCCTTCTATAGTTAGTGCAACGATAGCTTAATGATTTGAGGTGCTTTAACTCACCCAAATACTTGATTCGAAGCTGCACTCAGAGATCCCGGTGGACTGCCGACGTACGGCATCTGCAAAGACTGTCTGAACGGAGTCTCAAATAGAGATCCCTGAAACATCATCAAGAGTGTACGAGAAACATATTTATGGACACTTCTTCAAATAATCCCGAGGCTAACAAACACATTATGTCTTCATCGCGTTATACAAAGTCACTGGTTCCCGCAAAATATCTATTCTTGTCAGTGGGTAGGGGAGTGGTAAAAGAGCCAAAAGTGTTTTTTACCATTTCGTTGAAATTTGGAGGAATGGGAAGCGCGGGAACTGGCTTGTGGTTTCCCTTCGTGTATCTGATCTGGTCTTTGTCTGGAGGCTTGGCCCATGTCACTTCAATCTCCACTCCCTCAATGTCTGCCCCGTTCAGTCGCTCGAACGCGAGCTTAAATATCAAAAATTAAATCATGGGCAGAGCAATCTTATAATTACTGAAACGGATGTATTAATCGTGATGACCGAAATCTTCGAACACTTTTGATCACACCTTTATGTTTTGACCGCTTCTGACTCATTTTGCGTTATTTTGGCTCTTTTTCTTGTGCCCCCAACCACCCATCAATCACTGGGCATATAACAATTGGGCAAAATTTGTTCACATTGCCCGATTGCTTATAAAATTGACACTTGAACTTTAAAGTGAACACGTGAAATTTAGACATAAATGGGTGTTATACTCAACTTTGTAAGACCGTATAGCAATAAAATTGATGCTCATGTGAGGTTGGGAGAAAAAGAAAAAAATCTGTTTTATTTACCGTGCCATACATTTCAACTGTGTTGTTACACGCCCTTTACACGCCAATTTTATATTTTATCTACCTTTTACTTACTGAACTCAAGCAGCAAAAATTGAAGCTACAGCATAGTGACCGCCACAGCCGCGCCAACGTGTTGCGAGCTTGCGATCAGAAGGTAGAACTCTATAGAGCCGGTGGTTATCGCTGCGAAGCGGCGACCTTTAACCGAGACTCGGGTAATTTAGTTTAACCCCCATTGAAAAGATTCGAGACTTATGCGACTGCTTTTTCTGGGACCTATGGGACTGATTTTTCATTTTGGGATTTATGAATATGCACCGGTTTTTTGTGCGTTGTGTGATGTAAGGAACCCAACGAAAGCCTAGAACTTAGACAAATTCGATAATCATTGTAAATTAGGTACATTGTACCACCGTTTCCATCTAAAAATTGTGTTTTTATTTTCAAGATGCAACTAAAAAGTTTCAGCAACTTTTTTTAATCGGATTTAACTTTCGCTTCAGGACTTGAATAAACGTCTTTCTGGACGCTTTTCTGTCACTAGATTCAAAGTCTGAACCAGGTCCACTTTAGCCTTGATCATGTTATTGGACATCGTTTTCCCTGACTCGACCTGTGAGTAGGTCTGTGAGTGTCGCTTTTTCCTGGTCGTTGGCTAGTTACATAGCGCCATTTGGGCAATCAAATATGCATAAAACGGAGAGAGAGTTATTTTGTTCATAAAGGTTACAATATACAGCTTTTTTCGTTCCACCGTATAAAACCGATCGGCTTTAAAAAGATCATCCCAACTTTTGCGAAACTCGATGAACGTATACGCATTAAGATCTAGATTTGGTTATAAATCTGTGATTCTCTTTTTCCCTTCGTTTCCCAGGGGAAAAGAAGAGCATTGATTTCAGTATCGCTTTAGCTTCATGGTAGTAGCAATCAAGTCCGATTCGAGGGACGTTTTTGTGCCTCACTTTATTGAGTTCATCCACACGCCTCGCCGCTGCTGCATCCCTCAGGGCTTCTTGCCCGAATGCTGCCGCATCCTCTGAGCCTTCCAACGCTTCGGGTTTTGAGTATAGGTTAGCTGTTATGGTCGCCGGGGCCACTAAATCGTCTCCTGGGGATATGTTATCTGTAAAGCTATTGGCCAAAAAACGAACCCCCCCATATCTCCCATAACAATGGCGGGTAAGCAGATAATTTCGCCCAGAACGGGGAAAATTCGAATCGAAAAAGTCCTGTCTCAGTTCATAGGAACTGCTGCCTGCGCCATGAGATTATCAAGTTTCTGTGGCCGAAAAACTAGTGGGTGAAATACAACTCAAAAGTAGAGATAAATTAATTGAACAGATCATAATAGATGAATTTAGTTTCCAGAATTGAATGTGTTTTGATAGAAAGATGAGGAGGGAAATTATATTGGCTTAATTCTACACTCTAGGCTCGCGCAACAAGATTCACACCAAAGATAGGTGACAAAAAACTATGAAAAACCGGTGATAAAATAACTGCGTTCATGACTCATAGATAAAAATAGAACAAAGCCAATCGAAGATTGGAAAAAAGTAATGAACGAAAATAAATAGAAAAAAAACATTTGACTTTTCAAAAACAATCACAACTTTCGAATTTCAAAGAAAAAAATAGATGCTCTTTATGCTCTTTGAAGAGGACCACCATGGTCACTACTTATTTGAGAGTGAGAAACAATACCATGTCTTGACAAATAGTAAAAAAAAAACTGCATGTGAGGTCTTAATTTAGTGGTCCCTTAGCGGGTCTTCTTAAAAATTATGAGATCTATTGATGATTTTTTAGCCTCAGGGATAAAAATTCATTTCAAAACAAAAAATTTCAAATGAAAAAACTGGAAAAGATTATTTAAAGTAATTGAGTGAAAGGAGTTTCGATATTCTTTTTTCCCCAGGAATCTCAAGTTTCAATGAACCTCATTCTGAGCCGGTTTGAAAGTCTATGCTAATTCATATTTGTGCAGAGGCTAGCCGTTTTTAGCAGAACAAGATTCAGTCGATTTTTTCTGCCAATTCTTTTGATACTCTCATTTTGGCGCTTTTTCAGTCCTCCCCAACATTGAATTTTAGTTTTATAATTTTAATTTAACATTGTCAAAATACAGATATGGTGATCAATTCAACAATTGTGAACCAATTTGTTCCTCATATTTTACAAAGTAACCGGACGCATTCAGCCATAATAACTCGAAAAACTATATAAAAGAAGAACAAGATCACAAAACCCTGAAAGTTCCAACTGCCCTGTAACTGGTGACGAATAGTTTTTGGCAAAAAAAATAATAGCGAAACTTAAAATTTTAGGCTAAAATTTGAGTGGTGTATGGAACTAATAAGACCAAAGAGCTTTGTCGCAAATCAACTTGGAACGATTGTGTGGTGCGGGATAATTTGCCACGGATAGAGAATGAACAGAGCAGTTTAAGCAGAATCATGGCATTTAAAACGTGCCATTACGAGGCCAAACTGTGCACTGGATGGGCGCACAAATTTGTGTCTGTATGTTCCTGGATTCCATAGACAAATCTTGAAATATATTCCAAAAAATCAGTGGATTCCATTTATAAAACTTCCGTGGCTTCCGCGTACAAATATTTGAAACGTAAATTTTGTCGGCAAAATTGTTGTTTCGTAGATTCCGCAACAAGCAAATATAGCTAGCTGTTCTTGATTCCGCTACTGTAAGTTAATTCAGCAAAATTTGTAAGCGGAATCTACAAACGTAAGCGGATTCCACTAACTGTACGTGGATCCCGAATTTTTTTTATTACTGAAATTGCATATGAACAATTAAAAGCTCGAGCTGGACTGTTTATCCATGGCAATGCACATAATTTAAAAGCAAGTACTTAACCATTGTCAGCGGAATCCACGAACAGATCTCAAAACATTGGTTAACTAAATCGGTGGAACAACACCGAATAAAATCAAAATTTGGAGTCATTGGATTAAGAGTGTTTGGAAACAACGCACAGCATATCGCCAATTTAGGCCAGTAATTGAGAATGCATCATATCAAAAACCGGTCAGTATTTAGATTTTTATCAATCCCAAATAATGATCTAGTAGATTCCAATTCTAAAGAATTCATGAGGGCAGTATTTGAGATGAGTCGAAAGTGAAACGTTCGGTATTTCAACTGGTAGTTGATCAAAGTAGTAATTAAGATTGAACTTTCTAGTGAACACCTAAAAAAAAGATATAATTTTAGACGCTATACTACAGTTATACATATATGTAAAAGGAACCCTCAAGCAAAATGTAGATTCCACTTACAGTTTGCGGATTGCACTTACAATTTGCGGAAGATGCGGAATTCTCAACAGCTCAGTTTAACTATACACATGTCTTATCATTTGTTTGTGAATTCCACAAACTGTTCTGGATTCCACAAAAACAGCTCGGGTTTCGCAAATTCGCCTTTTTTGGAGCGGTTTTAAGCAGTAGAGTGCTTTAGGTATTTGTTTGTGGAATCCAAAACAGCAAAGAAGATTAAAAAGTGGCACAGTTGCGGTCTCCGCAATAAATCTGATTTTGGCCTGTTGCGAAATCCGCTTACAAGGCACATAATGCACAGTTTGGCCTAGTAATGGCGCACAATAACGTTTCACAAGCGGCAAACCACCAAAGTTTATTAAGACGACTTATAATTAATTCCTTTCAAATGCACATGAAAATAAAATTAACAGAACCAAAAGTATCTAAGCAACCGAACTTATACAATTCATTATATTTCTAAGTTTAAAATAGTGACTAAATAAAAATCAAACTCAAGAGTAATGAGTGCACAAAAATTAAAATTTTACCAAATTGATTGATAGCAGACCCGAAACTGAGAACTTTTACAGACTGTCAAAATGTATATTGGTTAATGGGTTTAACACCCCTACCATGTACTGGCTACTAGCCAAAAAGTTGAGCTGGTATTCTTATCATTCCATAGACGAGGAGAGTGCAACCGCCTTTCAAATAATTTGGGTAATTGGTTGAAATTAATTCGAAACTTGAACTTCTTTAAAAGACAAACTAAACGCAATTAAAACATTCTCGAACCAGCAACCAGTGCCAAGTTTGTCGCTTTGTTTTTGCAGTTCGTTGCTCTATTCCTACAATCAAGGTTGTTTAATCCTCATTAGGAACCAGTGTAAACAATTGGTTGATTATGTGAATCATTCTCATTCCTTGATACTTTATCAGCATTTGACTCAGAAAACCAAATTCGTTTTTATCTGAACGCGAAAAAAGCATTTTTGTCTTGATGGGTATAGATACCATGAAAAAAAACGTAAGAAGTGCCTCATTAAATGGCAATGTACAATCGTAAATTGCAGAGCAGTGCGTAATTCAGACGAACAGCAACAATTCACCTCAAAAACCGATCACGCTCATTTACCGATACCGTCAAGAGTTAAAGCCAAGAAGTTTGCTTACGAAGTTCGAGCAAAAGCCACAAACCCTGTTAACACTCCCCGACAAATTGTCTTTAATGCACAAATAGACTTGCCTCTTTATGCAGTGCCGACAATACCGAGTTTCCAACATCTCTTCAAAAAAACAAATCGAATAAGACAGCAAGCTTCAGAAACAATGTCAAAGCCAAAAATACTTGAGATCATCGAAGTTCCTGAACATCAGCGGTGAAACGTATCAGACAACCGAGTTTTAGTATTTGTAATGTTACCTGCGGTCGATTTGCTTTCTCAGTCCGAAATCTGCAATTGCGACCTACTGTTTTTAGAAGTAACCGATGTTTTCGTCCAAGTTTATACCATACATGGTCTGTTCGAAAAAACACTTATACCCTTGGCGTACGCTCTGCTGCATAACAATACTCAAAACACATATGAAGAATTTTTTGGTTGCTTAGAGCAATTGGAAAAAAAGTAGTCCTTGATTTTGAAGCCGCTTTTCGCACGCAACGAACGCTATTTAAAAAGCAGTTTGATACAAAATTCAGTTGTGTTGCTTGCACATGGTCCAGGCACTAAGGTGCAATGTACAAAACTTGGATTTATGCGCAAAGAAATGGACGATGATGTGTTTCGCCTTAATGTGCAACGTTCGCGTTTGAGGAGCTTCGAGAAGAATTTCAGAGTCTAGCAGACCTTTTTGAAGACACCTATATTGGTGCCTGCCGAGGAAGCAGACACGTCAAACCAAAGTTTGGCATTGCCGATTGAACCGTTTTTAATCGGGTGCTCAGCAGATACCCTCGTAGAAATTATGCATTGGGGTCATGGAATGGCAGCTTTGATAAATTCGTGTCGGCAGAGCACCCAGCTCTCCCCAAGCTCATCACACGTTTCAAAAATGAGCGAAAAAAATGCCGAAACTAATATGGAGAGACTGATGGCCGTTGAATTCATCAGAAAGTCGAAGCACATATTTTCAATCGCTAATGAGAAACTATTGCAGAACGCAAGTAATTGCAATCGAGACCATATGCAGAAGTACTTAAAATTTTGTACCTTTAATATACATATATCCTAAAACTTCATGCAAAGCAAATTTGTTTTGATATTTGAAATTTGTTATTTGATGTTTTATATTTTATTGTTAAAGTGTTGATAGCCTTCTGGCTCTAATCAATTTAAAAAAATAATTTTCCATTGATCTAGTCTTTTTAATCTAATTGGGCTGAATAGTCTGTGTTTGAAAACTGGCTGAATTGCCTGTGGATGAATTGTCTCTGCTCCATTATAGGGATCGGCCCCCCGAGAGAACAAAGGGTTTTGCAAAACTAGTCTGATTAAAAAAACGACCGCGAGCATATATTTTTGTGAATGAAAACGTGAAAGGTGGAACTAAATTTGAGTTTGGTTGAACTTAATTTAACTAAATTTTCACCTCAGCGTCTTCCCGATTGTAAAAATGGACGAATGCAAAGTCACGAATCTTCTTCACCCTCTCCAGTGCTTTGTGGTCGAACATCTTCGTGATGATTTCCTCTAGTCGCTCCTCTTTCGTCGTCAATAGCAGTCCCCGAAGATAGAGGATCCGAACCTGTGTAAACAAGAAATCCTTGCCATGAAGAGCAGTCATTTAACTTGATCAAATCTAAAATCACTAAATTTTAAAAGAAACTTAAATCTAACTTGAAAGAAAAAAAAAATCTCTTGGCTATCGGTTTATCGTAAGCCAAAAGCTGAAAAAGCAGTGGGTTTTCTCGAGGGTGAAGGGGGATTTGAAAAAAAAATTGAAAGTTATGAAATTTTGATTTAGGTCGATCTATTGATTTTCCGGCCAAAACAACATGAAGGACCTATTTTGACAAAACTTACTGTGCATCAGGCAAAACTAAAAAAAAAAAGCTCAGAAACGACGTTTTAGTCACTTTTCAGAAAGTTTCGACCAAAAACAGTGCGCGTTTCAAGTGTGAGCTCCCATCCCTCTCTAAATTAGTATATATTGGCGCCAAAGCCGTCCTTAAAAAAGTTTGGTAGGTTAGCCACAAACAATTATTTTTAAGTACTACCAAATTTTTTTAAGTCGTCAGGGGTTCGAATCGCTAAGGGGAGGGGCGTCCGCCTTCAAACCTCTCCTCTATATCCACTACTGAGTCGTACCTTTTTCATAGTTCATTACGCGTAAAAACTCTATTTTCATTCAGACCACCCCAAATACAATATCATTTTTTTTGTTTATACTGGGACGATGAATACAATTCCACTCCATATTGTCGTATTTCGCATTCAGCTGTATTATGACGCGTTAATCATGAGGTACTCGAATTTTCAACAGTTTCTTAAAAACTTTATTTTTCTTACTTAATTTTTGTTTTTTTTCCGATCTGCCCGTAACGTATAGCACAAAAAATAAGACAGGAGCTATTGAGTCGAGAAATAATTTGATCAATAAAAACCAACAATTCAATACTTTTGACTCAAATAAAGTTCAATTCACAGTCTTAAGTTAGTAATGAAGCAAAAATTATCAAATAAGTTAATTAAGTGGCTTTAATTGAGACGACCGTTGAGTAAAAAAAATCTCATAAAATTTTAGAAAAGCCATAAGCGAATAGAAAATGAGAAAAGTCAAATATTAAAACCACCAGAATAAAATTACCTTTTTGTATTAACCGAGCGGTCACTGGTATAAATCAGCGACAAAAAGGGCAGTCACCCGAAAACAAAAAAAAATGCCATAAGAAAGTAATAAAATAACTGGAAAAAAAACTTTCAGCTTAAGTTATATAACTTTGAAATCTTTGTTAGAATTATTTACCGTAAAAAACAAAATGTTTGATAATTACATATTGAATAGAGGGTTCACCGAAGAGTAGTACCCTCAAAAAGCGGTCAATAGAAACGAGTTCAAAAAAGGGCGATTCTTAAATGCAGAACAAATCAACTATTGATTGATCATCGAAAACACATAGCTGCAGAAATTTTTTGACGAAGTTTTGGTAGTCTGTAATCTCCAAGTTGTCAAGGTTTACAAATAAGTTTTTCTGCAAAAAAATTGTATGAAACTAATCGGAAACGTTTCTGGGACTTCTTCATATAAGAAGTCCGACAAAAAATAGATAGCAAAATGCCTTTGACAAACTACCTGTTTGATATGCATTTGTTCCAAATTCGATATCAAAGTTTCTCATGCTGTTTTTGTCTCGAGTTTAATTGAACAGGGTTTTAAATATTTCACAGCGAAACCTTGAAAAAATTGAAAATATGCCGTTTTCAATCTTGATTTCATGTACGGATTCAATTTTTTGGTTGAAAAAAGTAGCCCTATTTATTCTTTTCTGCAAATTTTGTCCAAATGACTTTTGTATATGCAATCATGCACATTTATACCAAATTGTATTACACTTTTAGCAAAAGAATTAAAAAGCGTACCATTTGTTTCTTTGAAAAACAATGTCTAGCCTTGTAAACAACACAGTTTTGCTAGCTTTTCGAGTGTGACAATTCAAAGAAAAATTTTTATCAATCAAAATACCTAAGCATTTACAGCAATCAATCGATTTTGTTTTCGTTCCGCAAGTTTCCAACTTGCTAGATTTTCCTCCAAAATTCATGTCTTGACATTTTGGTTCATTGATAGTTAAGCAGTTCCTTTCGAATCAGTTTTCGCAGAGTTTTATATTTTCAACAAATGGTCAATGTGCAGTTTGTCATCAAGAAAAACTGTAGTATCGTTTGCAAACTAAACAGTCTCACTTTCCTCGCAAGACAATTTCAAGTCATTGATATGCATTAGAAAAAATAGCGCTCCAAACATTGAGTTTCGTGGTATTCCGCACGAAATTCGGTTGGTACTCTGATTTTTGTCATCTATTTCAACATATTGATATCTATCAGCAAAAAAAACGGTTCAACAGGTCCAATTTTTTTCCGCCAAAATCAATGCAAACCAGCTATGAAATTGAAATATCAAGATTTACAGAGTCAACCGCGTTTTTCAAGTCAATATACATTATGAAACCAAAGTTCCGTTTGTCACTTGCCTTCAGATTAAGCAATGTTCAGAATTTTGGTTAAAATGACCTCTAGAATGTTTCATTTTACGGTTTTCAAGATTTTAGACACAACTTCGTCCAGAAGCACTTTCAGAAAAATGTAATAAAAACTACTTGAAGTTGTATCTGAACACAAACTAGAAATTAGCTGCCAATAAAATGTATATGCCACACACATTTATGCCGAGCAATTTGTTCAAGCAAAAAAAAACAAAAAGAAAACCAGGGAAAGTATACAACGTCTGGGCAAAAAATTTTACACAATAAAAACGTTCGCAGCTACGATGAAAATTGTTGACAGCACAAAAAAGTTCCCGATGGGGCCAGAGCCGACAAAACATGAGCAGAAAAACAAAAGTCCAATTTAATTTTCTCCCGGAAAAAAACTGGCTCTTTTCCAGTCCCCCCCCCCCCTTTTCAAACCACCGAGTTTTATGTTTGATTTACGTGTTATTACGACTAAATGTAGCAATTTTCTGTAGCAATTTTTTTAAATTACTTGACGGCGTAAAGTTTAAATCACAAAATTGTCATGTTGCAATATTTTTTGAAGATATTGTTTCCATGATTAGTATAATTTGTCTCGCTTAGGATTGTTGACTGGATTTCGGTTAAAATAACCCAAAAAGCAAAACTCAATCAAGTCACAAGATGTGGTACTAAATGAGAACTTTTTCTGAAGTCAACAAACTATTCTGAGTGAAGTCATTTTATTTCTGAGTGAAGTCATTTTATTTCACAAAGAAAGGGACTGTTGCAGCGCAAATGTAAATGTGCGAGAGTATAAATGCATATAAAAGTAAATACATACAGGGACAGTAGCCAAGCGTATACATGGTGCGTCCCGGCGGGTTCGGCGCCGGTTCGAATCCCGACTAGGTCATTTCCTTTCTAGAACTCGAATGTGCACCGAACTTGATGGGATGCTCCGTAACCAGGTTCGGTCCCCCCAAAACCCATTTTAACCGTTTTTTCGCTCTCATTTGGTTCAGCCTTGGTTATGGCTGACCTTTAAAAAGAGCAATTTGTCTCAAGGACAAATACTGGCCATTTTTGCAGCTTGCTTTGAGTTATGCAGTTTATTGTGGCCGATGTTACCGATGATAAAGTTTGTTAAAATTATCGTTATATTTTCAAATTTCCGTTATATTTCCGGAGTTATTTTGCCGAGAAAATACTCATTAATTAAATTGTTTAAAAACCGTTTTTTATATAATCTTGGAGATTGACGCGCACATTTTGGCGCCCCACAAGGGACCGTTAGTGCCCTGATTGTTGATAAGTTGCCGACACGAGCTTCAACGAGGGACACAAGGGACACGAAGTCCGAAGTTATTCACGAAGTTATTCACGAATCTCTACAAGGGACCTTCGTCGTGACGTAGACAGGGTGCGTAGTTGGGAAGCCCCGGTCTTGCAGCTTTTGGAAGCCGCGGTCCCAGTAGTGCAAGAGTGAGAGAACGTAACCAATGTGGTGACATTTGCACTCTCGAGTCATTGACAACTCGGAACCTCAAACACATTTTCTCAATGAACGCCTCGTTTAACTTCTCTTTTGGCAGCAACTTAATAATATGTCCAATCACTGCGTTGAACTTTGACCTCTGACCTTCACCCTCCTTATCTGCGTCATCTTGGGCTAAACAACTATCCATATCATCAGACAAGGGGTCAACTGCAGACGTTTTGTGTGAGTTTGAAAAGTGATTGCTGGACAATTTCTCTGCGGCTGACCAAAAAACAAAGAAAATTTGACAACCCGAAACCGGTGACCGCCCAATCTCCAAACTGTAAGAAGTTTCCAAAACTTTTAAAACTCAAATTGTGCAATAAAATTACATACGGTGTCTTATTGTATATCCCAACTCAAAGCAAGCTACAAGTGGTATTTTTTCCCGATACCACAAATTTTTGGGTAATTGTGAACGGATTGAAAATCCAAAACATCGGATCATAGACAAGGGGTACTAGACTAGTTTTTTGGATTGGTTTGCGAGTCGAACCTGCTGACCAAAATTTTCCGAAAAATTTTGGGAAAAAACTAAGAAATTTCCAAAAAAATCGTCAAAACGTCCCCATAATTCTGCGAAACTGTGCTGTAACATGACACCAACCTTATGGTAAGTGGTCTGGTAGCGAAATATCAGGCAAATTAAGTTGAGTTTTTTCATCCTCAGGTTTTTTCCGCGTGTGTTGTTGGAACTTAACCGATTTGCCTGATTCTCCAACCCCATTGGTAAACTTAAGGTTTACAACGACTTGATACCTGTTTGCATCCGTTCGCTTTTCAAAACATTCGTTTCGCAACGACTGACTAAGTGGTCCGGGACGGTAAAATTAAGCAAGTTAAGTTGTTGTCTTTCATCCTCAGGTTTGCTCCGCGTGTGTTGTTGGTTTTCAACCGACTTGCTTAATTCCCAAACCTCTTGGTAATTCGTCGAGCTACTAGCCGATTAGTAGTGACGCACCGTCGTACGACCGTTCAACAAATTTCGTACGCCGTAACATCATCCTAAGTGGTCAGGGAGGTGATATTAAGTAAGTTAAGTTGGTTTTATTCATCCTCAGGTTTACTCCGTGTGTGTTGTTTGATATCAACCGACTTACTTAATCCCCAGCCCCATTGGTAACTTTACTCACCAAAAACCGTTCCGAATCGCCCCGCAAACGCCCGATAACCGTTAAGTATAGTTTGAGTTAAGTATAGACCCTAGAGCCATGGATGAGAACTTTCAGAAGAGGGTTCAAAGGTTATTTGCGAAGCGAACCAAGCTTGAAAATGAACTGTACAAGTGCCATGAAATTATAATTGAGAACATTGAAAGTCAGAGTCGCTCATCAAAGATTGACACTCAGATTCAGAATTGCAAGAGCCTGATAGAGACTGCAGTTGAAATAAATGAGGAATTGATTAAGTTAGCTTCTAAAAGTGTTGATCCTGATAAATTGATACCAGCGCAGGATATGTGGCTTCATACGGTTACATCAAGAAACGATACAGTTTTACAGAAGGCTGCATCATATAAAACTGGCTTAAACGTTGAACCTGAGGAAACAGAGCTTGACAATGTTTCAGAATCGTTAAGTACGATCGTAACAACACAACCACAAGATTCACATGAAGCAGATGCGCGCTCTAAGGTGTCGCGGTACAGTAGTCGACATCATAAATCAGGTTCGCATAAATCCAGTCGCTATACCGTCGCGCAGTCAAAAACATCAACTGAGAAGAGGCGAGATTTGGTGGTTTTGAAGAAGCAGCAGGAGGAACTTGAGAGACAAGCAAAGGTGTCATTGAAGTTGAAAGCGCAGCAAAATAAAATAAAAGAACAGCAAGGTAATTTAGAGTTGGAAGAACTAGCTGAGGTACACCGCAAGAAACTGGCTGAAATTGAGTTAAAGGAATTCGAGTTGGAAGAAGAGCTTTCTGCAGCAAGTGAGAAGATAGGAAATGCTAGCGTAACACATGTTGACCCACAACGTACTGAACAATGGGTAGAAAACGTTGTCACTGAGCAAGAGCAGGCCGAAGTTGTTGCAAGCTCAGAGCAAAGTCATCCAGTAGTCGAGAGTTCCACTTTGATTGCTACTGATGTTTTGCAAGGGGTTGGTGCCGTCGTCAGCGGGGGTGCCGTCGTCAACGCTGGTCAAACCACATACAGTGAACCGGGAGGCCACAATAGGAATCGAATTCAGGCTCAGAGATCAAGTTTGGTCCAATCGCGTCTGTCATTGCACTCAATCGAGAACCCATCTAGTTTACCACAGTTCATTGCCTCCAGCTCAAACTTTGTTACTCCACACTTAGCTTCAACACCTCATGCTGAAGTTTCGCAAAATCACAATCTGATACCACAAGCAAGTGGTAGCATTCCCGCTTCAATGCCCTTTGGTAATCCCACCATTAATGTGGCACCGCCTTCTGTGTCGACCGTTACTAATCCAGTTTCGCTTCCGGCGGGTCAACCTTTTGTTCCTCCATTAACCGTTCCGATTCCCATTTCGCTTCCGATTATTCAACCATTTGTCCCGTCAACCGTTCCTATTCCCTCTTTGCTTCCGGTCAGTCAGCCACATTCCGGCCCCGTTTCAACTGGATATCAGGCGCCTGCAGCGCCATCCCATCAACCTATAAATGTTCCAAACAACCCAACAAGTTTCTCAAGTGAACACTATAACCCGTATAGCAGTTTGTGGAGACCTGCCGCGACTGCGCAAACGATGCCAGTTCCTCAATACTGCGCACCGCCCTCAAACGTTTTCTCAGTGACAACTCCTGTTGTTCCACCAAACACCGTAGTTCCTTATGCAAGTTTTGGGACTGTGTTTTACACCCAGCCGCAAACTCATCCAGTTGTTGAAACAGCGCATCAAGGTTATCCACCTACATATCCTGCGCCCACTACGGGCCCGTCTTACGTGCCTAATAGCGACGAACAACCCATCTCGGCGAGAGAGTTAGCAGACATCATTCTGCATAGCCGCAAAGACCGTCTACCGGAGTTGAAATTGGAAGTGTTTGATGGAGAACCACTTAACTGGTATGAATGGTTCGGGCAGTTCCAAGCAACAGTTGATTCGGCTATGCTAACTGATGATGAAAAACTCAAATATCTGAAAACACACGTTAAAGACAAAGCCAAGAGTGCAATTGCGGAATACGGCTACAGTGGAGTGTTGTATAAGGATGCTCTAGCAACTCTCCAGAGAAAGTTTGGGCAACCTCATGTTGTAGTTGGTGCACATTTGGATAAGTTGAAGAATTTTCCCGCATTGAAGATGCACAACTCTGACCATGTTATAAGTTTTTCTGCGGTGATTTCTGGGCTCGTAGCTGTTTTTAGGTCTTTGTCGTTCAATGACGACTTGAAAAGTGTGAACCTATTAAATCAAGCCGTCAGTAAGCTTCCTCCAAATCTAAAAGAAGCATGGTCCATGCATACTGTTAGACAACATTGGCAGCGATTAACATTGCTAGACTTCAACGATTGGCTTAAGAATAAGGCAGAAGGCCATGAGCGATTGAAATCTTTAGTCAAAGTCGAGCAGCCAGTTAAACAAAAAGTAGTTACAAAAGTGCTTGCAGGTAACACTAAGGTAAGTTCTAAGGATGAGAAAAGTAGAGAAAAGACAAGGTTTCCTCCATGCTCGCTATGCAAAGGGCAGCATGCACTCTGGAACTGTTCCGTGTTCAAAGAGAAAAACGCAACACAGAGGGCTAAATATGTAGCAGAACAAAAGCTCTGTTTTTCTTGTTTACAAGGCAACCATACCTTCCGAAAGTGCCAAAAGGCAAGAAAATGCCCAAAACAGGACTGTGAGAGCACTCACAATGTGCTTCTTCATGGAGCCGAGAAAGTTTTCCCGCCCAAAGAGGCCGACCGATCACCATCGACTCAAACTAATACAAACACTACTTCTGCAAACAACGCAGCTTGTGTTAAACCTTGTGAGGGAACTGCAAAAGGTATTCTTCCCGTTGCGTTGGTAGATGTGTCCTCTGGTTCGGAAAATTCGAATGCACTAGCACTTTGTGACACCGGTTCCACTCATTCTTGGGTTTCCGCGGCACTCGTTGAACGTCTGAAATTAGTTGGCACGCCCGTAAATGTTACGACCGATGGTTTTAACTCAGCCAAGGTATCTAAAACTCAACGAGTTCACTTGAAAGTTTCCGCAAAGCCCAATGAAAGTGAATTTTCGTTTTCGTTTGTCGCTTTCGTTAAGCACAACATGTATATAGGACCCGATGTTATAAACGTTTCCGAATTGCAAGTCAAATACCCGCAACTAGCCCCGTTAAAGACGACTGCGTATAATTACAAAGAGATTGAGATAGTTATAGGACAGGACTTCTATCATGCGATAAGACCCCTCGAACATGTCTTCGGAGATGAACTTGACTCACCGTGCGCCGTCCGACTTCCGATAGGTTGGGTCATTAGTGGTCCGTCTCCTGATCGTTCGTCCTTAAATTCTTCTTCCTTTAACTGCGTTACGGACGATACTTCTCTGACCGACCAAATCAAAACTTGGTATGAGTTAGAGTCGTATGGTGCGTTCAAGCAAGTAGATGCCCGTTCCGCCGCAGACAAGCGTGCTTTGTCGATCCTAAAAACTGAAACCGTTCACGATGGTGAGCGTTACACTGTACCGATGCTGTGGAGTGATAATGATGTTAGCTTGCCTAACAATTATTATTCTTCATTAGCCCAATTAAAGTCGTTAGAGAAAAGATTAGATAGAGATCCGTTACTTCGCGAGAAGTATACCGAAACAATCAGAGAAGATATAAGTAAAGGATATGTCATAACCGTGAACCCGCACGATCCCAGCTCACGAGCCGAACGTGAGTGGTATCTTCCACACCATCCGGTTTTGAACCCGAACAAACCCGGCAAGGTGCGCCGTGTGCTCAATGGAGCATCCAAATTTCATGGCACTTCCTTAAATAGATCTCTCTTGGTTGGCCCGGATCTCCTTCAAAATCTTATTTTTGTACTGTTGAGGTTCCGTCAACACAAGTACGCCGTCTCAGCGGACATAGAAGGTATGTTCTTACAAGTTGGAGTACTTGCGCGAGATCAACCGTCTCTCCGTTTTTTGTGGCGGGAGGACCCCACTTCAAGTGTGGTGGTTCACCAATACACCCGTCATATTTTTGGCGCTCGTGATTCGCCAACTTGTGCGAATTTCGCGCTACAAAAAACTGCTTCTGATAATCAAGCTGAATACCCCGAAGCCGCTTCAGCCATTGTCCAGAAGTTTTACATGGACGACTATCTTGACTCGTTCGAAAATACCGCTGACGCTCTTAGCCTAAGTAAAGACTTAGTCGCAATGCTCAAATTAGGTGGGTTTAACCTGACAAAGTTTGTTAGCAATGTACCCGAAGTTACAACCGCTCTTAATCCGGACAACCGTGAGTCCAACCCGTCAGTTAAGGATATTTGTAAGAGTCCAGACCAATCGTCGCATGTTCTTGGTCTCAGGTGGGATCATGTAAAAGATACCCTAGTAGTAAGTAGAGGTGTTGATCGACCACTAGATAAAGCAATTACTCAACGCACCGTGTTGAGTTTTGTTTCCTCAGTTTTTGATCCAATAGGACTGGTAGCTCCATATACTGTGAAAGCGCGCCTTTTACTAAAAGACATATGGAGAATCAGTGGTCAAAAGTGGGATGATGATCTCCCAGAGGAAATTAAACAACAATTTCTAGATTGGCACTCAGGACTTCCACTATTAGGTACTCTGACGATACCTCGTAGCTACTTTACCGAACCGTTCGACCGCTGTGAACTTCACACGTTCGGTGATAGTTCGCAGGACGTTTTTTGCGCCGTATCGTTTCTCCGAGCCCGACTTGCTAAATCGCAAAAGACCGAGTTAGCTTTTGTATTTGGGAAAGCCCGTGTAGCGCCTATGAAGATGCTCTCCATTCCCAAGTTAGAGCTTCAGGCTGCTCTGCTTGCGACTCGGCTCAAAGAAGAGATTTTGAAAGCGCTTACTTTCAAAGTAAGCAATGTATTCATGTGGACTGATTCTACCACCGTTCTCCAGTGGCTTAACTCGTGCAACAAACTTCCTGTGTTTGTTGGAAACCGCACTGGTGAAATCTTGGAGTCCACCACCATTGATCAATGGAATCATGTACTCAGTGGTGATAACCCAGCTGATACCGGCACACGAGGGATTTCTTCGGAAGCCCTCAAGGATAGCAGCTGGGTTAGAGGCCCTAGTATATTGAGGACATGTGATTGGCCATTCAAGCCGAACACTGATGTCATCAAAAAGATCCAATTAAAAGGCCCACTCTGTGACATTGATACATGCCTTGAGACTGCATCTACGTTTGTTGTTGATGCTTCATCTGAGAAAGCGCCGTCGATCCGTCTGTTTAAAAATTGGGATAAATTCAGCTCAATTGTAAAGTACAAACGTGTTTTAGCGTTTATGCTTCGTGTGCTACCA